>NC_071657.1:6793936-7120499 GCF_014839835.1 Dryobates pubescens
GTGTCAGAAAATTGCACTCTGAAATAAAAATGTGATATGTATTTGAAACTGCTGTGGATATTGCTGCAATTAGCATTTTCCTGTAAATGCTGTAACCCAGGGAAGTTAATTGGAAATGATGCATATTTGCTCTTATAAATATTTAAAGAAACAAAGATTGTGGAATAGTTTAATTGCTTTTGGAAAAGTGCATTTTTATATATAGACAACAAAAACATATTACAGCCCTTGCAGTACTAGCAGAAATCTTACAGATAGTACTTTCCCAGCTGTTCACTGGATATTTAACCATGGTCAGTGGTAAGATACGTTAAATTTCAGATTTCAGGGACTTCTATATCAAAGCAGCAACATAAGAGACTCCCCACCTGTTTCCTTTTAAGTACAGACTGCCTTATATGTTCAAACTTAGTAATTGAAAGTATAAATCAAAGCACTCAGAATTGTGAAAATGAAAGATTTGAAAGCTGAAAAGCAGTACCAGCTATCTAAAGACTGCATGATCATCTTCACAAACTAAACACACAATCCAGTTTTCAAGGGCTCTTTTTCTCAGTTAGTTCAACCAGGCTCCCCTGCTTTTAGAATCCATCAGCTCTGCTGACTCCAGGAGGAGATTACCTCTATGCTTTGGGTTAACTGGTAGAATTACTCAGAGCTAGTAAGCGAATGTGGCAAACACCTCTTACATCTGGTGGGGACACTAAGAAGAAAGAATGATGCTTCAGCTGAAGCAGCTGAGCAATGTCTTGTGGCAGTTCTGCCACAGGGCTTCTATAGGAGCCTTGAAAAATGACTTAAAACTAAGCTTTGCAGCATACATCACACATAGTTTGTTCTGCTCCAGGAGGTGATTTGTAGAACTGTTTACTAGGGAAAGCCACAAAGTGGCTAAAAATATACATAACCTGAAAAATCAGAGCACAGATCTTCAAAAGATGAAAGTGTATTAAAAAGTATTAAGTGTTTGAGGAGAGACCACTACCAATATCCAACATACACGTCCCTGCCTGTCAACATTCCGTGCTTTCTTATTTTGGAAATGAAATTAATTTTTTTTTTCTCAAGAACCAACAAATCAAATGCAGATGCTCAACAGCTATCAGGAGACTATTTCATTGTATTACAAGGATGCTAGAGAAGTAGGAGAATCAAAGCAGAGTAATTTTTGAAGCCTCGGTTGGTGGAGTTAAACTGTTGGAAGCTGAAAATAGCCACTGAGTTCTTACTGTTATCAGTCTCAGTTATGCAGAGTCTCATATTACCATTTGTGGGTTTTTTCAAAAGCACAAGCAATTGTACTAAAGGATTAACATCACCAGGGTTAAATATGGATTTCCCATAAACACGTTTACAGATGGAAGTATTGTGCAAGGTTTTCATGCCTGGGCAAGATCTAAACAGCTGCTTGACATCGTCTAAAATCTACTAACAATTTAATTCTAATTTGAGAGCAGATTCTTTTCCTGTTGCAAAGACAGTCATACACATCTCTAATAGCTCAAAAGAGCCAACTTACTACAACTGAGTATTAGGTTATTTACTTAGAACATTGAAAGTCAGAAATAAAATGATTCTGTGAGGATAGCTCAGCCTAATGTTGGGAGTAGAATTAAAATGTACTGTGTCCCGTTGAGAGGACATTTACTGTATAACCTGACAGTATCTCTGAGTTTCACCCCCAACCCTGACTCTTTTCACATTACTTGTTTTTCTCATTGCCCTGGGTGGGAGAAGCATTGATCCCTTGTTTTTGTAAATCAAATAAAATTTAACTTCTCTTTGCATTTGACTACAGTTGAAATCATGGGTTTCAACTGCACAGTGGCTCCTATATGACAACCCCTCATCTACCTGCATTATAACCAAGTCATCTGTTATTTGGACATTCTTCTTGATCCTTTCTGACATCCTGTGCACTGCAGCAGCCAGGAAAATTATACAGCCAGTTCTGTGTTGTTGCTCAGGTTCTAGATAACAGAGTTTATGTTTGATGCTGCTTCAGCTCCATGGGGTTCATCCCACTGTGTTGAAGCATGCTGTTGCCCAAGTGAGCAAAGTTGTACGCTGCAGTAATAATAATGTTCCCTTAGGAAATAACAAAATTAAGCTCTCAAGAGTGTTCCTTTAAGAAATGACAAATGTAACAGTAAGAAAAAAATCTTAGAATATAAAATCAGATCTCAAAATAAAAATGCAAAGGAACTAAAAACCATTGTCCTCACAGCCCTGTATCATCTTGCCTGAATCTTGAAAGGAAAGTGTTCTGATCATGTACTAGACCTTAAAAGTAGTCAGGTATCCACAAGATTCTTCATTTTGTTTACACTGACACAACCCATGATATGCACTCATCCATCAATGTTGTACTGCAAAGTAATCACGAGCCTTATCTAATGAATGATAATTACTTTCTATTGAAAGAAGAGTAAATCTGTATGTCATAAGCTTAGCTAAGGTAACTTAATCCACAAATAATTTAATTAACTTTGGCAATTAAGACCAAGTTGGAAATCACATAAATTGAAAATCTGATGTTGTAAAGATACTCTGCAATCATAATGAACAATTAGTGTGTGATACTGTTTGATTAGCGTGATTAAAATCTACCTATAGTCACAGAACAAAAGTTTAATTGAGGATGAAGGTAGTTATAAGCAGAATGATCAACACAGCTAGAAAGGTTTGCCAGCTATATTCAGTATATTCTGAACCAGATACTATGCAGTCACCAGTAAATACTCAGCAGTTCTCATCTGTGAAATTCTTAATCTGAGGTGTGGAGAGCACATTGAAAACACTGAAGTGAAATCTTAGAAGCAGTTCAGGTGTAGCTTGTTAAACAGTTTAAACAAAATTAAGGTATGAGCGTGAACAACATTTCTATGCATGCTTATGTATGTAGCTTACACAGACATATGCTAAAAAAAACCCAAAAAGTAACCTGTGTCAAGGAAACCAGGAAGCTGACATATAAAACATAAAATGGAAGGAGGTTTGTATATTATGTTATGCCTCACTGTTGAAAAGTTTCTGAGCTCCCTTTCCAAGGACAGCACAACTCAAGCTCCAATTCTGCTCCCTCACTGTAGCCTATCTTCATTATTACTACATGCATTAAAAAATAAAGTTCAATACTCCCAAAAATATCTTATTAATTGAAGTTTAAAATAGTGCACTCAATAGGTGGTAAAGGATAAAGGAATAAAACAAACAAACTACAGTGGTGAGAAAAAGGCAAACATTTGTTGTGAATATGCCGGCAGATATATCAATGAAAATATACATTAAGTTTATTTCTATATATATATACACAAACTCTGCAATGGGGTATTAGTCACCCTTCACAGGTATTGATATTCAGTTAGTGGAACTATCTTTACAGAATGTTTATGTATGGCCACTTAAATCAAATGATTCACAGAACTTAGAATCGAAACTGATTTGGAAAATGGTGGGGGAGGGGTTGGTCAGTGACCGCCAACCCTCCACCCGGAGCAATTGAAATGCTACCTTAACTGAAACTCTCTAAAGAAAATCTTGGCTTACTCACAAGCTGAGAACTTCGTGAAGACTCCTGTTAATAATGTTTATAGTCTGCAGAACGTGGCACGGATGTGCCATAATAAGGAGACAGGAAATGGCGCCGACCGCGTGGCTGCGCCGTGTGGCTGCTGCTTCTCCCAGGACACAAAGGTTCCCTGCTCGGGGGAGGGCTGTGACAGTTCAGCAACACTGGTTCACATGGGCTACCAGGTTTTCTCCGGCAGCGATGGATCACGCAGCAGTTGATCCCATGGGGCACTGTCCACGGCACCGCACGCAGCTGGGTGACAGTGGCAAAGGACCGCGAGGCCTCTTGGAGCACTGGTTTGAGTCCCAGGCAAGGTGGACCACAACAGCACTGGCAGGCACACAGATACAGGCTCAAACAGGAATGTGTGTGGGCTCATTTACCAAATAACCCTCACTTACCATTTGCCCCAGTGAATACCGGTCCAATGAGCATCTGTTGCTAACACCAAGATTAACCAATGAACTGACACCTACCAAATATGGCATAAGCATATGCTATAACCAGGGAAACAAACATATAGCCTGGCCCTTGTGTACCACAGGGGTGAGACCATGCCCAGGTAGGCTGTTTACCTGGACTCAGTGGTGCCAGGATCCCCCCCTGCCGCCTCCAGAAAGGAGGGGGAACAAAGGAGGGTTAACACACAGAGCAGTATGTCCTAGAAATATTTGGAGCACAATCCTGCTCCATATGATCCATAAGCATCATTCACTACAACATTCAGACCATACTTAAAATCTGGCAATCTCTAAAAAATACACTAATTTCATCTGAATTTCTGCCAAAACAAACCAATTATGTTAATAAAACGCCACATAGACGTACTTGCTATTTGTGGTTTATCTCATGGTCACAAAGAATTGATCCTATGACTTTTTAAAAATTCTTTGTGTTCTGTGCCTCATAGGCTCCTTCCCTGCCAAGTAGAATAGAATAGAATAGACCTTCAAGATCATCAAGTCCAACCCATTACCCAACACCATCTAATCAAATAAACCATGGCACTATGTGCCCCATCCAGTCTCTTCTTAAACACCTCCAGTGATGGTGACTCCACCACCTCCCTGGGCAGCACATTCCAATGGCCAATCTCTCTTTCAGTGAAGAATTTCTTCCTAACATCCAGCCTAAACCTCCCCTGGCACAGCTTGAGACTGTGTCCTCTTGTTCTGGTGCTGGTTGTTTGGGAGAAGAGACTAACCCCCCTCCAGGCTACAACCTCTCTTCAAGTAGTTGTAGAGAGCAAGAAGGTCTCCCCTGAGCCTCCTCTTCTCCAGGCTAAGCAACCCCAGCTCCCACAGCCTCTCTTCATAAGGCTTGTGCTCCAAACCCCTCCCCAGCTTTGTTGCCCTTCTCTGCACACATTCCAGCAACTCAACATCTTTCCTAAACTGAGGGGCCCAGAACTGGACACAGGACTCAAGGTGTGGCCTGACCAATGCTGAGTACAGGGGCAGAATGACCTCCCTGCTCCTGCTGGCCACACCATCCCTGATACAGGCCAGGATGCCATTGGCCTTTTTGGCCACCTGCGCACACTGCTGGCTCATGTTCAGCCAGCTGTCAACCAGTACCCCCAGGTCCCTTTCTGCCTGGCTGCTCTCCAGCCACTCTGACCACAGCCTGTAGCACTGCATGGGGTTGTTGTGGCCAGTGTGTAGAACCCGGCACTTAGATGTGTTAAATCTCATGCCGTTGGACTCTGCTCATCTGTCCAGCCTGTCAAGGTCTCTCTGCAGAGCTCTCCTACCCTTTAACAGATCAACACCTGTCCCCAGCTTGGTGTTTTCTGCAAAATTACTGATGATGGAGTCAATGCCATCATCCAGATCGTCAATAAAGATATTGAACAAGATGGGGCCCAGCACTGATCCCTGGTGGACACCACTCGTGACTGCCTGCCAGCTGGATGTGGCACCATTCACCACCACTCTCTGGGCTTGGGGCTCCAGTATTCTCAAGATGTACTCCAGTATATAGAAGCTACTTAATCAAGTCCTCTGAATCATCATGGTTCTTTTTCAGACTTCTTGCATTAATAAAGGTGCTTGAGTTAATTTCTGATGCTTCTGAAAAGCACAAAACACTGAGCAGATTTATCCACTTCATTCCATTACGTACACCAAAGTCTCCACACTGTTTTTTTTCAGCACTCATTGCAGTTGAATTAGTTACATAAAAGCTTTTTCTGCTTAGATCCAGTCCATTTATATACACAGGTACAAACAGAAACACCCAGGCTCACTTTTATCTTTCCTCAATGTGAATGCTACAGCATACAGTAGCTTTAGTTTCCTGTCCAGAAAAGCTTTATAAATTAAGGTAGAAACTTCCCCCATGCCTTAAGCATAATGCTATCTAACAGTAAGAACAAGAGTTTCTAATACAGTGGTCAGGTGCTTACATGTTCATAGACCTATTTGAGAGAAAACTGTTTCCCATTACCAAATGTGTAACATTTTAATCTCATCTTGGATAAAATGCTAACCAGGACATATGCAATCTGCTGTAAATGCTTGATGTTACATTAAAACTTGGCCATGAAAACAGAAAGAATTATGAAATCATGTTTGGCCTTGGGGTGTCAGAATCTCTCAACTGCCCACCTCTCCCAGGATGGAAACAATGACAGTGCTTTTGCTCCTGCTCAGACTTTGCTTCCCCACCAAGAAGGTCCAGCTGAATGAGTGAGACATTAAAGACTTCTACTTTATGGAAAGACTTCCACTTTAAGGTGTCCTAGGAAAAGGTAAAGGCCCTGATCCAAATTACATTGATACCTAAAACAATTTCTTTGGTCGGATGATTCAACCTTTAACTGATCTCTGCTACTCTTTGAGCTTGCAGTTGGGACTTGACATTTTCTCGACAACATAGTTTACCACCTCTTTTTCTTCACTGTCTTCACTTCTTATCTCCTTTTTTTAATCATCGTTTACTGTTCCCTGCCATTAGTTGTAGGACTTTTTTGTGAGTAAATACTGCACTCAGGTGCACAGTTAAATTATTTTGGTTAAAACAGAAAAGTTTTAGATGACAACTCCATATCTGAATATTTTCTGCACCAGACCTTCTGAAAGCCAGGTGGGAGGCACAGCAGCACTGAAACTGAATCCCAATGACGTTAGCTTTTGTGTAGAGCCCTTACCAGTCAGTCCACTTGTACGGCAGTTATACTATGCTTTCAAGGAAACAAAGCAGTTGATAAAATGTAAATTCAGTCTTTTTTCCTTTTTTGTTTGAGGCATTTCTCACCTTTTCCTTCATATTTCTCCAGTCTTTCCATCCCCTACCAGCACCTTTTCCTATTGTGATGCCTTGTTCAAGGAGAATACTGTGTGTGGATAGGCTGAGCTTCAGTGAAGGGTTTAGACTGAGCCTAATAAACACTCAGTTGGATTAAGATGCATCTAGATAAACAGGAAATAATAATAACAAAAGGAATTAAAAAAACAAACAAACAAACAAACAAACAAACAAAAAAACCCAACCAATTTTTATCCACAGTCTTTTAAAATGATAGTAATAGTAACAGCAATAAGCCAAACAACGTCCTGAACTTCCTGAAATAACATTTTCTTTAGTTCTTTCTGTTGCTTTGCTGTTTGCCTGGTGGTTTTGTACATGGTTCAGAGTTTTTAATCCTCCTAAACTTTCAAGTGATATGAGAAAAACTCCCTTCCTGCTTGTACTGTGAGATAGCTTTGTGTTCACCAAGCCAAAAACTTTAACATCTTTCAAAGCTGGCATGCTGGGTCACGTAGAAAATACCAAGGTGGTGTATTTGCTCTACCATCCTGACCTAATGACTGTATAATAGTGTAATACCAGGCAGTAAAACAGCTACTGAGTAACAGCCATGCAAACTGGACTGCCACACATAATCAAGGTTCACAGATCTGCCTAACCATGAAAGGCAATGTTAAAGATTATTGTGGTTCATTCAAATATATGTCATTCTGCCATATTAAAGTACTACAGTATCACAGCACTCTTCTTAAGATTGACAGTGTGACAGTAAAAGCATTTGTGAACCGTTTTATGTAGTTTTCTTTGGATTTTATCTGTCTCAAGATACTAGGAAAGTATTTTAGTGGTATCTTTCATTTTAAATGACATATGCTAATGACACAATCTTCATGCATGCCATCGTGTTTTGCTAGACTAAAAGACCTTGAGATTTCAAGGCTCAAGACTTGAAAGCTTATGCAAAGTATAGCTATTAATTTTCATTTGTTTATCAGAGGTAAAGGTGATCAAACCAGATAGTGAAGGGATAAATAAGGAAGAAGAAATCAGCTCTGAAGTGCAACTGGTTTAATTATCTCACAAAAATATCCAAAGTTCAGGCTTCTTGCAGATACAGAGAGTGATTAAAATACTTCTGAAATGACCATAAATCTTCCATTTTTTCTTGAGTAGCTAAATTTAAAATGTAAAAGCAACTTCCACGTGATGGCACACTCTCAAAGGAGGTACCAGAATTAGAACAACTTCTGCACTCTATTACTTGTGGCAATAATTCCTGTATTTTCATCCCAGAAAATGTAGTAAATCTCAGAAATCACCAAGGTGACCTTTAGAAATGACTGGAGATTGCTAAAACGTCAATATCATGCACCTGATGTTTAACAATGACTATATGATCTTCAGAACATTAATGATAAAAAAGTAACAACATTCTTCCTCTATTAGGTCTAAGAACACCATCTTTCTGTGCTTTTCTCCTATGGTTTTTCTCCCAAGTCAACCTTTCTAAATTATCTCTGTCTGTAGGCCAGATTATTATCATCTGCATGTCCATATAGATGTAATCAGCCTTGTTATTAGAGTGCCACTTGGTTTGATATCTGAATAAAAGCTACATCAGTTTATACTTACTTTGTTTGTGGCAAACAATGCTTCATTGACCAAATACTCATAATACATTCATTTAAATAATGAATTTTCAAAAGGAAAATATTTTACAGATTTATTTCTCATCCTTTACTTCTCAAAAAGGTTTTGCATTATTATTTGAGTTCTAATAATCTTTTAATGAGTAACTTAAAAAAAAAAAAAGGTAACTAAAGAGATCAATAGTAAGCAATGCATTTCTGAACAGAGATAGTTTTATGCCAAGTACATAAAACATTTAAGATAGATCAATCCCTGCCTTAGACTTTCAATAGAGTAGTTTGAGCTCACAGTACTCTACTACGTCACAGTATTCAAGTACTTAAAGGGCAGGTATAAAGGGAATGGAGGCTCTCTCTTCACAAGGAGCCAAGTGAAGAAGACAAGGGGCAACAGGTCCAGGTTGCACTAGGAAAGGTTTCATGTCAACATAAGAAACACATTTTTTACAGTAAGAACAATCATGCACTGAATCAACCCCCCCAAGTGAAGAGGCAGAGTCCCCATTGCTGGAGGTTTTCAAGATGTGATTGGTCAGAATGCTAGATAACCTCATCTGGGATTTCTGTACCATAAAATATTGAACCAGGTGATGTTTCAAGGTCCAAAGCTATTCTACTGCTTTATGAAAAGGTTCTATGGTTTATAATTTAAGTGAAGCATGGCTTTGTATGTCTAGACCACAAATATAGGTGAGAATGAATAAAGCTAAAACTGTTTCCTAATAACAACAGACTACATAGTACTGAATACATAGTATTCAGTATCCTGCTGTACCACTACTCTATGTTGGATCTGTTCAGTATCATCAGTGATATAGAGAGGGGTACTGACATAGAGAGGGGTACTGAGTGCACCCTCAGCACATTTGCAGACATCATGGAGATGAGTGGTGCAGCTGACAGACCTGAGGGATGCGGTATCATCCAGGCTTGAGAATTGGGCCCATGTCAACCTCATGAGGTTCATCAATGCCAAAGGAACTGCACCTGAGTCAGAGCAATCCCCCACAGTGTCAATACAGGCTGTAGAATGAAGGGATTTACAGCAGCCCTGTCAAGAAAGACTTGGGGGTGAAAAGATGGACACGAACTGATGATGTGCACTCTCACTGCCCAGAAGACCAGTTGTACACTAGGCTGCATCAGATGAAGCATGGGCAGCTGTTGAATGGCCCCTCTTTTCTGACTAACGTGACCCTACTTGGAGTATTGTGCCCAGCCCTGGATGCCTCAGCACGAGAAACACATACATCTATTGGCGCAGGTCCAGAGGAATGTCACAAATACTATTAAGAGACTGGATCACTTTCTCTATGAGAATAAGCTAGGAGACTTACAGTTGTTAAGCCTGGAGAACAAAAGGCTCCTGAAAGACCTTACTGCAGCTTCTTAACACTTGCAGGAGGCCTGTAAAGAAAATAAAGACACATGTTTAGCAGGGCCTGTTTAGATGAAACAAGGGGTAATGGTTTTAAACTAAGAGAGAAGATTCAGATTAGCTAGAAGGCAGACATTTTTTGCACTGAGAGTGCTGAGACACTGGCACAGGGTTCCCAGAGAGGTCATGGAACCCCATACCCAGAAACATTCAAATTCAGGTTGGATAGGGCTTTGAGCAACTTAACTTAGTTGCAGACATCCCTATCACTGCAAGGTAGGTGGACTAGATGACCTTTAAAGGTCTTTTCCAACCCAAACCATTTTATGATTCTGTGATCTTTCACCCCATCCATCTCCATACACACCACTAGTTCAGGTTACCCACCACAGTTACTTAGACTGTAAGTTCCAATTTTCTTTCTCAAACCCCAGTGTTGTTTATTTATGAGAATATTCCTCATGAGCTTGGTGCATTGTAAAACCATTATGATACTATTTTTTTCTCTGTGGCAATTTCCAGAGAAGGAAACAGCTGAGCACATTTCTCCTCTTCAAAGTGTCTCTTTCTTCTGTCTTGTCAGATGGAGTAAGGCTTTCTCATGAGCAGCCTGATCTAATGGAAAGTGTCCCTGTCCATGCTAGGAGTGTTGGAACTACATGATCTTTAAGATACATTCCAACTTAAACTCCTGTGTAATTCTGTAATTTAAAGTAGCCTATTGTCAAGAGAGTTGAGTTTTATTCCCAGTCCTCCTGTTAAGCCATTTATCATCACCTGAAGTAATCATCTGTGTTCTGGCTATTCAAGTGCCTCTGCATATATATGTACAAACACCTGCATCACCAAAAGTGTGTTTATACTGTCAGCTTCACTGTGTACTTGTGGCAAAGTGTCAGAAGTTACCTGCATTTTTGTAGGGAAGTGGATTATAATGAAATGTCTAGCCCAATAGGTCTGTTTTGAATCTTGGCTGCTTCCTCCTTTTGTTTGGTAGGTCATGCACCTTAGCACAACATAGCACACTATCACATCAGAATACCACAGACTCACACAGAATCACAGAACAGTAGAGATTGGAGGGGGCCTCTGGACATCATGTAGACCAACAACCCTGCTAAAGCAATTCTGTCTACATCCGGCTGCACAGGATCACACCCAGGTTTTTATTGAAAGTTTCCAGAAAAGGAGAATCCAAAACCTCCCTGGGCAGCCTCCAGTGCTCCATCACCCTCAAAATAAAGAAGTTTTTCCTTATGTTCGAGGGAAGAAGAGCACAGAATGGAAGGAAAGAGAAATATATCACTGTTAATAGGAATTAATTTGTTAAATATTGTTCTTTTACTGTGTGAGAGAGCTACTATTTCTGTATCAATGTAAAAGTTTGTTCCTTTGTTTTATCTGCCATACAGAAAACCTCAAACTGGTCTAAAATTGATCTGAAGCTGTGTCTTACAAATGGAGGTAATAGGAGTAGGGATGTGATCATCTGTGAGTGATCTGGTTTGGGGAAGAAAGCTTAATTTTCCTGCAGTTAATGTCAGAACACCACTGTCTTGAAGGGATGTACAAGTTCTGACTTGCCAGTCTCAAAGAACCAGAGAATCCTTTTATATTTTCTCCTCTTAGTTCCTCTCTTCTCACAAGAATTGAACAGAGTTGTAGCAAGCATCCCACATAACTTGGATTGTAACAAACAAGTTAGCTGCAAAGTTTTCTCTTCAGTGAATGCATAGTTTAATATTCTATTAGAACTCTTGATTAATGGATGTTTCAACACCTAAGTCCTGGCGAAGTGTTAATGAATATAGTAACAGACTAATGTGAACTGAAAAGAAAGGAAAACAATCAAGTCTGAAATGAGGAGACACAAATAAGCTGCTTTTCCCTGAATAATGTATTTGCACAAGCTGCAGTCCGAGGATACATATAAATGATTAAAATCTATTAATCAATGATAGGAGACATTGATTTTCATCATAAAACTTTGAACAGGATACAGGCTAATTTAGAGTCGCAGCATAAATGATTTGTGTGCAATTAGCAGCACCTACATAGAAAGCCTTCTGCGCTGCATTTATGCATGTAGCAATAAGGTGACACAAACTGGTCTAATTATTAGGTTCTCACTGCAAACTGCTGCAAAATTAGCACTTCACTAGTGGATGCATAGAGAGGAAGTCTCTTGGGACTGGTGTGGTGGATAAAACACGTAGAAGGGACACAGGTATCCCCTCTGCTGAAAGTGAGATCACTTCTTCCACTCACATTCCTCTCAATCCACTTTATTTTTCTAGTTTGCTGTTGCAAGAACTCTGTTCACCTTTCAGATCTCATTAAACCTGTAGGGCTGCACTAATTTTTAGCCAAGATCCTTAACACTCCTTAAACAGATTCCCTACCCCTCAGTTTTATGAGAATAGAACTTGTTCACACCATATAGTTGTTCAATTGGACAAGCTGCTTTTTCATCCTCAGAGCAATGGATTTCATTTGATAATACGATCATGATTCTATCACTAATGGCTCTGAGTTATCTAGGTGGTTCTAAAAAAAAATTTGTCACATTTGCACTACAGCAAAGGTAAAATGTGCTCTCTGAACACCTGAATTTTTGTTTTATTTCAATCACAGGTCTAAGAAGTCTGGTAACAGACCAGTGAATGTTCAAATGAGATGATTTCCAGACTGTTAGGCTACTCATAAATGAATTCTGGTTATAGGTGTGCAGAGATTGAATTGAAAATTCTGAACTATTAAACCTGTTTGTGTCACTGAAGACAGGAGATAAGGAGGGCAGGTTCATATCTTATTTGCAAGTCAGCAAATACATGACTCATGAAGAGAGGAGTGCCTGACCTCATTATTGTCTGCCAGGTCCATTTCTTTTCTTCCTAGCAACAGTAATGAAAGGAGAAGGGAGGGGCATGTTTGTCTTTTGTCAAAGAATCATCTGGTTACACACTAAAATTTGCCTTCTTTTAAAGCCTAGTTTTTGTCCTTGTCAAGAACCTTCACACTGTCACAGAAATTAACATGAAAGCAATTGCTCTCACTAAGTCATCAAATCTTTTTCATTTGTTCTCCTGTCTCTAGAGCCTCTCTATCTCCTTCTACAACCCTCTGCCAAGTGATTTTACATCAAAAGAAAAACATAAAATTATACTATGGAAGTGAAACATTGCTGTATTATGGGCTGTCATTGCTTCAAGGTAGACCAAGATATTATTGTAATGCATTCATGTGGCAGTGTTTCTCTCTCCTCCTTTTTCCAGTGCTATCAACCAGAAATTCATAGCACTTTGCTTTTCTCTGTGTTTTAATAGTTTTCCTTCCCTCTTCCCCACTGTTTTCTGATTCTCAGTTTAAGCTACGTGTTCCCCAAATGTTTTGTTCTGTTTTGTTTCCCCCCACAAAATAATTCCTGTCGACTTGTAACTTGTGAATAATTGAAAAAGCTTTTTTCTGAATGTTTGAAGACTTATTTTGCACTAGAGATTTCCTATTGCTGAACAGTTTTGTTCACACAGGCATTTCTGTGTAGGTAAGTTCCAACTGAGAAAGAGAGAGAGAGGGAGAGGGAGAGGAAGAGGGAAAGGGAGAGGGAGAGGGAGAGGGGAAGAGGAGGAGAGGGAGAGGAGTGAAATGCAAATAGAAATAAATGCAAATATATGAACACATCATATATCATATATTATATAATATATAACACTAATAATTCTGTAAGTGCCATTTATTCCTTTTCATACATAGCTATATCTTTCATTGATGATGTTACTTTGCAGGTTTGGAAAAACCTGAAGCACTTGAAGTCTGGATTAATGAAGGTAGCATAGTCATAAGTCACTCTGAAGAAAATAAATCACAACAAAAACCCCCTCCATTTCTCTGAATTGGAAGATTCAGTTAATCAGCAAATAGAG
Source organism: Dryobates pubescens (assembly GCF_014839835.1). Classification (NCBI taxonomy): domain Eukaryota; kingdom Metazoa; phylum Chordata; class Aves; order Piciformes; family Picidae; genus Dryobates; species Dryobates pubescens. Next base: position 6,807,713 of record NC_071657.1, read on the forward strand.
ATGGGTCATAATTGCTTGCAGTTACCAAGCCATTTGAAATGGAATCTAGAGCTACAATTATGTAAATGCACCTAATTAAAACACCACCACTGCGAATAAATAAATCCTCATTAATTTTACGTGTATTGCAATTATGCTGCAATCTTATCTAAAACTATTGATGCATGCCAGCATGTTTACAGTAAGAAGCTGAGATTTGATATCTTACAGTAAAAATAACAATAACTGTAGTAAATGAGAGGACAGTAAAATTGAATTAGTATCATCTACAAGTTCTAAGCTGTAAATCAAAAAAGCAAACTAAATAATATTTTAGTTCATCCTCTGTCATAACAAAACTATCCAACTAGTGCAGAAGTAAGTCTCTGAGTGTCTTCCTGTCATGGATGTATAAGCAAGATGCCCTTGTGGGTATTTCTGCCAACCACTGTTGCACTGCACTGAAATAGAGGTCCTCTGACTGGGCAAAGTGGAGCAATGGGTGTCTGTGTTTGTAATGAGATCTTTTCCTGGCAGTGATACTACTGAAGAGACCAGCTGGGACTGTGACATGTGCTTCAACAGTATTCCCACATGGTCAGCCTCAGCCCAGCCTTCCTAAATAGGTTCTCTCAAGTTTGCTAAATCATAAATTCCTCCACCTGCTGTTGGAAATGGCAACTCAGATGATAGAAAACAACCCTTTGGAAGTTATCTTCTTCTTCTTCTTCTTCTTCATTATTATTATTATTAGTAATAGTAGTAGTAGTAGTAGCAGCAGTAGTAGTAGTAGTAGTAGTAGTATTACCACTTGTAGTAGTAGTAGTTTTAGGTTTTTTTAAGAGATTGAGTCCCTGGCTTGCAGGTAGATGCTTATTTCAAAGCATAAGTAAACACTTGGGTGTTCATAGATTTGTTCAAAAAGCCAAACGTAGGGAACTTCTCCCTTCTTTGGAAACCCTTGTAACAATCTGACTTCCTGTTGGGGTAAATAAAATATATTCTGAGACTAAGGAGTAATCTATTCCTAAAAAGACTCCCAGGCACTTAAACAGTATGAGGCTGAGTGGGAATGTACAGTCCCAATGGGCAGTGGAAATCAGAAATTCACATACAGTAAATAACCTCCTACTGGAGAGTGATGAGAGGGTTGGATTTGAGTGAACAGGAATAGGAATCCTTTTTTTTTTTTTAATGGACAGCTGTAACTATATCATGTTTTGCAAGGAAATAATGCTACTTCAATGTGCTATACTAATGATAGACTGTGATTTATGACCTAAGATTTTTGTGATAAAACTTTGGTGAATGTAACAAACACTGTAACATTCTAAATCCAGAGAAAATAATCTGTGAACAAACAGGTATCTGAAGAAAGGGGTTTATAATGAAGACAGTAAAACAAGGCATGGTAAAACTCATTCCAGTTTTGCATTTTAAGTGCAAGATTCAACTCCTGACGGGCTAATCTGCTGGTGCTGGTTAGTACATGGAAGTTCTGGCAAAATTGTCCATGTTTGAGCCACGAGCTGCCCAGGGCAAAAGGACAGAAAACATTTTTATCCCTCCTCAAGGAGTAAGATAAAAATGCTCCACACTGATTGGGTGTTTAAAAGGACATTCTATTTAAAAATATATATAAAAGGTATTCCAGGTAGAAGGAATACATTCACAGACTAGGCTCAGTTCTTCGCCTGGGCCTGCCAGACTGAAAACCTGCCAGAGTTTTTCAGAAACCTCCAACCCCCTGTGGTAGTTTTAGACTATGCCTTTCACATTTTTCAGAGATCTTGAACAGAAAAGTAGTAAAATGTAAGTAAGTCACTACTGGGTGTAAAAAAGAAAACAAAGAGAATTCTAAATGATCCCGTTGGAGAGAGATCTACCATAAGACTGGTTGTACCAAAACAATTTTCTCTTCTCACCTCTTCACCTGGGAAAGACACTTACTTCTGCTTGACCTTGTGTGGTGGGTTGAAATTTCCCCCCAAACATTAACTTTGCCAGACCAACTCAGTTAGAAGCAAATGAAGCTGTATTTACAAGCAAAATCTACACTCTACAATGTAATGCAATGAATATGTACAAAATATACAGTATTTACAATTTTTACAGGTATTTACAATTAATAAACAGGCCAAGGACCCCCCTGGCCAAGGACCAGGGGAAGCTACCAGCTTCTCCCTCCCTGGCTCCCCTTACCCCCCTGTACAAAAGGGATGAGAGAAAGGAGCAGAGAAGTTAGACTTAGCCAAGGCCAGCCAAAAGCACATTATCCCTTCTGAGTGAAGCAAAAACAGAGAGAGATCAGAAGAGAAGAAAAAAAGGGAAAGGGGAAGGGGGAAGGGGGAAGGGGGAAGGGGGAAAGGGGAAAGGGGAAAGGGAAAGGGAAAGGGAAAGGGAAAGGGAAAGGGAAAGGGAAAGGGAAAGGGAAAAGGAAAGGGAAAGGGAAAGGGAAAGGGAAAGGGAAAGGGAAAGGGAAAGGGAAACAACTCAGTAATAATGGACAGCTTGTGTTTAATTTACCAAAGTAGTTTGAGCATGTGTGGAACAAGAAGGGAAGAACACATTGCAGGTTGAATGACAGCCAAACCCACAGGAAAAGAGAAACGAAGGTCAGTAATTTCAAGAACCCTTATTTAAAAAATGGAAACTTTTTTCTGCCCAGCCACTGGGAGGTGGCTAGCAAGTTGTCATTGAAGATGTCACAGTATGAAGCCTACCTCAAAGCACAACTCAGCTAAATGACACCTAGAGCACTTTCATCCAGTTTGAACTGATTCTATGGTTAGATTAATACAGCACTGTTAGATTATGTAATGTAACTGCTGCTAATGTCACAATTGCTGTAAGACATCTGGGGCATGAGGTCAGAATGAAGCAGAGACCTTGGGGACATCCACTAATGGACCTTTGGCTGGGGAAAAGCCAAAGAGATATAGGATAGTACCACATAGTTAGCGGGGCAATGTGTCCCAGACACCACAATGTATCACCTACACATTGGGGGTGGCCATTGGAAAACAGTAATCCCTTGGGAGGAGACAAAAAGTTGAGGACAGAGGAGTGGACAAAACTGAAAACGGGAGGAAAGATGACAGAACTATACCCAGAAGCAGTACAAAGTCAAAAATAAAGTATCAGAGCTGCCCAGGGAGCTGGTGGAGTCACCACCACGGGAAGTGTTTAAGAAGAGACTGGATGAAGAACTTGGTGCCGTAGTTTAGTTGATTAGATAGTGTTGGGTGATGGGTTGGTCTTGAAGATCTTGAAGGTCTTTTCCAACCTGGTTAATTTTATCTATTCTAATGCTCTCAATGTGTGGTATTTGGTAAGTGTATTTACCATGTCTTGTAGTATTCAATAGTAAAGGCACACCTAGTAATAAAGGGTGACTGGTGTACTGTGTCACTTTGACATTATACCTGAGCATCCATTTATACATAGAATACATAGAATAAACCAGGTTGGAAGAGACCTTCAAGATCATCACGTCCAACCCATCAACCAATCCAACACCGCCCAAACAACTAACCCACAGCACCAAGCACCCCATCAAGTCTTCTCCTGAAAACCTCCAGTGATGGCAACTCCACCACCTCCCCAGGCAGCCCATTCCAATGGGCAATCACTCTTTCTGTATAGAACTTTTTTCTAACATCCAGCCTGAACCTCCCCTGGCACAGCCTGAGACTGTGTCCTCTTGTTCTGGTACTGCTTGCCTGGGAGAAGAGACCAACATCCGTCTGTCTACAACCTCCCTTCAGGTAGTTGTAGAGAGTAATAAGGTCACCCCTGAGTCTCCTCTTCTCCAGGCCAAGCAACCCCAGCTCCCTCAGCCTCTCCTCGTAGGGCTTATGTTCCAAACCCCTCACCAACTTTTATCATTGTCACAATGTGCTCCCACTCTCCTCTTCCCCAGCATTTCCCTGTTCAAGTGATAACCACCTGTGGCTGCCATAATGGATTCATTTGGTCACGAGGGCTGCTACATATGTTTGCCACGTTGATTTGGAGGAGACAGGTAAGAATAAAATAGCCAAGGGCTATCATGAACAAGGTGCCCACCTAACTACACTCTTGGACAATATCTGACTCCAGCCAAATCTGGAAGAAGCTAACTTCTCCAGTTGACCGTAGACATGACTGTAAACTAGTTACCTTAGTCCATAAACAGTGGACAGTCCAGGACCCAGTGAGCAACCGTGCAAAGCAGGAGGCCACACACAGGATCTCCTACCTGAGTAGAGAGACCTTTCAAGGTTACTCCTCAAGGTACCACCACATATTCTCAGTGATTAACAGCATGCTAAACATTAAAATATTAGTCAATTTTATATGAAGGATTGATTGCACATATACAATCTTTTGGACATAAATCATTGACCAAGTCTGGGACTGGGATTAGATCTAGCTGTACCTAGACCACTCTATGAGAAGGAGTTTAGAGAGCAGAGGGGTCTTTCTGAACTGGATGGCTCAATGGGAAGGTCTCCTTGACAAATTTGTCTGACCCTGTCCTCTCTGCGCAGGAAATAACCAAGCGTACTTTGCCACCTATCTTATTTAACCACTGTCAGATCTATTATCAAACTTTGTTAAATTGATGTTTTCTATCAATAAACATATCAATACTTCTCTCTTACGAGTGAAGTGTGCCACTACATCTGCAGCAACCATCAGCATGAGGCTTTCCATGCTTGTCACCTTCATCATCACATGGTGGCAGCCCCACAACACTGAGCGGCGGGTGGCATCTGCCCTCATATGTGGCATCACACCGTATGCTGCAACCCAGCACCTCTGCACAAGTGAAGGGCAGATGGTGGTCTCATTTTTGCTGCCACAGATAGCACATTGTTCTAACTAAATGAACTAATTACCATAAATAAATCACATTGCATTCCTATTGGAAAGCTTATCAGACAGTATTATTATAGCCTTTCTATTTGGGCCTGAGAACCTTATCTTCCCAGACCATGCTCCTGAAGTATAATGTACCTTTTTGAGTGGAAAAAAACTCATTCCAAGGTTTGAATGAGAACTAGATTCACAAGAGTAATACCAATATTGTGGTATTCTTGAATATGAAATGTGATTTTATTATTTAATGGCTCATGATAAGGAGAGGAAAAGAAAGCATGCAACAGCAAAAATCTCCATAATTCTACTTCAATATACAGTATTTTAAAATAAAATACATAGCTCCTGAAAGATGTCAGCAGATTTCCAATCATTAGGCTAGGATGCAAATTTTCTATAGAGAATCTAGGAGACCTAAAACAAGAGCAATGTTTCAGAGTAAAGCATGAACATTATTGTTCATTAAGGATCCATCCATTGCTCAATAAAACATTACCCTGTGTTATAAAAAGAATGCATCCCAAGGGTCACACTCTGCTTACTCTTATTAATGTTTGAATGTTATATTTATGATAATAATTTTTTTCTGAGCTAGTTTCTATGTGGATAGTAAAAAAATGATTGTATCCATAAAAAAAGCACAAAATGCTGTTTCAAGAGGTTCAGCTTTTCCTTTCCACTGATATCTTGGCCAAATGTTCTGCCTATGCCATCAGGTTCATTAAGGAGGGAACAGTGTAACATTATACTACAAATTTAGCCCATTGCTTGGTGATTATAGTATGATTTTTTTTTCTTAGGAATGGTGGAATTCATATTAATTCATACAGAGATTTCCTACTCCCTACTATTTTCTGTCTAGTTATCAATCCACAGAGTACAGCCTTTTACCAGACAACATGTAGTAGAAAATTTGCAGTAAAGGGAATTGTCCTCTTTATCATAAAATATGCCATGTATTCCAGCTAAACAACTTGGAATTTATAGAAGCCAGATGCTCAGTTCCTATAAATCAGTTTAACTTTCCTTGAGATGGAGATAGAGCAGTTTGTTTTCACTTAGGAACTCACTAGCCACATATTTAAATGAGACATAAAGACTTGATTACAGAAATAGTGTCATTTAAATGGTGCTAGGGGAATTAATTTACCATTTCCATTCTCCGTGTTCAAGTCAGAATAATAAAAGTGGACAGGGTCACTGCAGTGCTTCTGTAGCCTACCTGAAACTTGTAAAATCTTTACTAATCCAATCATGCTGGAAGTATCTTAGCAGACATAAGGCCCCTGGTATTCCTCTAAATGTCTGTAATCTCAGTGGTGATTGATACATGGCTGGGTTATGGAGAACCCAGTTTGTTGACTGTGCATAATAATCGTGTCCAGGCGATTGCGGGGCCTAATGCAAAATGATTTCAAGAGGATGTCCTTATGACGAAGAACTGATGTGCCTGTTGGCAGAGTAAATCCAAGGACAAAATGCTGTGTATTTGCACAAAGTATTCAAGATGCAGAATGAAGATATAGCTGAGAAAAAGGAAAACTTTCACTACTTATTTTAATTTTTTTTCTGTCCTGAAACAAGCAGTGAGCTAAGCCCTGATTTTCAAATTTCAGTGAGGAGCATGAGAAAGGAAAAGTATGTGACAGTAACAGGAATTTGCCCAATCCAGCAAGAAAATGTAATATACACAAGGAAGGACAACTTGTATTACTTATGACTAAAGCAACAAAGGCTAAAAGGAATATGAAGGGAACAAGGAGGTTTTACTGAAGTACTTCAACAAGAAGAATGTGAACTTGCTACAAGGGTCCTGCTGATAAAAGATACATCAAATGCCAAGATGCTCAATGCTGCCTTCTCTCCGTCTTCACTACTGACAATGGCCTTTAGCAATGCTAGGGCCCTTAAGAACAGATGGAAAGTCTGGAATAAGAAAGGCTTACTCTTGGTGAAGAATGATTAAACTAAGGGACAATTAAACAAACTGGACACATACAAATAGGTTGGCAGTCTTGGGGTGCACCCACCAGGGGTGAAGGAGCTGGCCCATGCAATTGTGAAGCCATTTGCAATTATGTTTGAAAGCTCATGGGATCTAAGGGAAGTCTTTAAGGACTGCAGGAGAGAAAATGTCACTTCTGTCTTCCAGAAGTCCAGGAAGAAAGACCAAAAAAACCCAACCCAGGCTGATAAGCATCACCTTGGTTGTAGAAAGCTGATGAAAGAACATCCTAGAAACCACTCTCAAACATACCAAGGATAAGATGGTGATGAGGGATAAGCAGCATGGATGTGTAACAGTGAAATCAGCAGCAGCAGAGAAATTATGCTTGACCAACCTGACTTGGAGAATGAGATGACCAGCTTGGTGTATGAGGGATGAAGAAGAAATGCTCTTTACCTTGCCTTTAAAATGCCTTTTGAGACTTTCACACAAGATACTCGCAAACAAACTGATGCACTGTAGGTTAGACCAATGAAGAGTGAGGTAGATTAAAAACTCTGGGGTACTAAATTCAAAGGGCTGTGACCAGGAGCACAAACAAATTAAGGCACAAAACTATCTGAGATAAAAAGCCACATATGGTTTCTGAACATACTCTGATATTATGAAATTCTACTACTGATGTTTAAGTCTGGAGACATTTTTTTCACCAAATCTTTCCTCTATAGAATAAAAAATTATTAGCACTTCCTGTTGGAATAGGAGATTTAGTGAAAACTGCACTTTTCATGCATATGAGTCCATCTTTAAATAGTATTAAAGTGGCTGGCTTGGAGGTCAGCAAGTAATCAGATTTACAATGTTAATTAAATATCTAACATGTTACCATGAAAACAATCTTGTATGATTATCATCCAAAGGCTTGAGAAAGATGTGCATGGATTAATCTGATATTTTACTTTCATATGGTCTGAACTGAAGAATCCTGTTCTACAGAGCAATATTAGATGGAGGGAGTTTAATTAACTCTAGTGATCTCTCCAAAAGCCAGCAGGTGTGGAAACAGAATTAAAAGGAATTTCTATGTTGTTTTCTTTTAACATAATCAATTAATACACAGAGGTGGATATTAGAAATAACACAAATAATGTGTCTGAGAGTAAATTACATAGAGAAAACATACACCTCTGTCTGACACTGATTAATTTCATAGGCATAATTACTCATTTTGCCCTGAATCTTCAACAAAATAGTAAAATCTGTAAATTACAAGAGAAGTTATGATACAACATTTCTTGTTTTGCTTCCAGCCATGATGTTTGTTTCCCAAAAGAGTGCAGTATTTTAAAGCATTCAGTTGCTTTTCTGACAGTCTAAGTAGTAACTCTAACAAAACTGAGGTGGGTTTTCCTACACTGTCATTATTTACAGATCTGTGAGGGTGTAACTGCATTGTCTCAAATGAGGCAGTTGTTCTGCCCTCCTTCTGCAGTCAGACCCTATTGCAGCCATCCCATGTAAAGGAATTAATTACTTAGTAAACCATCAAGGTGTAATGAGAGTTTGCTCTGTGAGGTGTTCCCAAGGTCCACAGGGATGTATTTGGTGTCTAATGCGGTTTCTCTGCTCTTCCATTCTCCCAGATTTTTCCAGGGCCCCTCATGGAGCAGGTCCAGAGAAGGGCCATGACAATTATTAGGGAGCTAGAACACCTCTCTTACTAGGACAGGCTGAAGGGAATGTAGTTTTTCAACCTTAAGAAGACTCTGGGGAGACCTAATAGCGGCCTTCCAGTACCTGAAGTGGCCTACAAGAAGTCTACAGCAGGTTTTTTTTATAAAGGCCTGCAGTAATAGGACAAGGGGCAATGGTTCAAAATGTGAGAAGAGTGGATTTGGGTTTAAAGTTAGGTGGAAGTTCTTTACCATGAGGGTAGTAGAACACTGGAACAGGATAACCAGGGAGGTAGTTGAGGGCCAGTCCTTGGAGATATTCAAGGTCAGGCTTGGTAGGATCCAGTGGAGGATGTCTCTGCTCACTGCTGGGGGTTAGACTGGATGACCTGTGGAGGTCCCTTCCAAACCAAACCGTTCTATGGCTCTTTGTCTTGGAAGGTCTCTAAATAAATCAAATTATACAAAACCCACTCAATATATGATTTATATATGATATGTCAAATGCTTCAAAGAAGCATGTTATCTTTGTTTATGTATTCTTTATCATTAAAGAAAATATCTCAGGAATGGTTAAGTATTAACTCAGACCTCAGAAGTGACCACAGTTCTCGTTTGGCTATGCCAGGAAAGTGAATGGAATCTTACAGACAGGTTTGTTTGAAGTAATACCAGGAGGTAGGAAAACCATACTTTGCTTTCTTCTACTCCACACATCTAATAATTAATTCACTTTTTTTTTTTTCTTTCTCTTTTTGGTCTCTGATCTAGGTAACGATGTCCAGAGTTTTCCTTTCTGCCATTTCTGTGGGCTTGAAATTTAACAACTAGAAACAGGCAACAAGTCTACCTAACTTTTCTTTTCTATTAGCCAGCTAAGGTAGAAAGAGATATAGCTTAAATAATGCATCCTCCAAAGTCATACTAATCCATTTTTAAATATGTCCAACAGAAATTCAGAAACCTATACTCCAATATGTTGTTGTCAAATGCACAAGTGAAAGGAGGTTTCCTGAATAATTCTGTTACCTTAGAGATTGTTTTCACCTGTATGTAAACATAATCTGGTCCCTCTGGAGGTCTGAAAGTGTTTAGGTGCTGCTGGTTAGGAGAAGTTTGTTCTGAGGCAGTAACAGTTAACAGTGCTTCAAGTCCCACTGGAGACAAGTGTTTTGACCTTATATTTAGAGAGGTATTAACATTATTCCAAAAAGACAGAGCAGGAGTGGAAAATTTTAACATTCTAAGTACACAGTATCTGAAATGACCTTCTATTGCACAGCCATAAGGGTTTCAAAGGAACTTGAAAAAGTGATTGTGTGTTTATGGGGAAGAGCTTTCCCCAGAAGTTTCATCTGAAGAAGTTGAAAGGTGAGATTAATTTAACCTAACTTCTTAACCTAAGAGGGATCATCATCTTTCCTGATTGTCATCCGCCTATCCTAATCAGTCCTCTGGCTTTCTGCATTTAAGGGATTTTTCAAGACACTACAAAAGCTGAAAATCAGTGGCACTCATTCTCTGCCAAGGTTCCCTTCCTGTACTGGAATAGTAAGTCCAAGAAATTCAGAAAGCAATACTGCTAAAATGGAAACAGGCCTGGCAGTTCTTTCTGATCCAAAGTTTTGCATAACATAATTTTCACTGCAAGAGAAGATAAGCTACACTCCCAGGCACCTGTGCTGATGGTAAGACTGCATGAACAATTTCTAGCACCTGTACTGATATTAAGCCTGTAGGAACAATTTCTGGTAGGGTAAAAAGGAGATTTGTACCTTGAACAACAGACATTGTGACTGAAGAGCACAGAATGCCCTAGAACTCTGTTCTTACTTAATAATACAAGTTGAAACAAACAAAACAATTAAAAATGGCACCAGATTTACTACCTTTTGTATTCTAAAACCCAAAAGAATACGACAGCAATTTCTGGTGTACCTTTACATTAATTAATAATCAAAGACTGGCTGATGACACTGTTCCATTTAACTTATTTAAAGATATGAAGAACTCTCAATAAAACATTGCTTTGCAGTGCTATATAAACATACTAGTCAGTATTTTTTTTTCATTATTTTAGGGGTTTTTTTTAATCTTCCTGTAATCCTAGTCTTTTTGAAGACCAGCCATGGAGAGAGAAGAAGTGATCAGAAATGGCTGACAAGCCTTTACAGAGAGTGAAGAGAACTAATGACTATTTCAAAGAAGTTATTGTTGAAATCAACTACATGTTCAGTAGCCCAGAGACCTGACTCTTTTACTTCATTCTTGACCAAACTGCAAGAGGAGGTCATTTATGTAAGTATAGAGTTCAGTGCTAAACATCCTATGGAAGTTTTCTATGAGAAAACAAGACTTTTGGAAGGATTGTTGTTAAGCTCAATGTATTGCTTTTGTTATAATGGGACTCCTGGCCACTGAAGGATTAGAGACAATCAGTTAAACTATATCAAACTGGATAATTAGTAATTAATAGAAAGAAAAGAGTGACTTGAAGAATACCTCTTCCCTTCTCATGAAGCAAAAGCTGGAAGGGTACACAATTTATTCATAAAATCCACATATAGGCATAAAAGGAAAGGTATCAGGAATAGCAGATTTCTGCTAGGTTTTTCCACAGGTTGATTGCTGTTGTTTCCACAGAAACTGACACATTTTTGTTGATTATTTAGATGATAAACAAAAAACATAAACAAAAAACCTCAACAACCAAACCTCAAACCCCCAAAACTCAGGTATTGATTTTAGGGCATATATTTAACAAGCAAGCACTTATGAATTCATTGTAACATTATATCTTTGAAATCTGTATTTATATTTTTATATATGTATATATACACTTACATACATGCAAGTGTGTGTGTGTATATATATAATGTGCACATATATTATGTAACAATTTGCATATTATATAAATTATATATACTTATGAATGTGTGTGTATATATGTATTCTTATGGCAAAAAACCTACTATGCTTTCAGAAATGTTATCCAAGTGTAGCACTGCTTTTCACTTCATTTCTTGTACTGTGGCGAGTCATACTGTTTTCCAAGCAGAAGCAAGTTTGTCACTGATGAGCAAGAGGACTTCCCAGTGTTTTGCTGGGAAATCCAACATTTAGCCATTGTTACTAAATTACATTTGATTGGGGAAGTTTTAGTAAACCTAGCAAAATAGTGAGTTTTGCCAGTTTTATAGCAGATCTTTAGTTGGATTCTGAGAACAGGAGGAATCCAAGTGTGGGAGAAAATGAGGTGTATAGATCTTCCCAGCACAGAGCCAATGTGAATCTGTTGGGTGAATCCAGGACCGTGATCCTGAGGTACAGCAATGAGCCTATCTGCCTATCAGCACAGACTTTGCGGACACTTAGCATGACTCTGAGGAAACTGTGGTTACATCCTCTTCCCAGTTCTGAAGATCTGTGTCTGTCTGCAGTAACTGTAGACCTCCAGTGTGTGCTGTGACAATTGTAATGAAATTTTTTCCACCCCTATCACAGGCTCCATTGTTGGTAGGCAGGATTTTACAGCCATAAAAACTGTAACTGAAAAGTGAGCCATCTAAACAGAACAACAGTAAATATTTAGTCACAACACAATAAAACCATTATATACTAATTATCCATTTATCTTTGCCAGGGAAAGGATAAATGATTTTATTCCCTACTCTGAGATGTTGTCTATTTAAATAACAAACAGAGAAATATTTCTCCCACAAAAAAATTTAGATGTTTCAAGACCTTTTTTCCTACTAAAACTCCAACCTTTTTGAGACCTTTTTGAGACAGACCTTTTTAACCTTACGAAAGAGACAAGTCTTTCTAGAGAGCAGTAGCTAACATATCTTAAAATAAAAATATAAACAATCAAAACCAAACAACAATAAAGGTTATTAATTACTCTTTCTTTGAAATCTGAGTATTAAAACTCCGTTGACCATGTTTATTTACGTGTCTAGCATTCTGGCAGGTACTGTGCTCAGAAAGATCTGTGGTATGCTCAAAGTTTCATGTAACAACTAGTGGAAATTTATTCAGGGATACAGTTTGCATTTGATTCTTGCTAATTAGATTGTGAAATCCAAACACCTGTGTTTTGAAATAAACAATCTAAAAAAATCTACTGGAAGGGTGAAGGTTAAAGCAGAAATGCGCAGAAATCACACAATTTGCTAAGGGACTGTTTAACATATTACAGGCACAGACGGTTTGCACACCTCTGAACAAAAACATAAACCATGATGCAGAGTTAATTAGAGGTAAAATAGATTCTCTTTTGAAAGGTGAACTGTGGCCATGCCAAGTGTCATGAAAATATGGCATCCTGTAAGTGAAACTAATAGTGAGTGATCAGAGAAGATACCCAGTTACTTAGAAATTCTGATACAGGCTGTAATTATGATTTGATGGCTGGTTGTAGGCTTCCTATGTATGAGAGAATGAAAAGGAAATCAAACAAAATGATAACTGACCTGCTACAGTACGCTGGTTCCATCCTGCTCTATGGTCACATGAAATACCGTAAGTCCACTGAGATTTCCTTATTTGCCCTCAAAGTTAAGATCCCACACTTCCTAAGGTCTTCTCCTCGAACAATACTTCTGATTACTCCTTCAACAGACAACACGAAGTCACTGCTAAAATCAAATTTTCTTGGACTTGCAGAAATAATTTGTTTCTATAAAGAGAAAATGTTTCTCCAAGCACACTGTGATACAATTCACAACTCAAATTTCAAAAGCACCTGAAACCATTGGACTTTCATCCCCCACTGCTGCAGATTTATTGTGCTGGAGTACTTTTCTCAGCAGGTCACTATGGCAGAATTGCTGTATTTATATGCTTAATATATTCCATAAATCACAATGTTTAATTCTGTTAAATGGTGGCTTCTTGAGATACCGTTACATTGTATGAAATGAAAAATCTAAGTACTCTACAGCCTAATCACGACTAATCAAGTGACTTTCAAACTGGAGGTATTATCTGAGACTGCTCCAAATGTTTCCCTTCTAAAAGAGCTTCCAGGCTGTACTTTATTAAGCCTGAAATGGGTATAATTCTAGAGTACGATCTTGGGAGTTTGAGATGTGTGCACTCCTTAGAACTCTGCAAAAACACAAAAGAATTCTATATTCGTATTCTATTTCCTAAATGATTTAAAGTGGAACTTGGAAAGTAAGCTATGTGAACACCCATGGTTACAAGCAAGTTGTCTTCTGTTGCTTGGTTTTTATTTGGTTTGGGTGTTTTGGTTGTGGCTTGGTATTTTGGTTATTTTTTGTGGTTGGTTGGTTGGCTTGGACTTTAGTGGTTTGGTTTGGGTTTTAATTTGTTGTGGTTGTTTATTTGGTTGGGGGGGGCTTTCATTTTGTGTAGTTTTTGTTGTTGTTCTTGGGTTGTTTGGGCTTTTTTTCCTTGTGGTTTTTGGTTGGTTGGGTTTGTTTGCTGTAGAGCTTTTTTTTGTGTCTTTTTTTTTCCCCTGCAGTTTTCAAGTTTTCTTGTCATAAAAACCAAACTCATCCGATAGACAGCCAGGACTTCTGCTTGCCTGCACAGATTTTGTCTGTGATCTAAGTCTCCAGCTATTAATTTGGTATGACTGCTTTGGTGAGCGGCTAAGCTTCTGGGTTGCAGCTAGACAAAATCCTAGTAAGTGGGCAAAAACACCAAGTCCAAAACTATTTTGACTAACCAGATGATTATGCCATAAATCATGGATTGGATGTTTATGTGTATAGAGAGAGAGAGAGATAAAGATATAGATATAGTTACACATAAGCACTCTCACATACAGAAAATTAGATGTTTATAGGCAAAGCAAGGGCTTGAAAGTAAAGTCTGTGTTCAGATAGCATAAGGTCCTAAGTATTTACCATTTTACAGAATCATAGAATCACAGAATTGTTTCAGCTGGAAAAGATCTCCAAGATCATCAAGTCCAACTGTCAATACAACACCACCTTAGCTACTAATGTTCAACACCAGGTTGAGAGGCATTCCTGCCCATGGCAAGGAGGCTGGAGCAGATGATCTCTAAATTCCCTTCCAACCTAAGCCATCCTGTGATTCTATGATTAAACCTTGTCCTGAAGTGCCATGTCCATACACTTCTTGAACCTCTAGGGATGGTGATCCCACTGCCTCCATGGGCAACCTATTCCAAAGCACACGTGCTTGACCTAATCCAACTCATGACACAGCATGTCATGTCTTCTTTCTATAAAGCACTTGCACCTCAGGCCTCTCTCTGTTCTACTCTTTGATGCTCCCTTTCAGCCCTGCTGTCAGTGACCTGCTGTCAACAGTAGTTGTTTCTTAGATATGATGCAGCTATTTTTTAATGCCCTGCCCATTTTCCGTTGTCATTTCACAAGGAAAATCTTTCAAAGGCATAAATAAATACGGTGTAACTCTTCATACATAACTCTTTGTAGGACAACAAAACAATGGTTCCTTAACTTCCCTCTTCTTTCTCCGCTTGGAGTTTTTTCTATGAAGACTGGCTTTGTGCTTCCTATGAAAAGATCTTACAACCTGGAATACTTTGGAATAAATTGCATTTCAGCAATTTTTTCCTATCGTTGATCTGTAGATGTTTTGAGTAATATTGACCTGTAAGTTTATCGTTGCCCCAAGAAATTTCATTGCAAACGTCTGGGATTTGCTCATTGTCACACAAGACTGAGGAGAGCTTTCTCTGAAAGTTTCAGCATCCCTGGAGCTATTTAAACTCACTCATACGGACGAGTATGGAGCAGACACTGGACTGACATATAATGTTTCTGGCCAAACATCAGACACAAGAGACTATGATAGATATACTCAGCATATGAAGAGGGAGGAACTACAAAGTTTGGATGACATAGACATCTGTTGAACATGTACCAATGTGTTCTACTTGTTTTCAAATGGTAGAGTGTGAGTATTGAAAAGGAATTGGATATTGGTGAGCTACAACTGAGTCATGAATAAATTATTTTCTAGTAGCTTCAGCTGTTGTATGAATTCTGAAGTCAGTCACGTGAAATGTGAAAGAAATCCCGCACATTTGAAACTCTTCCATGACATAATCTCTAGTGCTATGCCTATAAATTTTAAATAGAATAGAATAGAATAGAATAGAACAGAATAGACCAGGTTGGAAGAGACCTTCAAGATCATTGTGTCCAACCTATCATCCAACACCACCCAACCAACTAAACCATGAAACCAAGCACCCTGTCAAGTCTCCTCCTGAACACCTCCAGTGATGGTGACTCCACCAGCTCCCCAGGCAGCCCATTCCAATGGGCAATCACTCTCTCTGTGTAAAACTTCCTCCTAACCTCCAGCCTAAACCTCCCCTGGCACAGCCTGACACTGTGTCCTCTTGTTCTGGTACTAGTTGCCTGGGAGAAGAGATATAATAAGAATAATATATGTATACAACAAATCTTCTAACTTTTCAGTTCAGATGTGTCTGTGCACATCCAGCTGGTAAACACAGATTTGCAAAGGATCTATTTGACTGGGTGAAGAGCACCTCTCAGGCTTGCAAGAGGGGAAAAAAGTTGACTTTCAGGAATATTCTGTTGCCAGCTGGCTAGCAGAGATCAGTGTGTCCTGCTCCAATTTTTGGGTGCAATTTCAGAAAACCTTACAGAAGGAAGTCAAAGTTTCAGTGGTTACACAGCTAACATGTCAGAGATGCGTCAGCAAATAAATTTCAGAGGGCTTGAAAAAGCTTCCTAAGGGCTCAGCTTTGCAAGGAAAAACATAAAGCACTTTTTAATGGAATGTAAGTTAACAATATTATTTTCTCTACATTCATATTTATATTATTTCATATTCCTTTTATAAACAAGTCAAAGGTTTAAGTCAATTGTAAGTTAAACATACTACAGTTCCAAGACTGGAACTATGTCTCCAAGAATGGAGAATTAGAATCCTGTTTACTGCTGAACACATCACATGAATTAAGATTGTGCTAAAGCTGTTGGAACTGAAAGATGGGGGAAATGCTTTCTTTCTATGAGAGAAATTCGAACAAGTTAAATGAAAGGAAACGTCAATCTGCATAATATCCCCGAATAAGTGAGGAGGTTCTGAACTTACATGTGAAAATCTGCATTCAGAAGTTAAGATTTGGACCACTAGTTATTTTTGGAATAAAGTATTCTTCATAAAATTAACTTCCTCCAAAAGAAGCACAACGTAAACCAGACATTTAATTCCTTGGATCTGTATTTAACCTTTGGCAGTATGTTTTCCTATGGGTATGGTCAGCATTCTCTCTGTTATATTTTATAAGATTTGCTCTAAAGTTAATGAGACAGATTAATTTCCTTCTTCTATCCTGTTTTCAGTTAACCACTTGATTATTTTAGCAACTGTAATAAAATAATTAGGAAAGAGCCCAAAAGAAAGCTAAAATTACTTTTAACTTTACTGGCCAACATAAATGAAGAAATGGGAATCACTTTTCCTTGCATAGGAAAAAAATTTTTATTTTTTTTTAAGTAACTCATTAGTTTATTATTATTAGTTTATTATTGCTCTCTACAACTACCTGAAGGGAGGTTGTAGCCAGGTGGCGGTTGGTCTCTTCCCCCAGGCAACCACCAACAGAAAAAGAGGACACAGTCTCAAGCTGCACCAGGGGAAGTTTAGGCTTGAGGTGAGGAGAAATTTCATCACAGAAAGAGTTGTTGGCCATTAGAATGTGCTGCCCAGGGAGGTGGTGGAGTCACCATCACTGGAGGTGTTTAAGAAGAGACTGGATGAGGTACTTGGTGCCATGGTTTAGTTATTAGCTGGTGTTGGGTGATAGGTTGGACTTGATGATCTCAAAGGTCTTTCCTAACCTTATTGATCCTGTTAGTAAAGCATTTTTGTTAAATTTTGTGTATATAATGTGTAAGCTTGTTTTTAATTAAAAAAATTTTGAGGCATTATTTGGACTCTGCCCATCTGTCCAGTCAGTCAAGATCCATCTGCAGAGCCCTTCTGCCCTCTAACTGACCAACATCTGCTCCTAACTTGGTGTCATCTGCAAACTTGCTGATGACTGACTCAATCCCCTCATCCAGATCATCAGTGAAGATGTTAAAGAGGATGGGGCCCAGCACCGATCCCTGGGGGACGCCACTGGTGACTGGCTGCCAGCTGGATGTGGCACCATTCACCACCACTCTCTGGGCTCAGCCCTCCAGCCAGTTCCTAACCCAGCACAGAGTGTTGCGGTCCAAACCACGAGCTGACAGCTTAGCCAGCAGTTTACTGTGGGGGACGGTGTCAAAGGCCTTGCTGAAGTCCAGGTAGACTGCATCCACAGGCCTCCCCATGTCCACCAGATGGGTCACCTGATCATAGAAGGAGATCAGGTTGGTGAGGCAGGACCTGCCCTTCCTAAATCCATGTTGGCTGGACCTGAGCCCTTGGCCATCCTTCAGGTGCGCAGTTATTGCCGCCAGGATAATCTGCTCCATCACTTTCCCTGGCACTGAGGTCAGGCTGACTGGCCTGGAGTTTCCAATTCCTCCATCCGACCGTTCTTGTGGATGGGCACCACATTGGCCAGCTTTCAGTCATCTGGGACCTCTGCAGTGAGCCAGGACTGGAGGAAAATGATGGAGAGCGGCTTGGCCAGCTCATCTGCCAGCTCTCTTAGCACCCTAGGATGAATCCCATCCGGTCCCATGGACTTGTGAGTGTCCAAGTGGCTCAGCAGGTCCCGAACTAATTCCTCATGGATTTCCAGGGCATCACACTGCTCCCCGACCCTATTACCCAGCTCAGGAGGCCACTCATCCTGGACACCTACCTTGATGTTAAACATCGAGGCAAAGAAGGTGTTCAGGACCTCAGCCTTTTCCTCGTCTTCAGTCACCATGTTCCCCTCCAGGTCCAGTAAGGAGTGGAGGTTCTTCTTGCCCTTCTTTTTGGTGTTGATATATTTGTAAAAATGCTTTTTATTGTCTTTGACAGAGGTGGCCAGCCTCAGTTCCAACTGGGCCTTTGCCTCTCTAATTTTATTCCTACATAATCTAACCACTTCCTTGAACATACCTCGAGAAGCCTTCCCCTCCTTCCAAAGGTGATACGGCCTTCTCTTTCCCCTTAAGTCCTCCAGGAGCTGCTTGCTCATTCAGGCCAGCTGCCTTCCCCGCTGGCTCATCTTTCGGCACATGGGAACCGCCAGTTCCTGTGCCTTCAAGAGCTCTTGTTTGAACTAGGTCCAACCCTCCTGGACTCCTTGGTTCATGAGGGTTGGTACCCAGGGAACTTTACAAATAAGTTTCTTAAAGAGGCTGAAGTTTGCCCTCCGGAAGTCCAAGGTGAAGGTTCTGTTGGTGCTCCTCCCTATCTCCCTGCATATTGAAAACTTCACTATCTCATGGTCACTGCACCCTAGGCAGCCTCCCACGGTCACATCTCCCACCAGCCCTTCCCTATTGGAGAGCAGCAGGTCAAGCAGAGCCTGTCCCCTGGTAGGCTCACTTAACAGCTGCGTCAGGAAGCAGTCCTCCATTCGCTCCAGGAATCTTCTGGACTGCCTCCTCTCTGCTGAATTAAGTTCCCAGCAGATATCTGGCAGGTTGAAGTCACCCACAAAGACAAGATCTGATGATCTTGAGACAGCCTCCAGTTGTTTGTAGAACAAACCTGCTCATCCTGGTTGGGTGGTCTATAACAGACTCCAACCAGGATGTCTGATTTGTTGGGCTGCCCTCTGATTTTAACCCACAGGCTCTCAATTCCCTCATCTTCCACCTCAAGTTGTGTGGCAGAAAGTGATTCCCTAATATACAAAGCCAGCCCTCCTCCTCTTCTCCCTCGCCTATCCCTCCTAAAGAGCCTGTAACCCCACAGTGTAGCACTCCAGTCGTGCCTGTTGTCCCACCATGTTTCTGAGATGGCAACTATATCATAGTTGCCCTGGTGCATTAGGACCTCCAGCTCGTCTTGCTTATTGCCTAGGCTGCGTGCATTGGTGTACATGCACTGCAGCTGGGCTCCCGACTTCTCAATTGACCCTACCTTGTGCCCTACTCTTACCTCTGCAGAGGGACCGATGTCTTCACCCACCCCCTTCAGACCTAGTTTAAAGCCCTCTTAATGAGCCCTGCCAACTCTAGTGCTAGGACTCTCTTGCCCCTTCTAGATAAATGCACCCCATCAGGACCCAGCAGGTCGGGTGCAGTAAAAGTTGCCCCATGATCAAAGAAACCAAAGTTCCTCCGCTGGCACCATTCGCTGAGCCACTTGTTGATGGTGTGGGTTCTCCCGTTCCTCTCAGTGTACTCCCCTGCCACTGAGGGAACTGAGCAGAACACCACTTGTGCGCCTGCCCCATCAATCAATTGTCCAAGGGCCCTGAACTCCTTCTTAATTGCCCTGGTGCCCTTCCTGTCGATCTCATCACTCCCAGCCTGTATTACCAGCAGAGGGTAATAGTCAGAGGGATGGATCAGCTTGGGGATTCCCCTTGCAATGTCCCTTACCCATGCCCTGGGTAGGGAGCAGATCTCCCTGTGGGATGGGTCAGGACGACATATGGGTCATGTAGGCCATTTGTGGATGGACAGTGGGTGGAATATGAGTTGTTCATGGAAAACTGATAACTGAAGTTCTGAGAGGCCAGTGGCATCCTTTCACAGCTAAAAGTGTGTGACACTTTTAGTAGCAGGATTGCTCATGTGTGTGTGCTTCCTGCACTACTTGATAGATTATAGTAACAGGATCCAATTTTTTTCAAAATGATTTATCTTCAGCTTAAAAAGTCAGAATGGACTTGAAAACCTTCATGTAAATCCCAACCAGCAAATAGAAAACTCAGCATCTTAAACAAAGCAGGAATTTGGATCTGTTGTTTTCCTCAGAGAACTCTACTGTTTCTCTGGCACCTAGATTTTGAGAAAACACTGCGGCTTATTTTTAAAACTGGTTTTGTTCTGTTCATCTTTCTTTAAATTCTCCCAGATATTAGCGAGGCAACATAACGCAGTGATGGGAACTACAATGAAACTGTAGATAACTATTGTTTACCTCTCTAAATTGATCTTAGAGATTCTTATTGTTGCAGTAGACACAAACTGAATTCTAGTTTGTCCAGGTCATTAACAGAATTAATTTTCTATCTCTCATATCTAGAAATGCTCATTTGATCTTGGGAAGAATTCACTGAAGTGTATGTATATCTGTTTAACGCTGAGTAGAAGTCTTCAATGCTTATATTCTTCTTGCTTTTTTGGTTGTTGTTTGTGGTTTTATTTGTTTTATGTTTTTTGTTTGTTTTATTTGTTCTTTGGGGTTTTTTATTGTTTGGTTGCTTTGTTGTGTTTTTTGTTTGGTTTGGTTTTTTTGGGCTTTTTTTGGTTCTACATGTGGGGTGTGAAATGGTTTGGTTTTGGAACTTGACAAATATTTTCCACCAAATAATTTATTTTTATTTAGTGCTATTTCCATTTGATTAGTGCTATTTTATTTAGTGTTATTTCCATTTTAGTTTTTATAATGAAGATAGGGAAGTCAGGTAGCTGTGGTTTGTTCAGGCCATCTAACTAGCCATTGTCAAGACCTCAGCCAGCTGCAAGTGAATTATTTGATTATTAGGTACATTATAAAACTATTTACATTTTAATTTCAAAATGCCCATTCTGTTCTCTCAAAGTCATGCCTTAGGGCCTGTAATTAGTTAAGTACATTTCCATATAAAATCTCTTTTCAGTCTTTCCAATATGTTTAGAGTCACTTGATTGTGTGGATAACGAAATCAAGCACAGGAAAAATAAGCTGGAATTAGAGGACTGGAAAAAAAAATTGCTTACAGCCTGAGGGATACAAGGTCTAAGTCAGAATATCAGGGTTTCCATATAAGGGTAAAGGCAAAAGCCTTGAACCTGTAGTAGGTTTTCATCCATAGTAAGTATCTTTAGAATACACGTTGTATTTGCTCAGTCAAGAATGTGATGCAAGAGATGCAGGAAACAATAGAATGAAGGAAAGAACTACAATTGGCTAATTATACCTCTTTTAATCTAAAATCTGCAACAAAATGATCAATGCCAGAAAAAAATTACCTGGACTTTGGAAATCTATGCTGTTGCTTATGGCCTAGAAATGCAATCATAATTACACACATAAAATTAAACTGTTAATTTATTCTCTGTGCAGACTCTCAGCTATAATTAACAGAGCCTTTGCTGGAATAAATTACTCAAAACTAATGTAATCCTACAATGTGTACTCCACATTGTACGTTAATAGATTCCAATTTCCATGTGTTCCTGCTGGAATATACTTTTTATTATTATTTCAGCAGTAACTTTAATATGCAGTAATTTTCCATACCCCAGCTGTAGTTCTCTGGAACAATAACTTTTAGGGTTAAAATACTTTTCTTGTATGTCAAAAACTGCATTCCTTAGAATTCTTGGAAAGTTTGAGATGAAAATATAATTTGGAGGATGTGGTGGGTTGAGCAGGAGAGAAGGGAGATTCAGTTGTTTTGATTATAAATAAATAGAAATACTGAAAGGACAAGTTGAGCTGATCTGTTTCTTAAAAATGCAGTGGTTTATGATCTTCCTTCTTCTTGCAGATTGGTTTGTGCTTACTGTATGTGAATATAGCACTTTGATTACCCATGTTACAACTTCCCTTCATGATCCTTCTCCCAAGGTCCCATTTGAACTGACCAGAGCACTAACACCTGTATCTTGCCTTTGAATGAGAGGTTATTATTGGCATTTACAACATTCGTATGTTAAATTAATATTAAATACAAACTTAATTGGAAGTGTAAGCTGAAGAAAGGCAGGTTGACCTCACTGTCAGAGAGTCAATACCAAGTGAACTAAACAGAGTTTGTCAGGAAAGCTTTATTTTCTACTGACAATCAAGTACTTGCTGAAACCTGATAAAGCAGAACAATGGAAATAAGTAGACAATGAAAAATTAATGAGTAAATAAAGCCATAAAGCCTTTTTCATTTTTCTTGGTGAGAGTTGCTTCAAATATTGTGTAAAGGAAGCAATTTCCCATCAAGCTTTCCCTGAAGCACAGCAGTATGCCTGATTGAAAATAGCATTGCTGTATGTCTGTATGTCAGTTCATGTGTAAGTAAGGGTCTGTCAATAAATCTCCAAACTGCTTTAGGGAAGTTGTAATTATCCAGCCATTAAAATTCATTTTAGGAAGACATTTCAAATAACGTTTTCCAGGGTCTTAACAATGTGATTTTGAAATTTTGATTCTCTTTATTTATCTTGATTTGAAGATGGAATCAGCAAAAAGTTGCTTAGCCCATTTATGAAGGGCTAATATTTCTCAAGTTCAAAAAAAAAGTCTTACTTCAGTGGCTGTCATTTTAGGAGTATTTTTTTTCAGATGTCATTGAAGCTTTTACTGGAAGAGATGTATGACTCCTGCAGTCCTTATCTTGAAGAACCTAATCTTTGTTTTTCGTGCATGAGGAAAGGATTAAAAAAAGGTGTATGAGTATTCAATGTAGCACAGACAGTGGTTAGCCATGGGCTGTTGTTCCAGTTCCTTTCACCACCTTCTGTTAATACAGTATTTTCCTAATCCTATATCCTTTGTTCCTCCTCAGTCATTTTGGTTACGCAGAAGTTGTGATTTGTAAACAATCCACTGTTTTCCCTCTATGCTGTACCCATAATGCCACTAAAATCTGTAAAAACAAGGGAAAACATCCTGTGTCTACATCATTCTTATGTCCTCTCTTAACCTTTCTAGCCAGCAAGTGTCTGAAACCCAGACTGGTGGTTCATCACAACTATGCAGTCAAACTTACGCAGTCTGAAGAATTCTTTTTGGAAGAAAGTATTTTGTTGTGAAAATTGCATCTTTGACATCTTTTCTGACAGTTGTTCTGCCCAAATGCTGTCAGATAGGAAAAGTTCAGTGTGCTGAACTGGCCTGGGAAAAGCTGTTACAAGGTCACACACAAAACAAAACAAAACCAAAACCAAGCCCCAAAAAACAGTGGGAATTTATTTCTGTTCACGTTTATACTATTAGAGGGCCCTGGGCGACCTGATCTAGTTGAGGACACCCCTGCTCACTGCAGGGGGATTGGACAAGATGACCTTTGAAGGTCCTGTCTGATTCTATGATTCTGTGGTGAGATCTGCATTTCTTAATCCTGAAAGATGTATCAAGCACTGGAACAGGCTGCCAAGTGAAGTGGTGGAGTAACAATCCCTGGAGGTGTTTAAAAGTCATGTAGATGTGGTGCTGAGGGATGTGGTTTAGTGGTAGACATTGTAGTGTTAGGTTAATGGTTGGACTAGATGATCTCAAAATACTTTTCCAACCTAAATGATTTTATGATTCTATAAAGTGATAAAATCTAACCCACGAGATAGAAATTTCATAGGCTTTCATTTCTCTTTTTGTAAGATGTTGTAAATAGCTGTTCTGTCTTATCTCATGAGCTGTGCATGAGGACTAAACAGCTGGTAAAAGCAAGAGCTGGAATGCCAAATATAAATAAGCTGTAGTGATGGGAGTATCAATAGATTGATGTATTTCTACAGCATGACTGGAAGCTACAAATTGTTCAATAATATCTGATGAAGCCTTTTTTTCCTTTTTTTTTTTTTTTTTTAATTTCAGGAGTCCAATGAAAAGGGTAAATAAAGGACCCATGTAGGCTTGAGTTAATTACAGATCATGGTCTTTTGTCAGAGATAAGGGATATCACTGTGAGAAACGAACTCACTGCTGAAATTTATAACCAGTTTTATTATAAAATAATGGCAACACAGCGCTGGGCACATAGCGAGTTTGCCAGAGGCGCCCCCTAACAACAAGAGTTGAACTTATTCCATATTAATATATTAAAACGTACATATTCATATATTCCCCAGCACGCTCCCACCCCTCTCCATCAGGACTGAGACAAAACCTGCACCTTTGACCTGGCCAGTCTTTAGACCTGTTGGCGCCTCACCTTTCTCTCCCAATACGCCACACAATACAGGCCATAACCAACCAATCAGCCCAACCATCAAACCCCATGGTCCCCTTTCGAGTTCCCCTTGCAAAAGCCAAATATTAAAGACAATTTCTCACATCACACATTGCAGAAAAAATTAAGAATAGTTTTTTTCTTGGCTAGGTTAGATTTGTTCAGGGATTAGAAGGTTAGATTTGTTCAGGGATTAGAAGACGTAACATATTGTTTGGCCAGGGATGAAGCAGCTACTTTTGGAAAAGCAAGTTTTAGAGTCTGCAGAGTTTCAGTAAAAACTTGAGACAATCCATTTCCTTTATCCTGTTTCCTTTCTACTTTAGTTTTTTTTTAACAAAACAAAACAAAACAAAAACCCACAGCAAAACAACAATAACAAAACCAAAGAAACAAACAACCTCAAAACCCCAGACAAACTAACAAAACCCACCAGAGCCCAAACAATCCAAACAAAAGCACAACAAAAAACAAAACTAAGCCAAACCAAACTCATTGTGTTCTGTTCTACCAGGAATGTTTCCTTTATGCCCTGCAGATTAAGAAGGATTCAACTTTGTGTATTTGGATTTCAGTATCACACAGAAATAGGATCATACAGCTTTGTATGTAAGCATGATGTAAGTCTGAAGGGATATCTGCACGTGAGTTCCAGGAAATTGTATCAAAGCTCTGGAAATCTGTATAGGGGAAGTATTATTTTTTTTCACTAACGAAGCATTTTGGGTTATGAGTGATGACAAATAATACACCTTAACTATTATGCCATGGCCTCTTTCATGTTTTATAACTTTCTGGGTTATAGTTTTATCATATGACTTTCTTGTCTCCATTGCATCTATCGCATTATTGTCCTTACTTGAGGTATTGTATCAGTCAGCTAATGGTTTGATTCCAATACTCCCTTTTAGCATTTAGGAACTTACACTTAATTTTGAGGGCACAATAGAAAAGGGGAGACTGACACCTGATATTTAAGATAATAAATTTTGTCATTAAAAAAAAGTATTTCTTTGTGAAAAACCTTTCTGAAATGAATAATATTTTTGAGCCATTTGAACAGTGTATATTTTTCCTTTATCAATTAATCCATGTATTTTATGGTGTCATTGAGGGTGCAAGCTAAATTCACCTGAATGTAGCCATTTGGAGCAATTTTTAGATGTGTTGGACATTTGATATAACTGTACTGTGGACAAAGTACATGATCTCTTGAAAACTGATTACAATTTATCAGTAAAAATTAGAGGAATTGTGGTATCTTATGTTCATTAAAAGGATTCATACAGAGAACAGTTTGATAATACTGCAGAGATATGCCCTATTGTCTTTCAGTGATGTAACTGACGTTATAAACCTACAAACAGTGTTTCTGTCTTCCTTATCAACTCAGCATAGAAAGGATCTTGCTTTGATTTCTTTTGTACCCATTCATTAGGAACAAAGAAGTTCTCTTAGCTGCTTTTTCAGTGTATTATTTTTTGTCCTTGAAAGGACTGTATTAGTGAAATTGGTCTGTAAATGCATCCTTTGTTGCACTTGAGACTGTACTCTACAAAGTTATTAACACTCAGTGTCACTGTTGCAAACAGCATGAGGGCAATGATAAAGTTCTCTGTAATGCATATTTTGTATGTGAGATTTATTATTTCATTATTTTATGCCATGATATTTCAGTAGAAGCATCCTGGCAATAATATTTTGAGAGATGAAGCTTCAGCACCAGCAAATATAAGTAACTTTATGGTCTTACGTAATTAAAAGCTTTCTTCTTTGTCCCTTAGAAATAGTAATAGTAATAAAAAGAGTCAAGTTAGGAATATATTGTGAAAATAATGTAGTAGTTAGTGTTAGCAAGATGGTAGAATGGGTGACCTATCATGCTTCCTTTGTCTTAAGTCTGACTCACAGCTTGCAATTTCTGCACAAAATTCTTTCCTGGACATTTTTTTTCTTCTTTCCCCCCAGGTTTTCTCAATGAGTTCTCTCCATCAGTGAAGCAGCTCTAGATACTTCTGAATGGAAGAGAGAAAATCCTGGTGATACTCTATCACTTTGGAAGACTAGCCAGTTCATTCATTTAATTTAGATAGATCAAAAAGCTGAACTCATGGTCATGAATGAGAACCACTTGCCCTTTGGTAAGCAACGTTATTGGCAGGGTGTGAGGTGATGTGAGTTCTCTTTCAGAATCAATTTTGAGGTTAGAAGGTTTTACCTCAGGGCTTTGTTTTCATGCTAGTCTGTGGCTATATGCTATTTTCATAAAACCTATTTATTACTTGGTAGGTCAGTCAGAAGTAATGTAGCTTTATTGACAGGTTTCTAACAGTGTGTTGCCTCCTGAAACCTTTTGTGTAGCAGTTTGTGTACACATAAATATTTATTCTAGAATGTAGTATTTTTAAAAAATTATTAAAACCCACATTTCTTGTTTGAAAATGAAAAAAAAAAAATCT
Source organism: Dryobates pubescens (assembly GCF_014839835.1). Taxonomy (NCBI): domain Eukaryota; kingdom Metazoa; phylum Chordata; class Aves; order Piciformes; family Picidae; genus Dryobates; species Dryobates pubescens. Next base: position 6,834,617 of record NC_071657.1, read on the forward strand.
TCAGTTCAAACTAAAAATATTTCCATTCAAAGCACATTTTCCTTTTTCTTTGAGAGAAGGAAAACATGGTTTGTTATCTGGCTTCATCCTGGGCATGACAAAAATAGAGCACTAAAACCAAAGAAATCATTAGCTTGTTAGTAGAAATCTTTTAAACTTTCTTCTTCTGAGACAAAGACAAAAAGTCTGTAAATACCACTCATAAAAAGCCTATTTCAACAGCAAAGTCCAACCGCATATGAAAAGTCATATAGAACCCTAAAAGCTAGTCAAACCTTTGTTTTGTTTTGTTTTGTTTTGTGTTAAAGATGATATAATTTGAATGTTCAAAAATTACATGAGTAAATAGAAGGGATAATGCCATTTTAAAACACTTCTTAAAGTCTAAGCAATAGTAATGCAAATTATTTAAAGTAAGTTATATTTCATGACACAGTCTAGTGACATTCCGCTGTTATGATGATTATAGAAAATATCTCAAGATATGTTGGATCAGATAAAACATAACTCAAACAAATTTCAAATAGAGCAAGTTGAGATATCATGTTTTGAAAATGAAGGACATTTTTTTTGCTGGAGAATGTTGCTGTGTTGTTGACATTCTTACCAGATAGACTAGGATCTTAAATACTGTTTGCAGAGGTACATCCATCTCATGGCAGCTGTGTTTGTTCTTACATCTAGATTTTCCTTCTGAATAACTTAAAATGCTCAGTTCAGTGTAATGAGACTGCTATTTATTTGTTTGTTCCAATCATTGTTTTCCATTCTGCTGAGAATAGTACCAGGGATATGCAGTACATCTAGACTGTTGCCACAAAAAAATGCACGAGTTCCAAGAGCTGGAATTTGTTCTAAAATTCTTCAACTTTTATTTCTTTTTAACCTTGTAGCAATACTTGGCTCTGAGGAACCAAAGCTCTTAAAGACAACGGCATTGCCTCTTCTGTAAGTGAAATGACAAGAGTCCTCCTTTCTCAGCAAACATAAAAGTGGACATTTTTAGTAAGAATAGGTTTGGTCAAGACAGCAAGAAGCAAACAGCAAAACATTTGCAAAAAGTATCTAAAGCATGAGTTGGGGACTTAGAACCACATATGGAAAATTACCAATTTTTTTTCCTATTTGGACTTAGATATTTTTTGCATCTCAAAAAACGTTCTAGTGTTGTTTACGATAATTGAAGGTTTGTAACTGCATTTGTAAAGTGTTCATTGGCAGCATTGGTAGCTCAATGTGTTATTCATCATGTAGCTCAACAAATGTTTATCCCAAGAAAAGAACATAAATAGTTACAAGAACTTAAATTATCACAGCAGCTGAACTGCTGGATTCCATGGTATTTGGGCATTCTCCTCTGAGAATTCTTGTTGTAGTCTCACCAAATTTTAATGCAGTGGCTGTTGATCTGTTTAGAGCAGCGTTTTAAAATGCCCCAAAGAGTCTTGTAGTTCAGGTACAGGTGTCCCTTTTTCCTTACGGTGAAGGGAATAATCAAAGTATCACTGTTCTTATGTTTGGCTTAATTCAGAAAGCCTATTGTAGTAATGATACCAGAGGAACTCAAACAAGGAAAACCAGGTATGAAGACTAAAAAATAGGATCAGACTTCCTAAAGTGCAGCAGGGAACAGCTGTACAGCAAAGTACAGCTTTGACTGCAGCTAACACTTGTTGGTTTGGTTATGACTGCATTTTTTCCTTGCATACTACCCCAGCATTGTACTTTTCAAACTGATAATGTTACTGGGTGTCGGTGGAGAAAGGAAATTAATTGTCATCTTCAAAAATTACAACAATTAGAAATAAGTAGACCTGAACATTTGCAGCTATTATGGTTTACTTTGCAAATTAATTCTGTTTACTTAAAAATAATTTATCTAAGGAGATAGCAAGAGTATAAAAAAGAATGCTCCTTATAATACCACAGTTTCATAGGCATTGATACATGGGAAACAGAAAAAAAATTGTTTCAGTACCAAAGTAGAGGATAAGGATAACTTTTCCTTCTGAAGTTCACATAATGAACATGGTCCTAGGAATATATATATGTGTATATGAAACGGATTGTGGAGAAACCTGTCTGGACAGCCAAAAGACAGTAAGAAAGGTGTGCCAGTTTTCTATGATGTAATCAGCAATTGTGCACAGCTTCACAATTTCATGGAAACCATTGAAATGAATTAAAAGCCAAAGTGACAAAGGCCCTCAGAACTGGAAATGTAACACTAAAGCAGTTAAGTCTGTAAACTCATCTGCAAAAGGCATGACTAATAATAAATCAAACACAAAACTGGCAAAGCAGCTTGGCATTTGTATTGAACAGAATATACATATATAATAAATATTTATATATATGTATAGATATAACATTTTCTTTTTTCATTAGGAATGCAGTTGGTGCTTAGTAGCAGCAAAAATTTGGAGACAAGAATCCAAAGTAAAACATATCACTTCTGCTATATTGTGTAAGGGAAGTGGTAAAAGACACTCTGATGTACTGCCAAAGTCCAAGCTGTCTGCAACAAAAACTGAACACAAAAAATGCCTGCAAAGCTGTAAATATTTTACTGGGCTCTGTTGTTGAAGAATGTGATGTATGTCTTCCTAGGTTAAAAAAACCAACCAAACAAGCAGCAGCTAGCCACTTTTTGTGCCCCCTACATAAGCTTATTTGTTTGGGCTCTGAATACTTAATATATGAAACTGGGACTTGGAATCACATATGGAAACAGACCATTTTTTGTCCCATTTAGGCTTACTTTTTGTACCATTTCAAAAAGGATTCTGGTATTGTTTGATACATTTGAAGATTTCTAACTGCATTTGCAAAAGTGTTCATTGTCTGCACAACAAATTCATTACTAGTTTTGCATCAAACGAAGAAAAGGTTTTAACGATGCCAGTGTTGTGCCCTGGGTTTCTTGGAATGGTCACAAAAATTAGTTTGCGGTTTTGACTATTTTGACTTTGACCTCAGTGAATTATTGCCATACATATAAACTAGAGGTGATAATTATCCTGCCACTGTCCACATTAGACATCTGTTTAGCCTAGAAAACAACTTACTTACATAAAATAGTATTTTTTCACTTACACTGAGATCAGTCCCTGCCAAAAAAATCTGGTACCAAAAATTGAATAGTTTCTTCTCAAGACATGGATGTATGATGAAAGTACAGCCACTTCCTGAACAGTGGGCATAAAACTTTTAAGAAAGTATAAACTTGAACACCCCAGTTGATTCATGCACTGAGTGAATCCAGGTTCCTGAGGAAAACTGTCCTCAATTTGCTGAACATGTAATCATAATTTTACAGATTATAAACAAGCAAAACTTCAGGGCCTCAAAAAGATTGTCTCCTAAAAGACTTGTGCTTTTGGTGTGACAACATAAAGAGACAACTGCCCCCAGGTTTGGGTATTTTGTTCCAATTACCCTTACAGGTCAAATCAGAATTGATTTTTCTCATTTAAATTCTTAGGTGTCTTGCTATGATTAGATTTTATGATGTCTTTCTCTGCAAGGTGAGTAATTTAATAGTTGCTGGTTTTTCCACCATGGCAGTCTGTAGATAGCCAACAAAACATGTCTAAATAATGTATATTAAAATCAAAGTCTTTATAATGGTTTACAAGTGCCAGTATCCTCAGTTAACAGTTTCTTTCATGAGGTCATCTGCAGCTTAGTTCTTTGTCAATATTTGTAGTCTGGGTACAATGTTTTGTTATGGTGGCCTCAGATACTTGTTAATTTGAAATGCACATTTTGTGAATTTATTTTCTTTAAATAGTGAACAAATGCTACTTGTCTCAAACACTGCTTGAAGTAGTATCTGAGACAAATTGTACACATAGATAACACTATTTATATATACAACAATAAATGATTTTTAAAAGGCACAACAGCAATTGTCTTGAGCGTCTGACAGATTTCAGTTGGATAATTTTGGTGTATCTTGCCAGTTTTAAGGTGTGTCTGTGCAATATTCATTTTTAAATTGAAGGAAATAGACAGACTTATTTAACCTTAGCAGTAAAGTCAGTATAATGACTACTCATGAACTCAAAAGAGAAATAGTATAATTGAATTATCATTATGTAAAATAAAATGAGTGCTGAATATTTTTTTATAGTATGGAAATGTGTACCTCTGATATTTCCCAGACCCTTGCTTTCCATAAAGATCTCTGAAACTAACAGTCCTGACATTTAGCTCTTTATCATAGATTACTCAAGCATAAAGCAAATTTAATTGGTTTTATGCTCTAACTTCACACAGATGAAATTAATTTCTTCCTATATTTTTGCTGTTCACACTTTAATTTGACAGTGTTCCTCAAAGAATCATAGTATCATAGAATCAATAAGGTTGGAAAAGACCTCAGAGATCATCAAGTCCAACCTGTCACCCAGCATCACATGACTAACTAAACCATGGCTTCAAGTGCCACGTCTAATGCCTTTTTGAACACCTCCAGGGATGGTGACTCCACCACCTCCCTGGGCAGCCCATTCCAGTGGCCAGTAACTCTTTCTATTAAGAACTTGCCCCTCACCTCGAGCCTAAACTTCCCCTGGTGCAGCTCAAGACTGTGTCCTCTTGTTCTGGTGCTGATTGCCTGGGAGAAGAGACCAACTCTCTCCTGGCTACAACTTCCCTTCAGGTAGTTTAGACAGCAATGAGGTCTCCCCTGAGCCTCCTCCTCTCCAGGCAAAACAACCCCAGCTCCCTCAGCTTCTCCTCATAGGGCTTGTGCTTGAGACCTCTCCCCAGCCTCGTTGCCCTTCTCTGGACACATTCAAGTGTCTCAATGTCCTTAAAATGAGGGGCCCAGAACTAGACACAGGACTCAAGGTGTGGCCAAGGTGCTGAGTACAGGGCCACAATGACTTCCCTGCTTCTGCTGGCCACACTATTCCTGATACAGGCCAGGATGCCATTGGCCTTTTTGGCCACCTGGGCACACTGCTGGCTCATGTTCTGAGCAGCCTGTCTGGCTGCTCTCCAGCCACTCGAACCCCATGCTGTTGCACTGCATGGGGTTGTTATGACCAAACACACTCTCTACAACTATCTGAAGGCAAGTTGTAGACAGGCAGAGGTTGGTGTCTTTTCCCAGGCACCCAGCACCAGAACAAGAGGACACAGTCTCAAGCTGCACCAGGGGAGGTTTAGGCTGGAGGTTAGGAAGAAATTCTACACAGAGAGAGTGATTGCCCATTGGAATGGGCTGCCCAGGGAGGTGGTGGAGCCACCATCATTGGAGGTGTTTTAGGAGGAGACTTGGTAGGGTACTTGCTTGCATGGTTTAGTTGACTGGGTGGTGTTGTATAATAGGTTGGATGCAAGGTCTCTTCCAACCTGGTCTATTCTATTCTATTCTATTCTATTCTATTCTATTCTATTCTATTCTATTCTGTTCTGTTCTAAACAGATGGGTAAACCAAGGCAAATTCTCTCACATATTAGTTGTTGTTTTTTAGCCTTGAAACTTCCTGTAATAAACAGCATTTTGCAATTATCACTGTTGAGTTACTGAATTCTGGTCACTATATGCCTCTATCTAAAGGCTAATACAGTTAAAAAGTTGTGTTTCTCCTCTTTGCTTCTACTTTTGCTCATGGTTGTGCTTCAGCTTACACTGATGACTTAAGCTTCTACTTTTCTGATGTCTATCTTGACCATCAAGAGTTTCTATTTTGTGAAGGGCAGAAATGTAGACATTTTAAATTAGATGTTAGGAACACCCTAAAATTTGCATTGCAGTTGGGAGGAAAACAAAACTAAACAAAGCAATGCACAAACATACAAACCAACAGGTGCATCAGATTCAATGCTTTCCCATTTTTGTAGTCTTCTATATTCAATAGCATTCAGGACTCTATAGTAACTGGAGCAGAGGCTTAAAAATTGGGTGATGAATCTGTGATGTGCACATGGAGATGAGGAGGGAGAAGCACTGAATTATGTTGGTGCACTGAATAGGAACGGAAGTATTAATGAGTTTTAGCCTGAGCATTTCTGATTTAAAACTATTGTAATGCATCAAGTCTGGCTGCTGTCCTGCACATTGGTGTCTCTTATGTCAATTCACACAAACAGTGTAGAACAAAGTGTAATGAATGTGTTTAACACAAAATAAGGTGTAACTTCATTTCATTCTTCTCATTTTTATATTTGGCTTATACTAAGTTAAATCCAGGATAAGGTCAAAGTTTTGAAAATATATTTGTGCTGGAAGGTTCTTAAAATTGTCCTTGTTGAAGTTTCTGAAAGTTGAACCTTGCTCCAGAAAGCAGCTGTCTGTGTTGACTGAACAGATATCAGGGGCAACTACATCTAGACAACTCGTGATGAAGTGAGGTGAACTCAACACATTGTATTTCTTCCTCTCCATCTAAGCTGGTAAAGTTGATCCTATTGACCCAGTGAAACAAAATGTGACAGATGTCTCCCAGCTGAGACCCTACAACATAAACAAAAATTAGGAATCTTCACAGGAAAGGGAGACCTTCAGACTTTACTGCCAAGTTAATTTTAGTTACACTGGAGAGTGAGTCAAATAGCTTTGCTGTAGTAAAATCCCCATCCAAGATGAAACTCATACCAAGTAACCTCTCTGCTGAGAGGAAGATAAACAGTGTTTCTTTGTTCCAATATTAGACCATTTACTAATTTACTAATGCAGGCATATGCCTTTTGTGTTTTGAGTTCTTTTGATTCCTTAGACCACTACTGAAAAAAAAGAATCAAATAAAAGAAAATTAATTTTAAGTAGCATTAATTATATATTGCAAAGTTTTATAGCTGCTTTAGGAAGCCATGTGAGGGAAATTATTCTGGCAGGAATGTTTTATAACTGTTATCAGAGAAAATAAAAGGCTGAAGGGAACCTAATAGATCATAGTTGTTTCAATGCTGCATTCAGTGTTTCAGAGATTGAAATACATGGACCAATAAAGATGCAAAACAAAGTAAGGACCTGTTGGCTTACCTAATACAGTTTTGTGTATCCAAGCAAGGTGACTTCTGCCTACCTAACTTATAGACACCATAAGAGAACAAACATGCCACAGAAGAAAAGGCCAGAAATGAAAGTGATTAGACATGGTAACATGTAATAGTTTAATATGAGTAACTATAACAGTATTTATATGTTATTCTCTACTACAGCTTTCATAGTGCATGCTTGCTGCTTCTGCATTTTTTTCACTACAGCTCCTGCTATATCCACACAAGAAGTTTTGTCCACTCTCAAACTGCCTCAAACCACTTGTACTAGAGTTCAAAAGCTTTCTGAATATTTGGTCTGAAATTTGGGTTTGGCTTTTCAGAAATACTGGACCAGTACTCAAACCCAAAAATCTGGAATAGTGATGGAGTACCTCAACCAACAGGTGACTCATACTTGAGAAACATGAACAGGAAAGACAGTAAATAATAGCTGTAGCTGCTCACAGGCAGTAAACAAAAGCATGTACAATTAGCAGCTTTCCTACTTAATCCATATTTTGCATATATTAAATTTTTGTAATCTAAGCATTTCTGGGTTTTGGGTTTGGGGTATTTTTAAATTAACTCCTGGAAGAGTGAATCTGATTCTTTTCTGCTTTTTGAAAGTATTAATGAGGATAATCAGCCTAGATAAATGGGAAACTGAATCATTAACATTAGACTATAGCCTGACGTTTGTATGGGTTTAGTGTGTGAAAAGATACAGGTAAGATTAGAATGACACTTTTGTTTTGTTTTGTTTTGTTTTGTTTGAAGTTTCTTTGAATTTCACTATACAAAGGGTGAGAAAAGCTAAGGTATTCACTCCAACAAAATTCTATAACTATGTGCAAAAACATCAACATGAAAAGGAGTAAAATTAAAATTTTAGTGGAAAATACAGTGTAGTACCAGAAAGATGTATTAAAGGAAGATGTCTTTCTCCAATTTTAGGTAACAAAATAGTAAAACAGAATGAGAATGTCTCCTTTTAGACAGAATTATAGAATGGGTTGAGTTGGAAGGGACCTTCAAAGATCGCCTAATCCAAACCCCCTTCAGTGGGCCAGGGCATCTTTCACTAGGTCAGGTTACTCAGAGCCATATCCAGCTTGCCTTTGAACACCACCAATGATACACAACCTGTTCTAGGGTAATACAACCATCATTGTAAAAATATTTATTTCCTATGTCCAATCCAAATCTACATATCTCAGTTTAAAACTGTTGCCTCTTGCCCTGTCTCTACAGGCCTTGGTAAAGTGTATCTACCTTTTTGTTACATATCACTTTAAGAACTAAAAAGCCTTCAATAAAGTCTTCAGGAGCCATCACCAGGCTTCATAATGCTGGCTTTCCCAGACTTTCTTCATAAGAGATGTGATCTAGACCTCTGATCAATAATTTCTTGACCCTCCTCTGGACCTACTCTAAATGAGCCACATCTTTCTTGTGCTGGGGACCACAGAGCTGGATGCAGTACTTCAAGTGGAGTTTTATGAGAGTACACAAGACAGGAGAATGACCTCCCTCAACATTCTGTTCACTCTTATTTTTATGCAGCCGAGGATACATTTGGCCTCCTGGGCTGCAAGCCCATGTTGCCAGCTTATTCCCATTTTTAACCAACCAATATTCCTAAGTCCTCCTGCACAGGGCTACTCTCAATCCATGCATCTCCCATTCTGTATTGATATTGGGCTTTGACCCAAACCAGGTGTAGATCCTTGCACTTGGCCTTATTCAACTTCATAAGCTTTACAGAGGCCCCTTCCTTGTGTCTGTCAAGGTCCCTGTGGATGGCATCCATTCCCTCCTGTGGATCAATTGTGCTGCTCAGGTTGATGCCATTAATGTTTTCTTCATAGAAAACAAACAAACCCAAAACAAACATACCAGAAGAGACACACCCCTTTTTTTATATTTAATCTGAATAAATTATTTGGTGCACTCAGCACTAACACTCTCCATTCCTGAAGGCATCACAAAGTTTCTGCTTTCACCATACCAAGGCAGTGCTTGGCCTTGAAGTCCCTGCTGTCAACTGCTGCAGGTGGGCTACAAGTTTCTGTACAGATTTTCAGCCTTCTCAAAGTTCTCATACCTACATATGTGACTGTAAGCAAATCAGATATTCTGCCAACATGACATTTCTGCCTAGTCTTTCAGTATTCTTTTTGTCTTGAGTCTCCATTTTGACTTTGACTGCTTATGTTCTGAATTTCTGCCAGGCTACTGGTTTGTTTTGTTTGTTTGTTTGTTTGTTTGTTTTACTTTTTTCCCCCTTCCCCTTTCTGAGATACAGTTTGTTTTCAGGATGTTGAGATAGGAATAACTGTAAAAATTCTGTCCCCATTGTCCTCATTCTTAATATTCAGTCAGTGTGACATCTTCCCCAACATAACAAGCCAAGCAGAAAATCTACCCGAAAACTTAGTTGTCTTTTCACTAGAACTGGACTCAACCCTTTGCTCTAAGTTCCAAGCATAGACCAAGCAATGGAATTATTTATCAGGCTTCTTAGTTCACTAAAAGTTAATGAAGAAATACTCCTTTTGTAAGGAGTACTGGAAGTACTTTTATGTTGTAATTATTACAAACATACATTGGTTTCAAGAATAAAAAGACAAATCCTGCTCAATATGCTGATGTGATATATAAGTCAGCAGCTAAAAGGGAAAATGTTGTGGTACAAAAGGTAGGTAAGTGTGGAAGATCACGGAAGAGTCTCTCAAAAGCCATATCCAACACCTGAGCAGCCCATGCAGCCCAGGTGTCCAAGTTTGCCAGAACTTGCTGGTATATTACATATGAGCCAAATGCAGTATTCAGGAAGAAAAAATGAGTAAAATCTTGCCTCCAGCTTTCTAATGAAATGGCCAGAGAGAGTGTTCTGATGCCAAACTGAAATCTGAGGAACAATTCCTGTCTCCACTTCCTTGTCCAGAAATGAAATCGCAACTGAACCCTTTCAAATTTCTGCCCTAGGGAAATGCAACATTTTTTTCCTGAGTGATGGTTTCTTTTACTGGTTTTAATAATACCGGTGTCCTAGCTAGACAAGTAACTCAATCAAGTTGTTTTTATGTTTCCTGTGAGCAACAAGGCTAAAAGAGTCATGGTGACCAAATGACAGCTCTATTGTCAGTCCTAGGAAAGGCAGGTACAGCAAATAGAAAGGAAAGGTTGTAAACTGAGTCACAGAAACAAGAAGCAGGATCCACCTCTCCTAAAATAAGACTATGAAAGAAATAATACCTAAAATAAGGTATTAGTGCAACCAAATAAAGCTGAATCAGATTACATACAAGCAGGGCAATCCATCTGTAAACAGAGATCACGATCTTCACATTCAAATGAAGAGAGGAAATCATTACTATATAATCAATTTTCTTAATCTAAAGTCATTGATAAGTATTTATCATTTAATGCTGTATCTTACACTAGGAATGCAAGGTTAGTGGTACTTGGCCCACTATGCTACTTTATCACCATAGTCCCATTCATTTTTCGTCCATTTCTCACTTAATGAACTTTGTTGTTCAGGTCTGACTTTTCTACTTTGGCTGCTGCTTTTCCCTTGCCTGTAATGCAGTCAGAAAATGCTCCAACGTTCACATGAGTCTTTCTACTCTGAAAACAGACCGGTCATCTCAAAGTCACAAGGAGAGACACTGTCAGAATTATGGCCTTTGTTTATGTTACAAGAAATCTCTGTTCTGTGACTAATTCCTTTTTCAGGAATGGATCTGACAGCATGTTTTCTGTATGAGAAGTTCTTAAGGGCTGTCAGCATTGTGCTTCAGTTAGGAAGGTTTTGCCTTTCTCCTTGTCCTGGATCATTCCACTGTCTCCTTTCTTTATTCCCAGGTTTCTTCTAGCATTTTCATATTGAACTCTCCAGAACACCTGTTCAGTGAAAGCAGCTCCACGTCAGAGCTGGTTGATGTCAGACTGATTTGATGTTCCCCACTCTCACAGCAGAGCGATGGCTTTCATGGAATCACAGAATGGCAGGGGCTGGAAGGCACCTTGAGAGATCATCCAGTCCAACTCCCCTGCCAGAGCAGGATGACCTGTACCACATCACACAGGAATACATCCAGGTGGGTCTTAAATATCTCCAGAGAAGGAGGCTCCATTAGGTGGTGTCTACTCTGTTCACTGGCCTTGGTCTTGAATGCCCTGTCTCTGTACCCTGGGCTAATGCATGCTGAGACACATAACCATCCTGCCAACTCTTACAAGTCCCCCAAGACCTCACATTTCTCTCTTCAGCTTTTCTCCAGACTTTTATCTCTGTCCCTAATCACAAATATGACATCAAGTAGAATATATGTTCAATGCAGCTGAGCTGTTAAAAAACTCATTCCTTATGCCATCATTCATTGGATACTCACAAGTCCATGGGACCGGGTGGGATCCATCCTGGGGTGCTGAGAGAGCTGGCAGACGAGCTGGCCAAGCCAGCCTCCATCATTTATCGAAAGTCCTGGCTCACTGGAGAGGTCCCAGATGTCTGGAAACTGGCCAGCATCATGCCCATCCACAAGAAGGGCCAGATGGAGGAACCTGGCAACTCCAGGCCTGTCAGCCTGAGCTCAGTGCCAGGCAAGATGATGGAGCAAATCATCTTGGTGGCAATCACAGCACACCTGAAAGATGGCCAAGGGATCAGGCCCAGCCAGCATGGATTTAGGAAGGGCAGGTCCTGCCTGACCAACCTGATCTCCTTCTATGATCAGGTGACCCGCCTGGTGGATATGGGGAGGCTGTGGATGTAGTCTACCTGGACTTCAGCAAGGCCTTTGACACCGTCCCCCACAGCACACTGCTGGCTGAGCTGTCAGCTCGTGGCTTGGACTGCAGCACTCTGTGCTGGGTTAGGAACTGGCTGGAGGGCCGAGCCCAGAGAGTGGTGGTGAATGGTGCCACATCCAGCTGAGACCAGTCACTAGTGGTGTCCCCCAGGGATCCATGCTGGGCCCCATCCTCTTAAACATCTTCATTGATGATCTGGATGAAGGCATTGAGTCCATCATCAGTAAATTTGCAGAAAACAGCAAGGTGGGGACAGGTGTTGATCAGTAGAAGGGCTCTGCAGAGGGACCTTGACAGGCTGGACAGATGGGCAGGGTCCAACAGGATGGCATTCAAACATGCCCGAGTGCTGGTGCTGCACTTTGGCCACAACAACCCCACGCAGTGCTACAGGAGCAGCCTGGAGCAGCCAGGCAGAGAGGGACCTGGGGGTACTGGTTGACAGCTGGCTGAACATGAGCCAGCAGTGTGCCCAGGTGGCCAAGAAGGCCAATGGCATCCTGGCCTGCATCAAGGATAGTGTGGCCAGCAGGAGCAGGGAAGTCATTCTCCCCCTGTACTCTGCATTGGTTAGGCCACACCTTGAGTCCTGTGTCCAGTTCTGGGCCCCTCAATTTAAGAAGGACATCGAGACTCTTGAATGTGTCCAGAGAAGGGCACCGAGGCTGGGGAGAGGTCTCAAGCACAAGCCCTATGAGGAGAGGCTGAGGGAGCTGGGATTGTTTAGCCTGGAGAAGAGGAGGCTCAGGGGAGACCTTATTGCTGTCTACAACTACCTGAAGGAAGGTTGTAGCCAGGTGGGGGTTGGTCTCGTCTCCCAGGTAACCAGCACCAGAACAAGAGGACACAGTCTTGAGCTGTGCCGGGGGAAGTTTAGGCTCAAGATGAGGAGAAAGTTCTTCACAGAAGGAGTTGTTGGGCATTGGAATGTGCTGCCCAGGGAGGTGGTGGAGTCACCATCCCTGGAGGTATTCAAAAAGGATGTGGCACTTGAAGCCATGGTTTAGTTAGTCATGAGATGCTGGGTGACAGGTTGGACTTGATGATCGCTGAGATCTTTTCCAACCTTATTGATTCTTCCCATTTTCCTATCACCTGTTCTCAAGGTTGGTTATGCTGATTCCTTCCTGTAGTTAACAGCAGGTGTGAACTCTTAGACACCTGGAGGACATTGCCCATGCTACAAAATACATAATATTGCATGGCATGTAACATGTACCATGAAGGAGAGAGGTGGACCTCAATCATCCTCTGATTTGCAGGTGCTGAGTTGGACTAATAAGTCTCAACTCTTTGTCTAACCTTTTCATTCCCAGTCAGTAGTGCACTGAACAAATAAATTACCCAATGACCATAACAATCTCTTTTGATTTCCTTAGCTGGCTTCTGTTCCACTCCCTTAAAATGTATACATAAAAAAAGAAGGATGTAACCTCCATGCTTTGCCTTGTAAAAATAACTTCCCCAGGGAATAAAGCCTACACAGGTGGTCCTTCAGTGATCTTGAACTTCAGCTGGTTGTGAAGTCTCATTCACTTGCTGCATCTGCCTTCTAACTTGATGAAATGCCAAACCTAGTAAGGGAAAAGTCCAGAGCTTCATCCTTCTGCTAAAGTCTCTTTCCAGCTATGTTCTTAACCTTTCCCAGCTTATGTCTTTCCACTCAGAAGCTTTCAGGGCTTTTTTAGTAGATCCTAATGTCACTTTTGAGTTTAACATTCTTTTAAGGGTTTCTTGATTTTTGTCCGCTGAATTCTCAGCACAATGCCTATTCTTTCAAACACTTTTCTTTCTACAAACCAAGGCAATGAATAAATCATGGCTTTACCTAGAATATTAAAACTGTGTTCTAAATTTTTGAGTTGAATTAATTCCAATGTGTATGTCTGGACTAAACACACTTCTCTCCTTATAGAGCTACAATGCCAACAACCCAGTGATTTCAGGTGGAGTTCTGGGAGACATAGAATCATAGAATTGTAAAACCATGGAAGTGTTAGCGTTGGAAGGGACCTCAAGGATCATGTAGTTTCAACCCCGCTGCTATGAACAGGGACACCTCATACTAGGTCAGGTTGCTCACAGCCACATCCAGCCTGGCCTTAAAAACCTCCAGGGATGAGGCCTCCACCATCTTCCTGGGCAACCTGTTCCAGCATCTCCCCACCCTCATGCTGAAGAACTTCTTCCCAACATCCAATCTGAATCTACCCATTTCTAGTTTTGTTCCATCTCCCCTAGTCTTATCACTGCCTGATACCATAAAAAGTCCCTCCCCAGCTCTCTTGTAGCCCCCTTCAGATACTGGAAGGCCACAATTAGGTCTCCTCGGAGGCTTCTCTTCATACTTCCTTAACAGACAGCAGAAAGTGCCCTTTATCTTTAAAAAGTTTCAGAATTTATTTATTTTTATAACATTGTCTCTCTTGCCAGAGAATCCCAGTTGCCTTTCCTTCACCTTTATCTGTAAAAAGTTTCAAAATAACCGGGTTTATTTTTATACTCTTCTCTCTCATGCTAGAGTAGTCCAGCTGCCTTCCCTCCCCCACCACCCCATTTATAGCTAAGCTTCCCCACCTCCTATGCTAAAGCAATCTTCTTGAGAATCGGCCATCACATACTGCAATTTCCTCTGAACAGGCCCAAACTTTCCATAGAAACTAGAGTATAACACCTAGCAAAGAGTAAATTGCTGACACACCGCAGACAACAAATAGCTCTGGGAATACATAAAGAACATATTGGAGGCACAGTACAAAGTGTTTTCAAGAAATGGAAAGTCTACCCATAATGCTAGATATTATACCCAAGTCTCTTCTTTAAAAGCTTACATTTTAGTAGCACTTTCTTTTCCCCCTGTATTTTTATACTCAAATTCAAATGCATATGATATACAATGGAAAAAACCCCCCACACATACAAAAACATTACAGGGGAAGAGGAACAGTCTGAAGAATAGTTCTTAAGCATTGCTTTCTCTCTGCAGATTAGCTTTGTGCTGAAGCTGACAGTTCCAGTGAAAGAAGTCAAGTATCTAATATGCTTCTGCTCCCAGCAGGCTTCTGAAGTTAACTGAAAAGGAATTTAGATAACTGTAAAACTAAAGAAGAAAATTAAAATAGAACCTCTGGTTTAGTTTTACATTATTCCAGGTGGACGTCAGTTTAATTCTATTAATGTCAGTAGAGCTAGAAATGGAAAAAATTGGACTAATGAAGTGTTGAATCAGGTCTCTCAAAATATATTACGTAAGAATTATACTGCAACAACAGCAACATATTTTGTCTTCTAAAATAATGACTTGCATGGACGTTTTGTTACATGTTCATGGGTGTTGTGCATTGAAGTTGTTACCAGAAATTTCACTGTAAAATATATTTGACCTTCAGTGGTGTACAGAGGTAGAGGTACTGAGCTGTCTTACATTTTGGTACCAAAAATCAGTTTTGCATAGTTCCTAGTTTTCACTGAGATTAGAATATATCTATGTAAAATAGAATATACTTCATATGTAAGTACTTGGCATTGCAGAATTAGTTACTTTCATGAACACTTACACAAGTAACAATAATTCCAAACAAACTTTTAACATTTATTTTAAGACAGGTTTCCAGGAAACAGTCTGATATGCTAGGAAGTAGAACATTATTATTTTAAAAGGAAGAGGTTCTTCAAACAGGCTAAGATCCAAGAAATACGATTCCGATGACCAGTAGCTGCAGTAGTCTGCATCAAAATGAAGAGCTGCAGCAATATAAATTCTGATTTTTAAACGTGGTAACTATTGTCCTACCCTTTGGAAAACTGGAATGTACCTTCTTTTATCACAGAACCACAGAATGATAGGGATTGGAAGGGACCTCTGGACATCATCTAGTCCAACTCCCCTGCCAGAGCAGGTTCATTTAGAGCAGGTTGCGCAGGACAGTGTCCAGGTGGGTTCTGGATGACTCCAGAGATGAAGATTCAGTGACCTCTCTGAACAGCCTGTTCCAGTGTTCTTCACCCTCAAAGAAAGAAGCTTCTCCTCATGTTTAGATGGAACTCACTATGTTTAAAGTTGTGCCTGGCACCTCTTGTCCTGTCACTGGGCAACACTGAAACCAGACTGTCCTCATCCTTCTGACACCCACCCTTTAAGTATTTAGAAGCATCTGATAAGATCACCCCTTGATCTTTTCTACTCCAGGCTAAAAAGCTCCAGGTCTGTCATCCTTTCTTCACAAAAGAGATGTTCTAATGCCCTGATCATCTCTGTAGTCCTTTGCTTTACCCACTCAAGCAATTCCCTGTCCTTCTTGAACTGAGAAGCCCAGAACTGGACATGGTACTCCAGATGAGGCCTTAATCAGGGTGGAGTAGAAGAAAGGAACAGGTCATCCTGAGCGCAATCACACAACACTTAGAGGATGGCCAAGGGATCAGGCACAGCCAGCATGGGTTTAGGAAGGGCAGGTCCTGCCTGACCAACCTGATCTCCTTCTAGGATCAGGTGACCCGCCTGGTGGATGTGGGGAGGCCTGTGGATGTAGTCTACCTGGACCTCAGCAAGGCCTTTGACACCGTTCCCCACAGCAAACTCCTGGCCAAGCTGTCAGCCCATGGCTTGGATGGGAGCACACTGCGATGGGTTAGGAACTGGCTGGAGGGCCGAGCCCAGAGAGTGGTGGTGAATGGTGCCACATCCAGCTGGCAGCCAGTCACCAGTGGTGTGCCCCAGGGATCAGTGCTGGGCCCCATGCTCTTTAACATCTTTATTGATGATCTGGACGAGGGCATCGAGTCCATCATCAGTAAATTTGCTGACGACACCAAGCTGGGGGCAGGAGTTGATCTGCTGGAGGGTGGAGAGGCTCTGCAGAGGGAGCTCGACAGGCTGGGCAGTTGGGCAGAGTCCAACAGCATGAGATTTAATACATCCAAGTACTGGGTTCTGCACATTGGCCACAACAACCCCATGCAGAGCTACAGGCTGGGGTCAGAGTGGCTGGAGAGCAGTCAGGCTGAGAGGGACCTGGGGGTGCTGGTCGACGGTAGACTGAACATGAGCCTGCAGTATGCCCAGGCAGCTAAGAGGGCCAATGGCATCCTGGCCTGCATCAGGAACAGTGTGGCCAGCAGGAGCAGGGAGGTCATTCTGCCCCTGTACACTGCACTGGTTAGGCCGCACCTCGAGTACTGTGTCCAGTTCTGGGCCCCTCAGTTTAGGAAGGATGTTGACTTGCTGGAACGAGTCCAGAGAAGAGCAACAAAGTTGGTGAGGGGTTTGGAACATAAGCCCTACGAGGAGAGGCTGAGGGAGCTGGGGTTGCTTAGCCTGGAGAAGAGGAGACTCAGGGGTGACCTTATTGTTGTCTACAACTACCTGAAGGGGGGTTGTAGTCAGGCAGAGGTTGGTCTCTTCTCCCAGGCAAGCAGTACCAGAACAAGAGGACACAGTCTCAGGCTGCGCCAGGGGAGGTTTAGGCTGGATGTTAGAAAAAAGTTCTATACAGAAAGAGTGATTGCCCATTGGAGTGGGCTGCCTGGGGAGGTGGTGGAGTCGCCATCACTGGAGGTTTTCAGGAGAAGACTTGATGGGGTGCTTGGTGCCGTGGGTTAGTTGTTTGGGTGGTGTTGGATTGGTTGATGGGTTGGATGCGATGATCTTGAAGGTCTCTTCCAACCTGGTTTATTCTATGTGTTCTATGTATGTAAAAAGAGCACTTGCTTGACCTGCTCACCACACTTGCTTGACCTGCTCACCACACTTGCTTCCTGGTGCATCCCAGGATGTCTTCCTGGCCATAAGGGCGTCTTGCTGTCTCATAGTCATCCTGTTGTCCAGGATGCCCTAGGACTCCCAGGTCTTTTTATCTTCTTTTTTTTTTTTTTTTTTCCCCACAGAGCTGCTTTAAAGCAGGTCATCCCCTAGCCTGTCCAGTCAGTATACACTTTTCTGTGCCAAATATTTGTTCACAATATATCAGTGGCTGTTTCAGCTAGACAGGTGGGAGCTCTGACTTGGTGAGCCTGGTATCACTGGAATTCGGACAGAGATCCCTACCCCACAAAACACAGTCAAAGGATGGAGGTTGCAGCTGAGCCCAACCCCAAACCTCTAGCTCATAGGAAAAAAAACAATAGCTGGAAGATGAAGCCCCTATAGATAACCAGCAGAGGAGAACTCCTCTGAAAGAACTCCATAGAAAGAGTGATTGCCCATTGGAACGGGCTGCCTGGGGAGGTGGTGGAGTCGCCATCACTGGAGGTTTTCAGGAGAAGACTTGATGGGGTGCTTGGTGCCGTGGGTTAGTTGTTTGGGCGGTGTTGGATTGGTTGATGGGTTGGACGCGATGATCTTGAAGGTCTCTTCCAACCTGGTTTATTCTATGTATTCTATGTATTCTATGTATTCCTACTATAATGTCACTACATGAGAAGAAGTTTGTGTAGTCTTTGAATGTTTAGAATGAGCTATTATCATATAGATCTTCACATATATGGGATCTCTGGAAGTTAGGGTCCCTCTCTTTTGTCTCCATTTCACAGAATTTGAGAAGTCTAAACCAGTCCAAATCACCTCCAGAAACTGTTGATATCTTGAAAAGCTGTGGGTTCAAGATCCTTTTCTTTTTTTCTCTCTCTGGAAATTAACAACATATTTAATGTATAACTAATTAAGACATTAAGAGCTGCAGCTGCAATTTAGGTAATCTATAAATAGTTGATAAATAATTTCCTGCAGGCACAAGATATATTTTTGCTGGTAGAAATGCTAGAAAATGTCTCTAAGTAGAAATTTCTGCAGGCCCCTTTTCCCATTTTGGTGTAAAAGGGATGTTGGGGAAACTTGTTATTACCAAATGGAATGGTGGCTGCTCCTCACTGGTAGGTCTGGAACTTCACACTGAACTGTTTGGGTCACTACAGATGTGTTGCTATGCCTGTGAGTATCACCTAGTCATAGCAAACACCATAGCAAAAGCAACTACGTTGGATCCTGATGAATATTATTATTCAAGTAATAAACTAACCTTTATTTTTTAGCCTTAATTTAGAAGTAAACTATTAGCTTAGCTGCCCTCCATCAAGCTCAGATTTGTTTTACTGTTAATGCAAAATTATAAAGAAATTTAAAGGATGAAAGGCACATCCCATGAAGATGAAAACCAGAACTTACCACTAAAGTCAATATATCTGCATCCAGCTGTAGTGTCAGTTTTCACCTGCTGTCGACAAACAAACAAAACAATTCTATTTTCAGCCTGGACTGTCAAAATCATCAAGTAGTCAATATTATCTTTCATCTCTTACCCTCACTCAGCTCTTGTAAATGCTGTCTTGAAAACATAACATGGATTTCAGCTTTCTGCCCATAGTGTATAACAGAAATTGTCTTTAAAGACCTCATGTTCTTCTCCACAGATTATTTCTGCTATGCTAAACATTTGCCCAACTCTCTATGAAAAAAACAAAAACAAAAAAAAGTCAAGCTTATTTTCCCTCCCACAAATCCTGTAAGATTTGCAATACAGCTTCACAACACAGAACTGAGGAGGTTTCCAGGTTAAGAAGCCTTGCATCGTGCTCTTTGTTAATCTCTGTGTTGTGAAACGCTGTTAAACACCACTAGCACAGGCTGCTAAGCCCAGGGTCTAGAGCTCCGTTCAGATACTGATTACATGGTTGTTAAAAGGCAAAGCTGTCATTTCATCCAGTAATGGAGTAAAATATTTTTGTGCTATCAACAAGAACCTATCAGTGGTTAAACCAGATCACATATGACATTATATTCCCTAAACCTATTGAATTCTTTAAGCAAAGCTCTATGAATCTATCAACCAAGTGACTTGCTAAGCAAAAACGTAACAATGATTCAGACTTAAAAAAGAAGTAGCTTTGATAGCTACTGCTTCTTTTTGATGTTGCTTTAATAACATTCCTGTAACTCTCTGTGGGATGCCTGTAAACAGCAGTAGCACCTTAAGCTGTAATTATCAGACAGATGCACACTTACTTAAGAGACATGACATCTTGCAGCTTGAATGTTAGAAATATGTATAATGCTTCACATTAATGTCCATATTCCTTACTGTCGTGGTTTAGGCTCAGCCAGGAACTAAGGACCACCCAGCCACTCACTCCCTCCTCCCTGCTTCCCCCATGGGATGGGGAGGAGACTAGGGAGAAACAAGTAAAACCCCATGGGTTGGGATAAGGAGAGTTTAATAGGATGACACGAGCTTGGGAGAGGTGGGGCTGTTCAACTGGGAGAAGAGAAGACTCTGGGCAGACCTTAGAGCAGCCTTCCAGTACCTGAAGGTTTACAAGCAAGCCAGGAAGGTACTGTTTAAAAGGCCTTGTAGTGATAGGACAAGAGGAAATGGATTGAAGCTTGAGGAAGGGAGTTTGAGAATGGATACTGGAAAGAAATTCTTTACAGTGAGGGTGGTGAGACGCTGGAACAAGTTGCCCAGGGAGGTTGTGGAAGCCCCCTCCCCAGAGGTGTTGAAAGCCAGGTTGGATGAGGCATGGAGCCTCCTTATTTAGTGGGAGGTGTCCCATCCCTGCCCATGGAAGAAGTTAGGAACCAGATAATCGTCAAGGCCCCTTCCAACCTGAAGCATTCTATGAATCTATGAATTTTAGCAAATGGAAACAAATTCCTACTCACCTACAGCAACTACCCAACCCTGTTAGTCATTTGACTTCTGAATTCTAAGAAATATAAATTACCCTTTACTCTCTTTCTTTCAGCAAAACCTTGCTTCTGGACCAGATTTTCAACACAGGTGTTTAGGAATGATGGAGTAAACAGAGCTACCTTTTCTATGCTGCTTGGTATTTGACACCTACACTCCTGGCATTTCCCCCAGGTTCCTCATTTCACAGAATCATAGAAGTGTTTAAAAAACAAAACAAAACAAAACAAAATAATAAAAAAACCACAAAAACACAAAACCAAAAAACACCTTTCAGCTCATCAAGCCCTGCCACTTTGCTTTCCAGACTTCTCTCCCACCAAAATACTTAGCAGGATCTAGCCAGTCTTTATCCAACTCAGAATGGAATTTGCATTCAGACATTCCTTTGTTTTCCTATTTGAAACACTGTCTGTGGCAGGATGATGGAAATACAAGAGCTGGCTGATGTATTTATGTGGATGTGCACAAGGTAAGTCTGAGGTGCACAATACTTGCCCTTTCCAGAAGTTTCTCTTCTTTTAATGCAGTTGCTGTAGTTCACTGCAGCACAGTTATCTGCAAGAAATCTTCTAGCAAAACCAAGCCATGTACTCTGAAGTATGAGTAACTCCAATAAGATTTAAATAAATGTGAGCATCTTCAGGTCATTTCAATTGTAGTTGTGCCACCTTATCCCATCCCACACACCTGCAGCCAAAATATGGGCCCGACCTTCTTATGGCAGCTCATAATCTGTAGCCCACAGGCATGTTCCTTCTTTTACTAATGTATTAGACTGGGAAATCAAATTCATTTTTTGGTATGGAAAGCCTTTACAATAGACGACATTCTACAAAGGTCCTTGTGTTCATCAGTCAGAGGCTTAGTCATGCCAAACATAAGCTTTCTTCAGATCAAACTATGTGGATTTAAAACTAGTCATACAAACCCACTTTTCTTACCCTATCCAAATTACCCAAACTTTCTTGGAAGGTGTTTCCTAGAAATAAACCCCACTTCAACACCAGATAACTCTAAATTCTCCAGATTTTTCTGTTAGACACAAAGATGTAGAAATCAGTATCACTGTGAGAAGCCAAACAGACTTTGATGATGCTATTTCACACCTAATTGTTTTCTGTAACTATTCTGGTTTGGGCAGCTTTATTTTAATTTTGCACCTTCCCTCAACAGCTTAATGATTTTAAAAATACCATAAGCTTAATTTTCAAAGTCAAATTTTCATATTCTTCTTCAACTTTTCCCCACCAAGAGAAGTTCTCAGAACATCAGTGGAGAGCTGATGGTGACAGGACTAAGCATCTGAAAAGGAAATACATTCATTTTAGTGATAACACTAAATCATATTTCATTATTTAATATTCAAAGCACATTACAAGTACTAATTAGGCTTACCATCCCTCCTGTGATGTTATTATAATGCTTTTCCACAGGAAAAAAACAGACAATTAATTAACCCAAAATCATATAAAACTGAATGCTGGAGTCAGCATTGCAATACTGAGCAGTCTCACTGCTTACCCTCTGCACTTCCATGATTGCCTCTATTAAAAAAATTACTGTGTAATTGGAGAGGTGCTATATTTCCAGTCATTTACTTTTGAATTGAGGTCATAAAAAATTTTCTTTTTAGGCCTCAAATTTACAGGTTGGTGTGTTGTTTTTTTCCTCTCTATGAATACATCAAGTTTCTAAATTCCCTGGAGTTCCTGGCAATATTCCTAAAGGAGGAAGTGACAGAGAAAATTGCAGCTCTTAGGCAATTAATTAAGTACCAAAAAAGATATCATCCTTTTAATTCTATTCCCTTAAATCTGGCTGACCTCTATCTCCACCTATACCCATCAGAACTTAAAGGAAAGGCCTACATGATACTAATCAGAATATTCCTTACAGGTGGGCAGAGTTTAGGCATAAAATATATAAAAAAGAAGAATATCACCATGGTTCAGTAACTGACCTTAAAGTCAGCTGAATTAATAAAAATACATGGTAAAAAAAAAAAAAGTTCAACCCAGGGGAACTAGCACTGCAGTGAAAGACAGTGGGATCTACTGCAGTAGACTTTACAGACCGCAGGAGAAGAATCAAATTCAGCAGCTTGAAGTCACATGTCTATAGACAGCAAGTAATGCTAATTAGCAGTCTAGTCACTAGGAACTATTTGTGAGAGCAATGCTAATAGGCTGAGAATTCTTACTTTTTAGCATAGCATCAATTCTAATGGCATAGTTTGTTTCCATATCAAGTTTGCACCCTCAATATGCTTAAAAACCTCTCCCAAACAATATACATTGGCTAGTAAAACTTGAAAACAGTGATATTCAAAGCCAGTTCCATTTTTTGCTATGTCTTCTTCTTAATGAGCAAAGAAATGCATAACTTCTCCCATGTGAAATTAAATCAGACTCCCCTACTGTCCTCCAAAATCTCTATTTTCTAAGGAGTTGTGAAGATTGACAAGTTCTTGGCATTTCTGGGTCAACTTCACTCCACCCGGTCCTGACTTTTGTCTCTTGCTGTCTTTAATGGGATTCTCCTTGTCTTTCTGCATACTTTACTGTAATAGTTATGTCGGCTTGAATTTTGCCCCTCCCTTGCCATAGAACTTGTCACACAGGAGCCTGATAAGCAGCCCTGTGCTGCCTTGACCTCCTAAGACTGCCTAGTGCTACACCAGTGCCTCTATGGTGGGTGTCTGGTGAGGGAATAGCTCCGAAGTCCTGGTTTTGCCCCATCATGGATACACTGGCTTCTGCTGACAGGCAGAACCGTAATGTACATGATCAGATTTGAAGTTAACAGACAAACCACTTCCAGATATGGGATATTATTTCCCACGTGCAACTTAAAGTTTGACATTCCATTGTAATGTCTACAGTGTGGCTACCTCTCATAACCATGGCCTGGACGAGGCATTAATAAGACGGTGAAATCTGTTTTGAGCCACTGCCCCTTTCTCCTCCCTCTCTGTTACAGGGTCTGGATTGAGGTCGAGGAGCCTAATAGGCAGGCGCCATTAAGGCTGCCTGGAGGGGAGGGGAAGCTGAACCCGGTCCCCAAGCCTCACGTTTCAGAGAGGTGACCGCACGTGTCAGAAGGCAGGAGAGGAGGCGTGTGCAGCTTGCTCGCCACATAAACATTTTTAATTGATTGGTGGGATTTGAATGGCTGATGTGCCATTGGGCCATTCAGGTTTTGAAAAGGGAATTGCGTAGGGGGCGACCTCCTATGCTTTTTTGCTTGTAGCTCGCACAGTCACTCGTTACTCGTCGCACTCCTAGCTTGCGTGCTTGTCACTCTCTCACCTCTCTCCCCGGTTCGTTAGGGGGATTCAAGGCGGTGGTAAGCACCCCACTTGCTCCTATCTTTGTTTATGCAGGGTGGTGCTCAAGTTGGGCCTGCCCTTTGTTCGGCAAAGGTTTTGGTAGTCAGCAGCTCGGCAGTTCATGAGTAAAATATGCTATTTTACCTGGTTATTTCTGAGGTTTATAGCTTATTACCTCTTAGTCGGCTCCGTTGTGACCTAGATGGTGGCTTGTCTAAACCACCCGAGGCAGCAGTGCTGTGTAGTTTTGCGTGTACAGGGAGATTCTAGTTTGTTCCTCTGTATTCCGAGTTCTGCTTGCTCTAGACTGTTAATCTACTGTTTATTAGCCTTCTGCCGTGTGTAATTAACCTGTTATCGACCGGGCAAATGAACCTGAGTTAATTGGCATGGGAAAACAATTTTTGGTATTTAATAAATAATATTCATATTTTATCATATTTCTGGCCAATAAATTCACAAACTACAACAAACCATTACTTAGGTATCCTCCAATAACACCTGCAAAAGGCAACTTCCTCTCCAACAGAGTTTTGGATTTATTTATTTTCCTCTATTTTTTACTTCTGTTTCGATGCAAGGCTGCTTTCCTTGGCTGAAGTTTATAGAGCATCTTAAACCAGGTAGTTTTCCAGTATATATTCCTTATCTTAATTTATATATATATGTGTGTGTGTATATTTATATGTATTCCATGAACATTTTCAAAATGCTTTCTACAGTATTTCCTGTGTATAGCTTACTCAGGAAGGAAGAATTTATGGCTGCATAGTTAAAGTATCCCTACTGAAAGTAAAACACTTAATTGCTCTGCAGTTATCAATAGCAATGGCAACTTTTATAGAGAGTCCTTCAAAAAGGTAAAGAATTTCCTCTGAAAAACATTTTAAAATATTGTTGTTCAATTTTCATTGCTATATTTTTGTCAGCAATATAGGAAAAAAAATGCTTTCAGGTTGCATTGCTATTTGCTGCCTTCTCTTCCCTTGCCTCCCCTTCTTCCCTCCCCTTCTTCCCCAGGAGCACAGAAAAAGGAAAGGAAAACCTTTTTTCATGTTAGTTTTGTGCTCAAGAGCTGTTTGCATAGAATTTTGGATTAAAATTTCCCAACAGCTTTTGAACATTTCAAATTGAAAATTCTCTCTCTTCTTTTTCTGACCAAAATGCTGAGATTTTATGAGCATTCCCATCACTTAGTTGCTGTCTGTTTAGAAGCAACACTCTGGTATGTGTTTGGCCCCCACTGCAGGAAGAAAAAGAAATCTTGACTGCGTTTTAAAGCTATGTTTTGCACTTCGGAGGTCTTTTTGAACATGCCTCAGCACTTAACCTTGATCCTGATCTAACTGCATCATCATCTTCTAATGTAGACAAAGGATCCGTGTGTCTGTTGTCTTCTCAGTGAGGTACTTTTGCACACACTAGAAATTGCAGTCTGGAGTGATACTCTCTCTACACCCACACACAAAACAAAAATCTGTTTCTGTGTCATTCCCATAGGGTATATTATTAGTTGCTGGTCTCCAACTAGACCAAGAGGGCCAATGGCATCCTGGGCTGTATCAGGAACAGTGTGGCCAGCAGGAGCAGGGAGGTCATTCTCCCCCTGTGCGCTGCACTGGTTAGGCCACAACTTGAGTCCTGTGTCCAATTCTGGGCCCCTCAGTTTAGGAAGGATGTTGACTTGCTGGAAGGTGTCCAGAGAAGGGCAACACAGTTGGTGAGGGTCTTGGAACACAAGCCCTGTGAGGAGAGGCTGAGGGAGCTGGGGTTGCTTAGCCTGGAGGAGACTCAGGGGTGACCTTATTGCTGTCTACAACTACCTGAAGGGTGGTTGTACACAGGCAGAGGTTGGTCTCTTCTCCCAGGCAACCAGAACAAGAGGACAGTCTCAGGCTGCACCAGGGGATGTTTAGGCTGGATGTTAGGAAGAAGTTCTACACAGAGAGAGTGATTACCCATTCGAATGGCCTGCCCCAGGAGGTGGTGGAGTCAGTGTCATTGGAGGTGTTTGGGAGGAGACTTGGTAGGGTGCTTGGTTGAATGGTTTAGTTGATGAGGTGGTGTAGGATCATAGGTTGGATGTGATGATCTTGAAGGGCTCTTCCAACCTGGTCTATTCCTCTCCCTCTTCTATTCCTCTCCTTCTTCTATTCCTCTCCCTCTTCTATTCCTTGTCCTTCTCATCACCACCCTTTGGAACTGGCTGTTCAGGTAGTTTTCAGCCCACCTCACTGTGTGCTTATCTTGCTCATATTTCAAAACGTAGATTCTTTAAGATAGTAGACGTCTGAATTCCACTAAGTATCAGTGACACTTCTCCAAGTCTTCCTACTCTTACCACACTGGAATGAAGAAAAAAAAGAAAAAGAAACAAAAAAAATTGCATCTGGCCTCTTAGCATTGAACTGAAGTTAAGGAATTAAAAGGAAGATGTAAGTGATAACAGTCAGAACTGGAGAGGTCCTACCTCTAACCACATGGAGGAGAGGGACAGCTGGATTTATTGGGCTGTATTGATCCTGTGACCTGGCAAGTTGAACCCACAAGAGTATATAGCTTTAGTAGCTACAGGCACACAGTGCACTCTGATGCCATTAAAACTATGTGTGACCATTTGAGGCTGTGCCTTTAAGGAAGGGGCACACTGGCTAAATGTTTATAAAATATTTTGTATTCTAAACGAATTTCATTGGCTAATTAAGGGGGGAGGTGAGATTGTTGGAGCCAGCATAGCTAGGACTTTCCTTCAGTTTTCTCTTCTTTCGCTGTTCCTTTTGGCTGGACTGCTTCTGGGCTTCTGGCCAAGAGATAAGAACTAACTCCTGTACCAGGCCTCTCTTTTTTTTCCTCCCCTGCTAACTGCCCTTGTCTCTTTTTCTACCTCTTTGGGGGGAGAAGGGAGGTAGAGGGGTGAAGGGGGCACAGGGGGAAGCCCCCTGTTGGGGGTCTGGTTTCTGGTTGAGTTCATTTGCTGTATATTCCTGTATACATTGTAAAATACCTGTATTTGTGGTGTTACATGTAATCTGCTTCCTATATACGCTTGTAAAAATACAGTCCGCTTTTTCTCCGACTGAATTAGCCGTTGTTTCTTTCTCAGCGGGGGAGGGAAAGCGGAGCCTTTCCTTTCAATCCACCACACTATGAGAGGTGGAACCTACTTGTATTTCTGGTTTGAAGGGGAATCTGGATGTGTAAAGAAATTTAGTGTAAACTGCAATTTTCTTTCAGTTGGGGGGGTGGAAAGCTTCCCTGGACTTGACTGCCCCCGAGGTGAAAAATACAGCCCCACCGTTTAGACTGATCACAGACTGATTCAGACTGGACTGGAACAGGGTGGAGCTACAGAGCATCCACAGTGAGCAGCCCTCTGTGCAGTGAAAAGTGCTCTCATTTTGAGTGAGAATGGACAGTGACTGAAATATTGTGGCTGGAGCAAAGTATCATGGGGGTCGAAGTTCAAAATGTAACATGAGAGGCTTTCTGTTCCAGCTGTGGCTTCCAGCTTCTGTATTTGGGATGCTGGGATTTTCCACTGGGCTGGCTGTGGGCTTGTGGGGTAGGGAAATTTTATTGCTGGCTTCTACTCCTGCTTCTGCATTTGCTTTTCTGTGAAATAGGCTAAGGTAATTTTCCATTGTATCATCTCATTAAACTCCCTATCTCAATCCAGGGGTATTTATTTTTACTTGCTTTCCCTCCTATTTGAGGGGTGGGAGCATGGTGAGAGCAGGCTGCCTGAAACCAGGACACTGAATCAAACCAGAATAATAGAGGTTATTTTGGAGTATATCGTGTATCAGATTGCTTTTCAGCCTGACTTGAAAGAAAATCCCAGGTATGAGATTCTACCTAGAGTAGCTGGCAGCTAAATTCCCAACCAGAATAATGAATCTAAACAGTATCTTCCAGGCATAGCTTCACATATTGTCACTCCACTCCTTAGCTTAACAGAAGCAGGAAATTTGTTAAACTGTCAGATATCTGCACTATTCTGCAACATTGCCTTCTTGACTGTGAATAAAGCCCAAGAGTGCACCTCACACAAACCAGAATGTGCCTCTGTTGTATTCTAACATTAAGTCCAAGGATCACTATTCCACCTATAGCAGAGGTAATATTGAGAAAGAGGGAATATCATTAGGTTAGAATAACATTAGCATGCATATCCTGGCCTCACTCTTGCATTGCAATCCAATGCGTCCACAGACAGTCCCTGCAGGACTATATGTCACCTACACCTCCTTAGAGTTATGCAGTAGCACAACAGAATGCAACAGACAAAAGGTACAGCAAGGGAATTTCTGATAGTATATTAGGAAGAAAAGATCAACTAGACAAGGCTCTGGGCAGCCACATCTCAGCTGACAGAACTGTGAGTGAGGGATCAGACCATGAACATCCAGTAGTATCTTTCAAAACAAATGATCATTTGATTCAGGTTAATTCCTTCTCTACTTGGAGTTTATGGCACATTCATTTTTTTGTCATCATCTCATTCATGCTTCACATCAGAGAAGATTATTAAGCACTTATCTTGTAATTTACTGGCTGATGTTTACAGTGACAGGTTCTTTCCAACACACTGGGTTGCCACAGACAGTCACAACTTAGACTGTCTTCCTCCTGTAAATGTTACTGATGAGTAAACACCTTTACAGATCATAAGGCTATGTGTATTACACAAGTGAAACTGAAAAAAACTAAGCACTTTAGGTGTTTATTAATGCCACAGTGAGTCTAAACAATTTCTATTAAATAACCTATGATCTTAGTGCATATTCACCATGTGTTTTTAGCCCTGAGATGGCATTGTTGTTGTTATAATCATTATTATGTACAGTGAACTTGCACTTAGTAGCCTCAAATAAGCAAAGCCATCTTGTGTTCAAAAGTTTAAAACAATAAGTACAAACAAAGGCATACTTCTGAAACATATTTCTAATATTATCTATGGAATTAGGAACATCTTAAATAGGTGATTAAATCACACACAAGGGGAAAGAGAGAGAGATATAAATATTAAAGCCATCATTTATTATGCAAACTTGTAAAACATGTATCCTCTCAGGGCAGATTTCTATCAATAATGCAGAAGAGATGCTGCATCTTCTGCAATAACCCACCTGGCATCTACTTTCCCACATGGGTCTTTTTTTATAGGGGTGATTATTTTCTTGAATGTAGGGAATGGAAACTACAGGCAAAATCTATTGTAAATTAAAGCTAACATTATGTAACAAATTAACTGAGACAAGAGGATTTAAACCCCCCAGATGTTATATTTAGTTCCATGTAGCAGTGCAAGCATTTTGATCCTTGGCATTTCCTATATCAAGGGTAGTTAAATGAGCTATGCAAGACCTTTACCAGCTTTAGGGTGGGGGGGGAAAGAAAAACAAGAAAGATGCATTCATATGGTGATCCTTCTTGTGCCTTTTCTGGCCATCACTCACTGGAGGAGTGGGAAAGAGGGGAGAGACATGATTCATGACTGCCATTTGGAAACAAGGTACAACAGCTCCTCATTCATCTTAGGTACATGCTCCAGCAATAATTGAGAGGAAGCAGGTGACAGGTATCAACTCTAAGACAAGAAGCACAAGATATCTTCCCACACTATGAAATCCTACTCCTTAGCCCAAATTCCTATTTCTTATCACAGCCATGCTCAAAGATAAAATCAAAATGGAAATTTGTTTCTGTGAAAGACTGAGAAACACAGAAGAAATCCAGAAATTAATGCAGAGTTGTTTCAACTTCTTTCTTGTTTATTTCTGTATTCTGTCAAAAAGTATTGAAATAAGTATAGGCATTCATACCTTTCATGACATCCTTCTCAACACACATCTGAATCAGTTTCTAGGTTAGTTACAACTTGAGGTTTCAGTTTGTCAAATCACACAGCATTAGTGAATAATGATAGAAAAAATCCTTTTTGGTGTAACCCTAACATACAAAACCAACCAAGCAAAACCCTCAAACAAAACAAACAAATATACAGACAAAACCCAAGAAATCACATATGACAGTCAACGCAACATATGTTACAAACAACAACAACAACAACAAATCATACTAGATGAAATTATATCTGACTGGAAAGAAGGTTTGATTAACCCTTTATGTTAAGTACAAGCTTTTAGCTGAGATAGGCATTTTGGCAATAGTACAGAAGCCTGAAGTTTGGCAAATGGACAGTTGAGATGGGTTGTAGAAACTGTATTTTTTTATCTGCAAAGCTTCCACTTTCCCCTGTACACTAGTATCTCTTCTCTCATTGTAACACCCATTTCAAAAGTGGGTTTAGAGTTTAGTTCTATGTTCACTCTGAACATAGAACATAGTGGCAACACAAATGTTATTAAGAATTTTAGGTTTACTGAGGGAGCTGGGGTTGCTTAGCCTGGAGAAGAGGAGGCTCAGGGGGGACCTTATTGCTCTCTGCAACTCCCTGAAGGGAGGTTGTAGACAGGCGAAGGTTGATCTCTTCTCCCAGGCAACCAGCACCAGAAGAAGAGGACACAGTCTCAGGCTGCACCAGGGGAGGTTTAGGCTGAATGTTAGGAAAAAATTCTACAGAGAGGGAGTGATTGGCCATTGGAATGGGCTGCCCAGGGAGATGGTGGAGTCACCATCGTTGGAGGTGTTTGGGAGGAGACTTGATAAGGTGCTTGGTTTTATGGTTTAGTTGATTAGATGGTGTTGGATGATAGGTTGGACACAACGATCTCGAAGGTCTCTTCCAACCTGGTTTATTCTATTCTATTCTAATACAGAAGGTAGAGACATTGTATCTATTTTTAAGATTATTTATTTATTTATCTACATATTTTAAAGCTGGAAAAAACTATGTAAGTGAAAGAAAAGTTATATGGTAGATATTTACATGTTATCTATGTTCTGTTCCTGTTAAGTATACAAATGAAACATGGCACAGCAAAAGTCTGAATTGCATTTTCAGGGAGAAACTGTAATTATGGTTTTCCTTTTTATTAATAACTATATATGTAAGCAAGAAAAAAATAGTGAGAGCTGCATGTAATGTAGATGAACTAAGTCTAAGTCTCTTTTATTTTTCAGCACTTCACAATGACAGCACTCCTACACAGTTGTGACTATAACCTTTCAAGAAATTTGTTTAATTACCTACCCTCTACCTTAAGTAGAAGTTGTCATTATTTGCTGGCTATGACTTCCTCTCAAGGTTATTTTTGGGACATGGAATTAAAGAAGTGTCCGAACGTGCAAACCGCCTTGGTATTTCACACTGACATGAATTAATGAACCTTCAACAACAGGAAATTTAGTATGTTCAGAGTTGAATGTAAATGCTAAATGGTTGCTTAGTAGAATACTAACACATTTCTTCTTCCATTTCACCTCCCTTCTCCCTTTCTTTTTTCTTTTTCACTAGACAATATGGTAATTACCAATCACTTGAAGAGTTTAGGAAAAATTAGCTGATAGTTAATGGACCTTTAAGTATCTTAACATGATCAAATTAGTGATAGTATGGTTGTGTTTAATAATGAGAGTATCTATATATCCATATAAATTAAGCAGTATGTCCATAAGAAGATAGATGTTATTTTATCACCAAGCAATCTGAAGGTGTAATAAGAGAATAAGACACTGAAATAATTTTGTTAATTAGACACTTAATGGAGATTTCCTCATCATACTTTGATTTTAGATTATTCAGCATTAGATTGTTCATCTTTCATATTCCTCATTTTTTATTCATGAAAATGATCTTTTTTCATCAATATTTCTGATGGGCAAAAAAGTACAAAACAAAAGTTTAAAAAAAACCACCAAACAACCCAAAACTTTCTATTTCAAACATTTTTGTCTCCAACAAATGCTCCAGTTAGAGTACAAATTTGAATCCCATTGAGGCTATCTAGCTGCACCCTGTCAATGAATGAACAAATATGGACTAGATGATCTTTGAAGGTCCCTTCCAACCCAGGCCATTCAATGATTCTATGATTTTATACTAAATGTTTTGAACACCAGATCAGTGTTGCAAATAGGAAGATAACTGCTGAGAATCTGTATTTCTATACCAACAATATTAAATGTTTTATGGGAAAATAGGCAACAATTTTAGTGTTTCCTGAAACATCTGATTAATAATGACCTTGCTTTTCACTGTGATCTAGCATTGGATCTTGGATTCTTCAGCTTCTACTTAGTTAAGAATTACATAATTCTTTCACATTACCACATTAGAACTTAATAATATGGGGCCAGTTCTCTTCAATATCTTAATGTTGATGAGGGGATTGAGTGCTCCTTCAGTAAGTTTGGAAATGATACCAAGTTGTGAAGGAATGTTGATCTGCTTGAGTGAAGAAAGGCTCTGTAGAATCTTAGAATCAACAAGGTTGAAAAAGACCTCAAAGATCATCAAGTCACACTTGTCACCCAAGACCTCATGGCTACTAGACCATGGCACCAAGTGCCACGTCCAGTCCCCTCTTGAACACCTCCAGGGATGGTGCCTCCACCACCTCGCTGGGCAGCCCATTCCAAAGCCTAACAACTCTCTCAGTGAAGACCTTTCACCTCACTTCAAGCCTAAACTTCCCCTAGCACAGCTTGAGAGAAAGATCTGGACAGTCTGGGTTAATGAGTTGAAGTCAAATAAATGAGATTTTTAAAGGCTAAATGCTGGGTGCTGCACTTAGGTCACAAATAACCCCATTCAATGCCATGGGCTTGGAATAGTGGCTGGAAAGCTGCCCACCGGAAGAGGGCCTGGAGGTACTGGTTGACATCTGGCTGCATAGTATCAGTCAGGGTTGGAAGGGACCACAAGGATCGTCTAGTTCCAACCCCCCTGCCATGGGCAGGGACACCCCACACTAGATCAGGCTGGCCAGAGCCTCGTCCAACCTGGTTTTAAACACCTCCAGGGACGGCACCCCAACCACCTCCCTGGACAGCCCATTCCAGGGCTTCACCACTCTCATGATGAAGAACTTCCTCCTCACATCCAGCCTGAATCTCCCCACCTCCAGCTTCATTCCATTCCCCCTAGTCCTATCACTGCCTGATAGCCTGAGAAGTCCCTCCCCAGCCTTCTTGTAGGCCCCCTTCAGATACTGGAAGGCCTCAATTAGGTCACCTTGGAGCCTTCTCTTCTCCAGACTGAACAGCCCCAACTCCTTTAATCTGTCCTCATAGGAAAGGTGCTCCAGCCCTCTGATCATCCTCGTGGCCCTTCTCTGGACACCTTCCAGCATCTCCAGATCCCTCTTGTAATAGGGGCTCCAGAACTGGACGCAGCACTCCAGGTGGGGTCTCACCAGAGCTGAGTAGAGGGGGAGAATCACCTCCCTTGACCTGCTGGCCACACTTCTCTTGATGCAGACCGGGATCTGATTGGCTTTCCAGGCTGCAAGTGCACCCTGAGAGCTCCCGTTGAGCTTCTCATCCACCAGCACCCCCATGTCTCTCTCTTCAAGGCTGTTTTCCAGCCAGTCACTGCCCAGCCTGGATTTGTGCCTGGGATTGCCTCAACCCAGATGCAGGACCCTGCACTTGGTCTTGTTGAACCTCATGAGGTTGGTTTGTGCCCACCTCTCCAGCCTGTCCACGTCCCTCTGGATGGCATCCCTTCCCTCCAGCGTGTCTGCTGCACCACACAGCTTGGTGTCATCAGCAAACTTGCTGAGGGTGCACTCAATGCCACTGTCCATGGCACCCACAAAGATATTGAACAAGCCTGGTCCCAGGACTGATCCCTGAGGGACTCCGCTTGTCACTGGCCTCCACTGGGACATGGACCCATTGACAGCCACCCTTTGGGTGCAGCCATCAAGCCAGTTCTGTATCCATCCAGTGGTCCACCCATCAAACCCATGTGTCACCAGCTTGGAGACCAGGATGTGGTGCGGGACAGTGTTGAAGGCTTTGCTCAGGTCCAAGTAAACGACATCAGTTGCTCGCCCCTCATCTATTAATTTCATCACCTGTTCATAGAAGGCCACCAGGTTTGTCAGGCAGGATTTGCCCTTGGTGAGGCCATGCTGACTGTTCCAAATCACCTCTTCACCATTCTTCTGAGTCAGTAGTGCCTCCAGGAGGATCTGCTCCATGATCTCTCTGGGCACAGAGGTGAGACTGACTGGCCTGTAGTTCCCTGGTTCCTCCTTCTTACCCTTTTTGAAAATGGGGGTAATGTTTCCCCTTTTCCAGTCTGTGGGGACTTCCCCAGGCTGCCATGACTTTTGGAATAGA
This sequence comes from Dryobates pubescens, assembly GCF_014839835.1. Lineage (NCBI taxonomy): Eukaryota > Metazoa > Chordata > Aves > Piciformes > Picidae > Dryobates > Dryobates pubescens. Next base: position 6,868,703 of record NC_071657.1, read on the forward strand.
ATAGAGAGGGGTTTAGTAACCTCATCTGCCAGTTCTCTCAGTACCCATGGGTGTATCCCATCAGGTCCCACAGACTTGAACACTTTCAGGTTCTTCAGGTGATCACAAACCTGATCTTCACTTACAATGGGCAGTTCTTCCTCCCTGTCCCTGGCATTGTCTTCCATGACACCAGGAGTCTGGCTAGAGACCCTTGCAGTGAATACTGAGGTAAAGAAGTTAGTGAGTACCTGAGCCTTTTCCTCATCACTTGTGACCATTTCACCAGTTTCCTTTCTGAGGGGGCCCATGCCTTCCCTAGTCTTCTTCTTCCCATTAATATACCTGTAGAAGTTCTTAGTGTTCCCTTTAACCTCCCTGGATTGCTGATGCCTTGCTGTGTTGTCCCTCCAGCAGATGTCAGGGTGGTTGAAATCACCCATGAGGAGCAGGGCCTGTGACCTGGAAGCTGCTTCTATTTGCCTGTGCAGGGCCTCATCTGCTTGGTTCTGCTGGTCAGGTGGCATGTAGGAGACACACCCCACCCCACCCCCGCCCAGTAATATCTCCTTCCCCTGTCTTGCCTTTGATTTTAACCCATACACTCTCAACCAGCTCATCATCCCTCCCCAGGTGGAGCTCCACTGATTCCAGCTGGTTATTGACATAGAGGGCAACACCTCCTCCTCTCCTTCCCTGCCTATCCTTCCTAAAGAGCTTATACCCATCTATCTCTACATTCCAGTCATGGGAATCATCCCACCAAGTTTCAGTAACAGCCACTATGTCATGGCATCCCAGCAGCACAGTGGCCTTTAATTCATCCTGTTTGTTGCCTAAGCTGCGCACATTCGCATAGAGGCACTTCAGCTGGTCTGGCCCTGTCCTCCTCTTGTGCCAGTTCCCCCTCACTTTCCACAGAATGTCCTGGTGCATCATTCGTGGCTTGCCTCAGGGCAGCAAGTTGAGAGCCCTTACCAGCTCTCCATCCCTCTGCCTCTGGTGAGCTGCCTCTCTGTTTGTCACAGGCCAGCAGGAGACTATTAACCCCTTCCCCCTTCAAATCTAGTTTGAAGCCCTATCAATGAGCCAGCATATGAGCCAGCATGTGCCCAGGTGCCCAAGAAGGCAAACAGCCTCCTGGCATGTATCAAAATAGTATGGCCAGTAGGAGTAGGGAAGTGATTTGTGCCTAGGGGAGTGATTGTTCCTCTGCACTTGGCACTGTGAGGCTGCACCCTGAATACTGTGTTCTGTTTTAGGATCCTCAGTGGTAAGAAGTAATGGAAGGAAGATAAGAGAACAGCATGGTTGAATCAAGGCCTGCTGGTCAATCTAAAGGGCAAGAAGAAAATGCACAGGAAGTGGAAAAGTGTACAGGTATCCTGGGAAAGAGTCATGTATGGATAGAGTCAGGAGGGCAAGGCATAGCTGAGGCTGAACTTGGCAAGGAATGTAAAAAAATAAGAAGGACTTCTACACATAGGTCATCCAGAAAAAGAAACACCAAATAAGGCTGAGGTACTCAACAACCGAATAGAATAGAATAGAATAGAATAGAATAGAATAGACTAGACTAGAATAGAATAGAATAGAATAGAATAGACCAGTTTGGAAGAGACCATCAAGATCATCATGTCCAACCTATCATCCAACACTACCCAATCAACTAAACCAGGCAACCAAGCATCCTGTCAAGCCTCGCCCTGAACACCCCCAGCGACGGTGACCCCACCACCACCTCAGACAGCCCATTCCAGTGGGCAATCACTCTCTCTGTGTAAAACTTCCTCCTAACCTCCAGCCTAAACCTCCCCTGACGCAGCCTGAGACTGTGTCCTCTTGTTGTGGTACTGGTTGCCTGGGAGAAGAGACCAACCTCTGCCTGACTACAACCCCCCTTCAAGTAGTTGTAGACAACAATAAGGTCACCCCTGAGTCTCCTCTTCTCCAGGCTAAGCAACCCCAGCTCCCTCAGCCTCTCCTCATAGGGCTTGTGCTTCAAGCCCCTCACCAACTTCGTTGCCCTTCTCTGGACTCGTTCCAGCAAGTCAACATCCTTCCTAAACTGAGGGGCCCAGAACTGGACACAGTACTCGAGGTGCGGCCTAACCAGTGCAGTGTACAGGGGCAGAATGACCTCCCTGCTCCTGCTGGCCACACTGTTCCTGATGCAGGCCAGGATGCCATTGGCCCTCTTAGCTGCCTGGGCACACTGCAGGCTCATGTTCAGCCTACCATCAACCAGCACCCCCAGGTCCCTCTCCACCTGACTGCTCTCCAGCCACTCTGACCCCAGCCTGTAGCTCTGCATGGGGTTGTTGTGGCCAATGTGCAGAACCCAGTACTTGGATGTGTTAAATCTCATGCCCTTGGACTCTGCCCATCTGTCCAGCCTGTGGAGGTCCCTCTGCAGAGCCTCTCTACCCTCCAGCAGATCAACTCCTGCCCCCAGCTTGGTGTCATCTGCAAATTCACTGATGATGGATTCAATGCCCTCATCCAGATCATCAATAAAGATGTTAAAGAGCATGGGGCCCAGCACTGATCCCTGGGGCACACCACTAGTGACTGGCCGCCAGCTGGATGTGGCACCATTCACCACCACTCTCTGGGCTCGGCCCTCCAGCCAGTTCCTAACCCATCACAGTGTGCTCCCATCCAAGCCATGGGCTGACAGCTTGGTCAGGAATTTGCTGTGGGGGATGGTGTCAAAGGCCTTGCTGAGGTCCAGGTAGACCTCGTTCTTCTTCCCATACCTCATAGATGAATGGACCACAAGACAGAGATCAGGAGACCAAAGTCCCTCCCACTGTAAGAGAAGATCACAGCCACCTAATAACCTGAACGTGGATCTATGGGATCTGAGTAGATGCATCCCAGAGTCCTGAGGGAACTGGCTGCTGTAGTAACCAAGCCACTCTCTGTAACAATTGAAGAGTCCTGGCAGTCAGGTGAAGTCCATGGTGACTGGAAAAATGAGTCCAGCGCAGAGCCACAAAAATGATTAAGGGAGTGGAACAGCTTCCTTACAAGGAGAGATGGAGCTTACAAGGGAGCTGAGGGGTCTCTTTAGGTTGGAGAAGAGGAGATTTAAGGGGTGACCTCATTTATGTTTATGTAAAGGTGAGTGCCAAGAGGATGGAGTCAGGCTCTTCTCAGTGATACCCAATGACAGAACAAGGGGCAATGGGTAGAAGCTGAGGCATAGGAAGTTCCATGGAAACATGAGGAAAATTTTTTTCACTGTGAGGGTGACAGAGCACTGGAATATGCTGCCCAAGGGGGTTGTAGAGTCTCCCTCTCTGGAGATGTTCAAAACCCACTTGGAAGCATTCCTCTGTGACGTGGTATAGGTGATCCTGCTCTTGCAGGGGGGTTGGACTAGATATCATTTGAGGTCCCTTCCAGCCCCCTAGCATTCTGTGGTTCTATGAAAATGAAAACTTTGCATCTCTTTTTTGAAAAAAGGCTAGAAAGGAGGATTCTAGGACCTACCAAGCTGTCAGCCTCACCTCTGTGCCTAGGAAGATCATGAAATGGATCCTTGTAGACGCTATGCTAAAGCACGTGAATGACAGAGACATGATTTGAGGCAGCCAGAGTGGCTTCACCAAGGGCAAGTCCTGCCTGATCTACCTAATGTCCTTCTATGATGGAGTGACTGCATGAGTGGACAAGGGAAGAGCTATGACTAATCTCTGTGGATTTCTGTAAAGCCTTTGATATGGTTACCTGCAGCTTCCTTCCTTCTAAGAGATAGGGATTTAATGAGGGAACTGTTTAGTGTATAAGAAATTGACTGGATGGTAGCCATCTAGCGGATAGTGGTCAATGGTTCAATGTCTGGATGGAGATCTTGGTCTGGAGGGACAAGTGGTGTCCCTCAAGGGTCTGCACTGGGATCAGTTCTGTTTCATATCCTTATTAAAGATGTGGATAGTTGGATCAAGTTCCCCCTCAGCAAATTTGCAAACAACACTGATCTGATTGATGCAGCTGACATGCCGTAAGAACAGTATGTCACACAGAGGGACAGGTACAAGCTCGAGAAATGGTTATGTTATAACCTGATGAAGCTAGGTGAAAGGTCCTGCAGTTGGGTTTGGCCAGTGCCTGGGATCAATACAAGGGGGGACTGAGAGCAGCCCTGCAGGGAAGGACTTGAGGGTGCTGGTGGATGAGAAGCTGGACAGGAGACAGCAATGCCTACTCGTAGGCCAGAAGGCTGACCATATCCTGGGCTGCACCAAAGGAACAAAGTCCAGCAGGTCAAGGAAGATGACTCTGTCCCCTTCCCAGGACAAGAAAGAGAGGACCCTGTTCAGTGGGTCACAAAAATGTTTAGAGAGTTGGAACACCTCTTCTTTGAGGACAGGCAGAGAGAGTTTGGGCTGTTCAGCCAGGAGAAAAGAAGTTTCCAGGGAGACGTTACTGAAGTCTCTCAATACCTAGAGAAGGTAACAACTTTTTAACAGGGCCTGTTGTGATAGGATGGGAGATGATGGTTTTAAAGTAAAAAAAGGTAGATTTAGACTAGGTATAAAAGGACATTTTTTAAAATGGGATCGGTGAAGCACTGGAATATGTTGCCCAGAGAAGTGGTAGATCACAGTATCACAGTATCAGCAAAGTTGGAAGGGACCTCAAAGATCAAGTCCAACCTGTCACCACAGACCTCATGACTAGACCATGGCACCAAGTGCCACATCCAAGCCCCTCTTGAAAGATGTCCCATCCCTGGAAACATTCACTGACAGGTTGAAGAGGGCTTTGAACAACCTGATCTAGTTGCTTAGGGAGGTGATAGAAGCTTCATCCCAGGAGGTTTTTAAGGCCAGGCTGGATGTGGCTCTGAGCAGCCTGCTCTAGTGGAGGTGTCCCTGCCCATGGCAGGGGGGTTGAAACTAGATGATCCTTGAGGTCCCTTCCAACCCTAACAATTCTATGACTCTATGATAGTTGAAGATGTCCCTGCTCACTGGAGGGGGTTTGAAGCAGATGATCTTAAAAGGGCCTTTCCAACCTATATTGTTCTATGACTCTATTCTATTCTAAATAGCCAGACACCTAAAGTTACCACAATCAAAAAGTAACAAATAAACAAAAACCCAACAGCAACCAAAGAACATGTAGCTGATCAAAATATTGTAAACCATAATAATCAGACTCTTTTTTGGTTGGTTGGCTGGTTTTGGTTGGGGTTTTTTGTATGTGTGGGGGTTATTTTTGGTTGTTTTGGTTTGTTTTTAAAGAACTTAGAAGAACTAGGTGTGCAAAATTGCAAGGTACAATATTAAAGCATAGTCCTGGAAGTAAAGCAATGAGAGCAGACTTCTGAAAAAGATTAAGGGAGACAAAAGTTAACTTAGAATCACAGATGGGAAAAAGGTCTCTGAAAATCCATGGAATTTCTTTCCGTGAAAACAAACATAATCACTTTTCCAAACTGGAGTAAGTAGGAGAACTAAAATGAAAACTATTTTCACTCAAGATTTCCAGTTACTTAAACTATCTAGTCATTCTGACATAAAAGGTAACCACAAGATCCCAAATTATTCTTTCTTCTAAGTGCTTTATCTTCATAATCATCTTAAGTTCATCTGTTGCTTATCCTGTTCAGTGTGTTTCCAGTCCATTTCACAAGAGAAAGGCTAAACACAGGTCACAGTCACCCTGGCCTCTGTCAGATTATCTCTTGTTAGAAAAAGAGTAAAAGCATAGGAAAACGAAATGCTCTCATTCCAATTTCAAGTTGTGCAGCTCAGGATTTCATAAGTGGGAGTCCAGTTCCCTCCTCCTGTTCACTTCATAACCTTTTCAAATGCAAATGCAACCTATTCACAAAGCTGGATCCAGACTATTTTGTAACAAACAGTAGAAGTGATAGCTACTGATTGCAAAACGAATCTATTTGATTCTTCTTGTGCAAAATTAATCTTGGGTACCCAGTACTTAGGCTGGATGTTAGGAAGACGTTCTATACAGAGAGAGTGATTGTCCATTGGAATGGGCTGCCCGGGGAGGTGGTGGAGTCACCATCATTGGAGGTGTTCAGGAGGAGACTTGATGGGGTGCTTGGTGCCATGGGTTAGCTGTTTGGGTGGCGTTGGATTGGTTGATGGGTTGGACGCGATGATCTTGAAGGTCTCTTCCAACCTGGTTTATTCTATTCTATTCTACTTGATGCTGGCATTTAAACACCTTTCTGAGCGGCCACGAGGTGACAAGCAATATGTACATGAAGACATTCCTGAAGGTAACACACAGAGAATGAATCTTGCTCTTGGAGTTTAAGTTTCATAGTTCAAGCCAAATCCCACAAAGGTTGGTTAAGCTAAAAGCTCCTAAATTAAGCTCTGCTTGAGGCTTCATCTCCTTGAATTCAGGAGCTTAAATCAGAATTGACCTGTTGAATATTCTCTTCAAGAAATGTATGATCTTAGAAAAACGAGGTGTGCAAAATTGCTAGGTAAAAATTAAAAGCATAGTCCTGGAAATAAAACAATGAGAGCAGACTTCTGAAAAAGATTAAGGAAGATATGAGTTAACATAGGAGCACAGATGGAAAAAAGTCTGAAAATCCATGGAATTTCTTTTAGTGAAAACAAACATAGTCACTTCTCCAAACTGGAGTAAGTAGGAGAACTAAAGTGAAAAGTATTTTCAGTCAAGAAATTCCACAGTGCAAGACCTCAGAAATGACAAAATTTATTTCAGTTCAATAGTGTGGTTTCTAAGACCTTCAAAACTATGCAAATCTAGCTGTAGCAGGCTTTACCCATCACAGTATTCACTCAATTTACCTCAGCAGGGCATCGTAAATCTGGGCCTTTTCAACAATGCCCATAGCTGACCTTGTTTTGATCTACAGTGGTTATTGCTTGTTGTTATCCATTGAACTTTTAAATCTTTTCCTTCAATTCATTCATTTATCACTCTGCCTCCCTCCTACCCCCCACCCCCACCTCCGTCTATCTTACCATGTAAGAAAATGCTTACAAAATACCTTGTAATAGCCACCGAAGTGCAATTCATTAATATTCTTACTAATAATTTGATTTGACTTCTTAAGAAGTATTATATCAACTAAGACAATTGGTCTGGCAGCTTTCACCAATGCTTATGGAATAGAAAAAAACCCTGACACTATTTACCTATTAAAGCTTCATCCAGTAAGAGAAATAATAGTGTGGCTGAAAATTAATGTCTGGATGGTGGATCATGTAAGAAGAAAGAATGAAAGGGGTTGCCAATCAGTATTAGAGATTAGTGAACCATTAAAAAAAAAGACAAACTGCTTTCTGGCACATTAACAGTGAATTTAAATAATCATATTCTCTCACTGCCATTTAATGAGAATTTCTTAAGCATTTTAATGGATAGTTCTGGCTAAGCTTTTGCTTTGTGTAAGAGTTTCAGGATAATCTATAGCAATAAACACTGATTGTAGTAGTGTTCTTAGCATAACAGCTTCACAAGTATACCACAGCAAAGATACCACTCACCAATACTGACAGCAGAGGATTAGGAATGAGAAGTCTGGCGGAATTTAGAAACAGGCCCACACGCAGCCTTTCCACTTTGCATTGCCAAACTTTTTTGAGCCTAGGTAACCTTCTTTTCCATCCTAATAGGCACATAAGTTTTATCAATAAGCAAATTAAATATTCATTTTCTTTGCTTTCCTTCAAGTAGTCCAATGGCAATTTTGTATTTATATGTTCAGTTGCCCAAAAGAGGAATATATATGGTATTTATTGTATTTCTTTTTTCCAAATGGCCTGTCAACTGCTAATGTAACTGCTTTGTCCACCAGTGTGATGTTTCTGTGTGGTGCAGCTGACTCCTCAAGCCTTTTCTTTTGTGATGATGCAGTAAGATATGTTCTGTGAGTCAGATGACTGTCTGGAATGGTCAGATGGCCATATTGTGAGCAAACTCAATAACCTTTCCTTCTGAACAGGAAGTGGAGATGAAACCTCTTGCAGCTGGTTCATCCACTGTGCAGATTGCAAGGTTGAACAAAATACATGAGCTAGTTCAGAGGTAGTCAGCTGCAGTCCTGAAGGCTGTCTGGGGCAGTTTAAGTGGTGTATATGGCTGTGTAACAGTACAATCCCTTCAGTACTGCAGGGGATGCCTATTCATGTGCTGGTCTTGTGAATTCACAGCCTGGTTCTTGTTTCCTCTCCATTTTTTTCTGTTGTCATTACACTTAAAAAAAACTGTTTTCTTTACCCCTTCATAAAAAAAGTGACATCCACACCAGCTAGACTAGGGGCTGAGTGGCTGGAGAGCAGCCTGGCAGACAGGCACCTGGCAGTGCTGGGTGACAGCAGCTGGACATGAGCCAGCAGTGTGCCCAGGGGGCACAGATGGTCAAGGGCATCCTGGCCTGTATCAGGAATAGTGTGGCCAGCAGGAGCAGGGGTGGAATTCTGCCCCTGTACTCAGAACTGGTGAGGCCTCACCTCGAGCACTGTGTACAGCTCTAGGCCCTCACTGCAGGAAGGATATTGAGGAGCAGGTCCAGAGGAGAGCGAACAGACAGATGACAGGGTTGGAGGGAAAGTCTGATGAGGAGAGGCTGAGGGAGCTGGGGGTGTTCAGCCTGGAGGAGACTTAGAGGGGACCTTATCACTCTACAACTACCTAAGAGGAAGTTATAGTCAGGTGGGGGTCAAGCTCTTCTCCCAGGCAGCTTGTGACAGGATAAGAGGGCATGGCCTGAAGCTGCACCAGGGGAAGTTTATGTTGGATATTAGGAAGCACTTCCTCACAGGCTGATTAGGCACTGGGATGGACTGGCCCAGGGAGTTGATGGACTTGCCATCACTGGAGGTCTTTCAGAAAAGATTGGATGTGGCACTTGGTGTGGCATGCTTTAGCTGATATCACTGTGTTAGGTTGTAGCCTGGAGTTGGTGATCTCAGAGGTCTTTTCCAGCCTCAATAATTCTGTGATTCTGTGATCACCTACTTATCTGAGTCGGTGGCATGTACACTCATCTTAGCCAATACAACCTAAAAAAATAAATAAATAGTGGAGCTGGTGTTCTCTACCTCCTGTACTTCCCTAACTCCTTCTAGTTCTCTCTCTTTTTTTGGGTGGGGGGTGGGGTGGGTTTATGTGTTCTCGATCAGTTGCATTCATCTTTGCTATGAAGAAGATTGTGAGACTGGAGCTTGTTCAGCCTGGAAAAGAGAAGGCTCTGGGGAGCCCTTAATGAGAACTTTCAGTATATAGAGGTCTTCTAAGAAAGACAAAGAAAGGCTTTTAGTAGGGTCTATAGTAATGGGACAAGGAGCACCAATTTTGAACTGAAAGAAGGTGGATTTGAATTGGACAAAATGAAGATTTTTTTTTTAAATGCAGGTCATGAGACACTGGAACAGCTGGCTCAGAGAATTTGTGGATGCTCCATAACTGATAGTATTCAAGACCAGGCTGGATGGGAATTTGAGCAACCTGATACAGTTAAAGACGTCCCTGCTTATGGCAGGGTGTTGGGTTTAAGTGATCTTTAAAGGACTCTTTCAATCCAAAATATTCTTTGATTCTTTTCTAAGATTCTATGTACATACAGGAAACATGCTGCTGTGAGAGAAAGTGTTCTTTGTTGTGACGCCATTTCAAGCAAAAGAACTTAAAAAGAGTAAATTTTACCTGAGACAGATTATGGAAAATTTCTTAAGCAATTTTTCTGATGTGCTAATAACATGACCATGTTGGTGTTCCATAAATAGTTCAGTCTCGCCAGAAATATTTTAACTGTTTAAATGTATAAAATGGGGAAACAGGCTGTTATCAGTGCAGGCCCTGCAAATAGTAATCCCCAGTCACAATCTGATAGAATAGAGCATAATCTTCCTGTTTCAGAAGAAAGAAATGTGCAAGCAATTCCAGAAGAAAAAATGCAACAGAGACATGGAGAAAATCACCTGGATCTATATCCATATGTACACATAAAAGCACACACAGAAATCACTTCAAGAAATTCAAAATTGAAGGTCTCGTATTCCTCATGCCTCTCCACAATTCCTATGCAGGGAGAAACAGTGAGGTGGGTCCCATTGGAATTCCTGTGGAGTCATAGGGAAACAAAGCCATTGTAGCCACGCAGCATTAGCCCTCAGAAGCCCACAATCTTGAATTCCATACTGCAAGATTCTACTGCCATGGAAGTTCCTGTGAAACACCAGATGGAAAGCCTCTGTCAGCACTCTTACAGCTTTCCTGAAGGTCCTATGGCCCTTTATGCAGTTTACTACGTCTTCAGAGAAGCTGTTTTAACAGAGGTAGAATTAAAGTTGTAATTTTTCTCTTGCAGACAGAGCCTTTTGAACTATTTTCCTCAGTTGTGACTCCAACATATCCAATTGGTTCATCAAGGGAAGGGCAGATCCTATATTATGAAAGAGAGCTACTAGTGGTTTTCCTTGGGCCTTGGATTTTCCTTTTTCCTTTCTGTTTGGTTTTTTCTTTTCCCTTCCCTTGGGCTTGCAGCTCTTGATTACTGTTGCAAGAGTAACATTATGACATCCAGGTCGGGCCATGGGATTATCTATTGAAGATGCAGATAAAATTTTTTCAGTAATTCTTGCAAGTGACTACCAGCCCAGATACTGTTGGTGGAAGCAAGCCAGAGGGAAAGAGAAAATCAGATGATTAATTCTGTAGTCAGTTTAGAGACAGAAAAAGTCATAGAGTCAGAACGACAATTTTACCTCAGCAAACAGGTCCCATTTCACTGAAAAACACTGCCCCCTCTTTTGTACACAGAAATAATTGTGTCCTACATCTCATTGTTAAGTGTATTGCTTTGAGAGCTGAGCAGATTTGATCTCTTATGGGATTGCAGCTCCTTCTGGATTTCCTTGACTCTACCCTGCCACGCTCCTGCTCTTTCCACTGACAAGACAGTGAAAATTTTATATCTTTTTTTTTTCTTATTTATTCTAGCATCATATAAACATTTAGTCAGTCCACACAAGCACTCCAATCAAGCCTGGAATGTTTCCATTCTCTTTTCTCAGTATGACCGTTTTTGTGGCAAGAAAATCCACAAGCGGCTTAGGAGTCACAGGGGTCAAGAAAAAAATGCTCTTTTCCATGGGAGTCCATGAGTTAACTTGCATCTTTTCGGAATTGACAGAAACATCTTCAGGAACACCACCACAGCAGCCATCTAGACCCCTCAAGAAAATCAGCTGATTATTCAGGGCTAGGACTGGACTGATGCTGCAGAAGAGACCATTGCAAGGAGGCTTGTGAGAGAGACTCCAGTCATCACCTGGACACTGACCACCCCAGCCTCGTCCAGGCCTTCCACTCCCTCCTCTGTGCACAGGTGTAAGTTAACGTTGCGTCTCTGCTTTGTTTTAGTGGGAAACGTGGGCGTAGGTTGCTGACTGCTCAGCTGTCCCAGAGTCAGGCTGAGCACTGTGGCAGAAGAGCTGGTGAGGTGGTCACGGACTTCACCAGACTCAGCCCAAACCAAGAAGGATGTCTTGGACATCAGCATGGATGAGGGAAAAAAGGAAGGAAGACCTCTAGAAGGTCTGGAAGAGGAGAAGCTAGTAGACATGATTTTTGCCAGGCCCACCAAGAGGCCTGTGCAGAAAATCATCTCCAGGAGCCAGGTGGCGAAGGGGCTGGTGGATAAGCTGCTGCAGGTCTTGTGAATGTGCCTGTCAAATAGTTCCCTGCCAGCGCTGCAGAAAGGCATTGGTGTGGGCAGTGGCTTTGAAGGATGTAGTCCCTATGAAGCTGATGATGTTATCTACCAGCTGCTTCTGCCCCTGAAACCCTACTGGGCATGGGTTCCACCTGGAGCCACTGGAGAGCACGTGGCAGATGCCAGGCAGGGACTCCCGCATCCGTGTGGAGCTGGAATGCACCTGTGGGGGAGAGAAGACGCTGTGCTTCCTCCACCATACTGAGAAGCGGATGCCTAAGCTCCTAGACATCCTCTGCACCAACTCATACCTTGATGTGGCTACACGTGCCCACTGCTTCCCGCATTTGGTCAAGGAAGCCTGGGTGGCATTGCCTGAGTCACGTCGCTACGAGATGAAGGTGCTGCCCGACAGCCAGACCTCCTGCCTGCTGCAGCTGAAAAGTCACTCCAGAGACACCTTCATTCTTGACATCTTGTTCAGGGGGCAGTAAGGCGCCTCAGATATCTTCTTCAGCAGCCCCCCTAGAGCAGACAGCAACACCCCAAGCACAATTTGGGCAGAGAGCTACCTTGTGGCAGAGAGGAAGTGTTCCATCCACATAGCCAAACAGGTTCCACATGGCAGCTACCACCTCAAGTGCCTAGGCCGCTGCACCATCATAGTGAAGGGCTCAGTCTTTACCCCCGATATGCTCAAGACAGTTTTCATGCACCTCCTCAACACCACCCCCGTGTCAGGCTGGCACGGAGGGGACTGCCTCATGCGCATGGCAGATGTCATGAGTTACCTGCACTACGCTCTGGAAGAGAAGCAGCTCGACAGCTTCTTCTTTGCCAATGCAAAGGTGCCCAAGGAGATCATCTTGCCTCCAGACTTCAGAAGCTCCAAGCCACCCAACCTCTTTGTGCATCTGGTGCAAGATCAGGCTGCCTACACAGAGGCATTGAGACAGGTTGAGGAGATTCAGGAGGAGCTTCTGGAGAGACTGTGCCAGGGGATCCTAAAGGAAGAGGCGTGCATGGAGCTGTGCCTCAGGAGGTGTATGTCAGCACCTGGAGACTGAGCAGCCTTTCCTCCTCCGTGCCCTCAGTGTCTTCTGGGAACCTCCCCCTCTCTACACAGTGGTAAGTACATGTTATTTCAGCAAGTGCTTCACCTCTGTCTGTGTTTTGCTTTGTTGGGAAACGTGGCCATAGTTTTGCTGACTGCTCTCCTCCCACAGAGTCAGGATGAGCACCTTGGCAGAAGAGCTGATGTGGCAGGCTTGGTTTCTCTCATTCTTTTGCTAAGGTTTCTGCTATGGGGCAATCGCAAGAAATTCTGCCCCTTGACAGTTCTGCACATTGCCTGTTCAGGCACAAAGTGTGAAGGGTGTTTCCTTGGTGTATTGTGGGAAGTCACAGGCAAAGTGAACCCTTTTGCCCTACATCATTACCCTTGGGCAACCCCAGTCAGGTGGCAAGATCAGTGCGGTTGCAATGCACGGCACACATTCATCTGTCCATGCCACGTTCTGGGGAAGAAGTGGCCTAGTGGCAGTCGTGTAGCGCAGGAGGTGCTACTCATGGCTGTGTTTGGGACCTCCCCAGGGGACAGCATATGGCTGACCACTGCCAAGATCTCTGATCGGTGTGACGAGTGATCAGAGAGTCAAGCAACTCAAGGGGCCTGGCTATTGCAGGCTCCCACAAGAGACCTGCTCTTACAATGCCTGCTCATGCCCTCAGCTCATATGTACATGTTCAAAGGAAGATTACAGAATGGTTTTTCCAGCTGTATTGGCTGTTTCCTTGAGAATACCAGCACTGGACTGATGCTGCGGAAAAGGCCATTGCAAGGAGGCTTGTGAGAGAGACTCCAGTCATCACCTGGACACTGACCACCCCAGCCTCTTCCAGGCCTTCCACTCCCTCCTCTGTGCACAGGCTTAAGTTAACGTTGCGTCTGTGCTTTGTTTTAGTGGGAAACGTGGGCGTAGGTTGCTGACTGCTCAGCTGTCCCAGAGTCAGGCTGAGCACTGTGGCAGGAGAGCTGATGAGGTGGTCACGGACTTCACCAGTTCTGTATGTAAGGTTCCCTGTCCGCTCCATGCTTCTGCCATGGGGCAATCCCAAGAAATTCTGTCCTTCCACAGCTTTACACCATTGCCTGTCCAGGCAGAAAGCGTGAAGAGGGAGGGTTTCTAGGTCTATAGTGGGGAGTCATAGGCAAAGCAAGGCCTTGGAGCCCTACAGCATGACCCTTGCAGCATCCCAGCTGCCTGCAGCCCTTGAGGTCCTACCTGTCCCTAATTATCTGCAGTTTCTCTGCATGGTCTCCACTAATAACACCATTATTCCATCCCCACTGAATCCCTTCTCTCCTTTCTTCTGCAGGCCACGCCTGCTACAAATTTCCTCGCTTTGCTTCTGCAAGGCTTTATCCTGTTCTCAGTGCAGGTTCATGAGAAGCTGGATGAGGCCACATGGAAGTGCATGGAGGAGCGTGAGAAGGAGATGAACCAGGAGATGACTTGTCTGATGGACGAGATGGAGAAGAGAAGCCGACCTCAGTGGAGCCTGGTGCCCATGATCCAGCAGCAGAGGCCTCAGGAGCAGAGCATCACAAGCTGGGGAGCTGCAGTCTTTGCTGCCATTGTTGGAGTGCTAGCCCTCCTGTTTTGCCTCTCCTGGTGGCTCAGGAAAAGATGCCATGAGGCAGACTCAGCCCAAACCAAGAAGGATGTCTTGGACATCAGCATGGATGAGGGAAAAAAGGAAGGAAGACCTCTAGAAGGTCTGGAAGAGGAGAAGCTAGTAGACATGATTTTTGCCAGGCCCACCAAGAGGCCTGTGCAGAAAATCATCTCCAGGAGCCAGGTGGCGAAGGGGCTGGTGGATAAGCTGCTGCAGGTCTTGTGAATGTGCCTGTCAAATAGTTCCCTGCCAGCGCTGCAGAAAGGCATTGGTGTGGGCAGTGGCTTTGAAGGATGTAGTCCCTATGAAGCTGATGATGTTATCTACCAGCTGCTTCTGCCCCTGAAACCCTACTGGGCATGGGTTCCACCTGGAGCCACTGGAGAGCACGTGGCAGATGCCAGGCAGGGACTCCCGCATCCGTGTGGAGCTGGAATGCACCTGTGGGGGAGAGAAGACGCTGTGCTTCCTCCACCATACTGAGAAGCGGATGCCTAAGCTCCTAGACATCCTCTGCACCAACTCATACCTTGATGTGGCTACACGTGCCCACTGCTTCCCGCATTTGGTCAAGGAAGCCTGGGTGGCATTGCCTGAGTCACGTCGCTACGAGATGAAGGTGCTGCCCGACAGCCAGACCTCCTGCCTGCTGCAGCTGAAAAGTCACTCCAGAGACACCTTCATTCTTGACATCTTGTTCAGGGGGCAGTAAGGCGCCTCAGATATCTTCTTCAGCAGCCCCCCTAGAGCAGACAGCAACACCCCAAGCACAATTTGGGCAGAGAGCTACCTTGTGGCAGAGAGGAAGTGTTCCATCCACATAGCCAAACAGGTTCCACATGGCAGCTACCACCTCAAGTGCCTAGGCCGCTGCACCATCATAGTGAAGGGCTCAGTCTTTACCCCCGATATGCTCAAGACAGTTTTCATGCACCTCCTCAACACCACCCCCGTGTCAGGCTGGCACGGAGGGGACTGCCTCATGCGCATGGCAGATGTCATGAGTTACCTGCACTACGCTCTGGAAGAGAAGCAGCTCGACAGCTTCTTCTTTGCCAATGCAAAGGTGCCCAAGGAGATCATCTTGCCTCCAGACTTCAGAAGCTCCAAGCCACCCAACCTCTTTGTGCATCTGGTGCAAGATCAGGCTGCCTACACAGAGGCATTGAGACAGGTTGAGGAGATTCAGGAGGAGCTTCTGGAGAGACTGTGCCAGGGGATCCTAAAGGAAGAGGCGTGCATGGAGCTGTGCCTCAGGAGGTGTATGTCAGCACCTGGAGACTGAGCAGCCTTTCCTCCTCCGTGCCCTCAGTGTCTTCTGGGAACCTCCCCCTCTCTACACAGTGGTAAGTACATGTTATTTCAGCAAGTGCTTCACCTCTGTCTGTGTTTTGCTTTGTTGGGAAACGTGGCCATAGTTTTGCTGACTGCTCTCCTCCCACAGAGTCAGGATGAGCACCTTGGCAGAAGAGCTGATGTGGCAGGCTTGGTTTCTCTCATTCTTTTGCTAAGGTTTCTGCTATGGGGCAATCGCAAGAAATTCTGCCCCTTGACAGTTCTGCACATTGCCTGTTCAGGCACAAAGTGTGAAGGGTGTTTCCTTGGTGTATTGTGGGAAGTCACAGGCAAAGTGAACCCTTTTGCCCTACATCATTACCCTTGGGCAACCCCAGTCAGGTGGCAAGATCAGTGCGGTTGCAATGCACGGCACACATTCATCTGTCCATGCCACGTTCTGGGGAAGAAGTGGCCTAGTGGCAGTCGTGTAGCGCAGGAGGTGCTACTCATGGCTGTGTTTGGGACCTCCCCAGGGGACAGCATATGGCTGACCACTGCCAAGATCTCTGATCGGTGTGACGAGTGATCAGAGAGTCAAGCAACTCAAGGGGCCTGGCTATTGCAGGCTCCCACAAGAGACCTGCTCTTACAATGCCTGCTCATGCCCTCAGCTCATATGTACATGTTCAAAGGAAGATTACAGAATGGTTTTTCCAGCTGTATTGGCTGTTTCCTTGAGAATACCAGCACTGGACTGATGCTGCGGAAAAGGCCATTGCAAGGAGGCTTGTGAGAGAGACTCCAGTCATCACCTGGACACTGACCACCCCAGCCTCTTCCAGGCCTTCCACTCCCTCCTCTGTGCACAGGCTTAAGTTAACGTTGCGTCTGTGCTTTGTTTTAGTGGGAAACGTGGGCGTAGGTTGCTGACTGCTCAGCTGTCCCAGAGTCAGGCTGAGCACTGTGGCAGGAGAGCTGATGAGGTGGTCACGGACTTCACCAGTTCTGTATGTAAGGTTCCCTGTCCGCTCCATGCTTCTGCCATGGGGCAATCCCAAGAAATTCTGTCCTTCCACAGCTTTACACCATTGCCTGTCCAGGCAGAAAGCGTGAAGAGGGAGGGTTTCTAGGTCTATAGTGGGGAGTCATAGGCAAAGCAAGGCCTTGGAGCCCTACAGCATGACCCTTGCAGCATCCCAGCTGCCTGCAGCCCTTGAGGTCCTACCTGTCCCTAATTATCTGCAGTTTCTCTGCATGGTCTCCACTAATAACACCATTATTCCATCCCCACTGAATCCCTTCTCTCCTTTCTTCTGCAGGCCACGCCTGCTACAAATTTCCTCGCTTTGCTTCTGCAAGGCTTTATCCTGTTCTCAGTGCAGGTTCATGAGAAGCTGGATGAGGCCACATGGAAGTGCATGGAGGAGCGTGAGAAGGAGATGAACCAGGAGATGACTTGTCTGATGGACGAGATGGAGAAGAGAAGCCGACCTCAGTGGAGCCTGGTGCCCATGATCCAGCAGCAGAGGCCTCAGGAGCAGAGCATCACAAGCTGGGGAGCTGCAGTCTTTGCTGCCATTGTTGGAGTGCTAGCCCTCCTGTTTTGCCTCTCCTGGTGGCTCAGGAAAAGATGCCATGAGGCAGACTCAGCCCAAACCAAGAAGGATGTCTTGGACATCAGCATGGATGAGGGAAAAAAGGAAGGAAGACCTCTAGAAGGTCTGGAAGAGGAGAAGCTAGTAGACATGATTTTTGCCAGGCCCACCAAGAGGCCTGTGCAGAAAATCATCTCCAGGAGCCAGGTGGCGAAGGGGCTGGTGGATAAGCTGCTGCAGGTCTTGTGAATGTGCCTGTCAAATAGTTCCCTGCCAGCGCTGCAGAAAGGCATTGGTGTGGGCAGTGGCTTTGAAGGATGTAGTCCCTATGAAGCTGATGATGTTATCTACCAGCTGCTTCTGCCCCTGAAACCCTACTGGGCATGGGTTCCACCTGGAGCCACTGGAGAGCACGTGGCAGATGCCAGGCAGGGACTCCCGCATCCGTGTGGAGCTGGAATGCACCTGTGGGGGAGAGAAGACGCTGTGCTTCCTCCACCATACTGAGAAGCGGATGCCTAAGCTCCTAGACATCCTCTGCACCAACTCATACCTTGATGTGGCTACACGTGCCCACTGCTTCCCGCATTTGGTCAAGGAAGCCTGGGTGGCATTGCCTGAGTCACGTCGCTACGAGATGAAGGTGCTGCCCGACAGCCAGACCTCCTGCCTGCTGCAGCTGAAAAGTCACTCCAGAGACACCTTCATTCTTGACATCTTGTTCAGGGGGCAGTAAGGCGCCTCAGATATCTTCTTCAGCAGCCCCCCTAGAGCAGACAGCAACACCCCAAGCACAATTTGGGCAGAGAGCTACCTTGTGGCAGAGAGGAAGTGTTCCATCCACATAGCCAAACAGGTTCCACATGGCAGCTACCACCTCAAGTGCCTAGGCCGCTGCACCATCATAGTGAAGGGCTCAGTCTTTACCCCCGATATGCTCAAGACAGTTTTCATGCACCTCCTCAACACCACCCCCGTGTCAGGCTGGCACGGAGGGGACTGCCTCATGCGCATGGCAGATGTCATGAGTTACCTGCACTACGCTCTGGAAGAGAAGCAGCTCGACAGCTTCTTCTTTGCCAATGCAAAGGTGCCCAAGGAGATCATCTTGCCTCCAGACTTCAGAAGCTCCAAGCCACCCAACCTCTTTGTGCATCTGGTGCAAGATCAGGCTGCCTACACAGAGGCATTGAGACAGGTTGAGGAGATTCAGGAGGAGCTTCTGGAGAGACTGTGCCAGGGGATCCTAAAGGAAGAGGCGTGCATGGAGCTGTGCCTCAGGAGGTGTATGTCAGCACCTGGAGACTGAGCAGCCTTTCCTCCTCCGTGCCCTCAGTGTCTTCTGGGGACCTTCCCCTCTCTACACAGTGGTAAGTACATGTTATTTCAGCAAGTGCTTCACCTCTGTCTGTGTTTTGCTTTGTTGGGAAACGTGGCCATAGTTTTGCTGACTGCTCTCCTCCCACAGTCAGGATGAGCACCTTGGCAGAAGAGCTGATGTGGCAGGCTTGGTTTCTCTCATTCTTTTACTAAGGTTTCTGCTATGGGGCAATCGCAAGAAATTCTGCCCCTTGACAGTTCTGCACATTGCCTGTTGTGGTGATTTAGGCTGAGTCCTGGCCCGGATGCCACTGGACAGGCTACACCTGGGTGGTCCCAAAAGGGTCCAGCCTTTGGTTACAGCAAACTAAATATTTCACCCACAATCCTTTGCTCCTCTATAAAAAGTCCACCCGTGGTTCCTATTTGCTCTTTTGTCCCCTGATTGCTGCCTAGGTAAAATGGCGTGAGTTGCCTCTCTTGGGTCTGCCCAGGCCCAAGGCTGGGTTGCGGGGTCGGGGGGAGGAAGATCCCTGGAGGGCGGTTTGGGTGTACCCCCAGTTGGGGATGGGATGTTCTTGGGTATGTTCTGGGACCTATCTGTTTTGTCACGGTGCTTGTGGTTCTCTGTAAAACTTTCACTGTTGTTTTTTGCTTTCCCATTTAAACTTTCCACCATTTTTTTGCAATCCATTTGTCTGAGTCCTTATTTTTGCTGGTGGGGGGGGAATTAGCCTCCCAAACCACGATAATCATGGCGTAGCTCGGCCAGGAGTTGGTTGCTGCGCCGAACTGCAGATCGAATTGGAAAAGATGGAGAGTTTTAGGTCAGATGTGGGGCATTGGTGGTTTGGAAGCTGGCGCTCAAGTTTTGTTGTCGGGGCGACTGTGTGAACTCCTGTGGACTGCAGAACGACACCTGGTGCGTGGCCGACGGCATGGAACTGCCTCCTGTTGCTTGGGAACAGTGAGAGGTGGCTCGCTCTGTGACTTTCTGCTCAGGGTGGCTTGAAAGTGCTCGGGTAGCCCAAGAAGGCGAGACCTGCCTTCTCTTTGTTCTCTGCGGAGCGCAGAGCGGCAGGGAGTGGAGGAGGGGCAGCGGCTAGCAGAGCGAGGTCGGCCCGCTGCCGCTGCATGGGAGGGCCACCCGCGGCGAGCGGATAAGCGACGGCTTCCGAAAGCGGAGGGCGAGCAGGCACTTCAGCTGGAAAGTGGTTGTCAGAGGCTCTGAGAACGCGCTCATGGCTTTGGCTGAAATAACCATTTGGATCCCCGAAGGGGTTTAGGTGACTTTGACTCTGCATCGCGGCGACAGAGACAAAGGGGGCCGGGCCGGGCTGTGTTCAAGCGGCAGCGGGAGCTGAAAATCTTCCCCTGTTTTTTTCGGACATGTTCCGAAAATGGCGCCGAGCACCTGGCTCTGCCTCCTCTCTGCTCAGCGAGTTGTGGTGCAACCGCCCCCTCTTCCGGGGGAAGGCTGTGAACCGGATGCGGTGATGCCTCGGTACACGAACGCCTGGTGTGAGGACGCTGACCTGTGATGTGCATTTGTGTAGCTTGGCACTGCGGCTGGAAGCGGTCGGCTACAGGTTCCTGGAGGGATGGAAAAAAGCGGTCGTGGACCTGAATGCTCCGACCGGCTTGCCCCAGGGGTGGAAAAAGCCGCTGAGTAAATGTAAATGAGAATAAAGGCTTGGCTGAGAAGTTGTGAGGTATTTCCAGGTGACCAGGATGTCCCAACGAGACCACGAAGAAGTCACACTGCAAACGAATGACTGCGTCGCTGGGAGGTTCCATCATATGAGGAAGAAGAACTGGAATGGACTGATATTTGACCCTGAAGCCGTGGCCTAACAGCAGTCGTGTAGTGCAAGAGGTGCTCCTCATGGCTGTGTTTGGGACACCCCCAGGGGAAATGCAGTGACAGCATATGGCTGACCACTGCCAAGATCTTTGATCAGTGTGATGAGTGATCAGAGAATCAGTCAACTCAAGGGGCCTGGCTATTGCAGGCTCCCACAAGAGCCCTGCTCTTACAATGCCTGCTCATGCCCTCAGCGCATACGTACAAGTTCAAAGGAAAACTGCAGAATAGTTCTTCATCAGAAGAGCTGATATGGTAGGCTTTGGTTTCTCTGATTCTTGTACTACAGCTTCTGCCATGGGGCAATCACAAGAAATTCTACCCCTAACTACTTCCTCCTGGATCACAGGGGAACTATACTGCTCCCTGAATCAATCTGCCAGCTCAGGAGGCCAGTTGTCTGGAAGACAACCTGCCCTGCTATTAAAAATTGAGGCAAAGAAGGTGTTAAATACCTCTGCCTTTTCCTTGTCTTTAATTACAGTATTCCCCACCATGTCCACTAAGGAGTGGAGGTTATCCTTGCCCCTCCTCTTGCCATAAATATAGAGGTGTATGCAGTATTAAATGAATTTGTGGTTCCATGGGTGGATTTTATTTTTAATCTCAGTTTGTTGAAAAGACTGCACCGCAGGGAGTACTTACAGGTTCTTCTCCTGTTTGTCATTTTTTCTAGGCAATATTAGAGGCATCATGGTCAGACCCACAGCAGTGCTCCAGAAGGAGGATGAGTGTGGTATTCAAACATTAGTATAGATAGTATTTCCCTGAAGGGAGTAATTCAAAAGCCCAGAATAAAACCCACAAAACACAGATCTTAACTCTTTCTTATTTTGCTGTTAAAATAATGAAGAAGTTATGTTCCTGTACACAAGTAGACTATTTGGTTAAATACTTTCATGGTTTCTGGCATCTGGGTTCCTAACATCCCAATGTATGTTCATGCTATTCATGTTATGAGAAGAAGGGTTGATCAGAAAGTGGGAACAGCATCTCTATCTATCTCTATCTCTCTATATCCTCTATGTCTGTAACCTCAACGAACTGTGATTCTTGGGCTTATAAAGTCAGTTAACAGGTAAAGGCCCACAAAAATTCTAACAGTGGGGAAAAGACAAGCAAGGTAGGTTTATTCATTACTTCATACAATGGAAGAAAGATCAACCACAAACCATTACAAGACAGCTAACACTGAACAAATCCACAGAATTTTTCTTCTCCTTCCAGCTCTATCATCTACAGAAGCAATAGAAGACTTTGCTCCAGGAGCTGCAGGGTCAAGAAATACAAACAAGTTCAGAAAGTCATTATACAAAATCATGGAGAATAGATCTTCTGCATGCTATTATAAGTAACAGTCCAATGCAGCCAAGAAGACCCAAAACTCACTGTTGCTGGGAAAAGCATGATCTATTTCCCTTCTCATTCACTAACTGCTATCAGTAGGGATGGGCTACAGCTGAAATTGTTTTCATTGAACTGGTATGTTAATTCTTAGGAACTTTTCAGAGGTACTAACCACCTGCTGGTTTCAATTGTTTCGGTGGGGAAAAAAATGTTTTGTAAAAAGCACATTTTTAAAACCATAGGAATTCTCAGGTATTGTTTCATTTATAAAGTGATCATGATTTAGTGTATCAGTACTGACAGAATGAAAGCTCTCACCACATGTTACTCTGTTTGCTTTCTTGGGGTTTAAAAAAAATCATTAATAGTTTCCAGCATGTATAATTGAGAATGAAAATTTGTAGACAGGCAGTCAAAATAATCAGGCATGCTGAGAATTTTGAAACCTTGAGAGAGCTGGCTTAACAACAAACAAACACTATTAAAAAAAAAAAAAACAACCTAGATAATTACTGAAATCAAAGCTTGATGATCCAGAAAACTATTTACCGACCACATTAAAGAAGAATAAATATTCATATTTAGTTGATAATGCCACAGTAAAACTGCACAAATCTGAAGTGGGTGTGGGTCATCAAAATGAATCAGTTCCTTCGGTTACCAGACATAACATTCACTCTTTCATTTGTTACATCTACTAGGAGAAAACAAACACTTGTGTAATAACAGCAGAACACCTTTTCCAGAAAACTACCTTCCCCTTTCTCCTTAGGAAGATGTTCCTGCATTGCCCTACTTATATCCCAGCTGTAGTGAGTTTACCTTGGCTGACAGCCACTAGATCAGGTTGCTCAAGGCCTCATCCAGCCTGGCCTGGAAGACTCCCCCGGGAGGGGGCATCCACAGCCTCCCTGGGCAACTTGTTCCAGCATCTCACAGTTCTCACTGTAAAGAATTTCTTCCTGATATCTAATCTAAATCTGCCCTTCTCAAGCTTCAAGCCATTCCCTCTCATCCTATCACTATCCTATGCATTTCCTTAACATAAACACTGTGTTGTAACCTAAAGGACAATCACAATAATATATTTTAGTATCTCATGTGAATTGTTGGTCAGAAACAAGGTCTGACAAATACAGCTGCATTCTGAAAGGTACCAATTTATTTGAATTTTGGACAAGCCATTACATGTGGTTTGTATCCAGGTTTAGTGACAAATGTGGAGTGTTTGCTGCAGAATGTTGTTCAGAATCAGCAAGATGCTGGAAAGAGGACAAAACCAAGAGTAACCCCCACAGCACAGGCAGGAGTACAGATCCACAGACCTTAAATATGACTGGCATGGGGGTGGTGACAGGCCCCATAAACTGCCCCATGTTCATCAGACAAGGCAAAGTAATGAGTGAGACTGGGATCCACCTGGACAGCTGTCCCTAGAAGCAACTGTATACAAGCAGAAAGCATGGAGCTGCTTAGGACTACACAGGTCTGTGGATGCATGCACGACCTAAGTAGATGGGGAGAAAAAAAATGTATATAGATTTACTCTTTAGATTTCATATGCTTTCCTGATTTCCTTTTTTGAGAGGTGCAGTTTAAGTATATGATTTTATTCTCCCAGCTTTGGTCTAGTGGAAATACACCCTAGATATCAATTGAAGAAGGAAACTGTAGGTGAACCTGCTCCGGTAGGGCGGTTGGACTAGATGATCTCCAGAGGCCCCTTCCAACCCCTATCATTCTGTGTGTGATTCTGTAGTAGAGATATAGGTTGATACTTCTTCCCTTCCCCACCCTGCTTTATTTGTAATTATTTTTTATAGTTAGGCTGAAATAAATCAGCTGCAGTTGGTCACACTGGGGACAGTTCAAGGACACTGACATCTTTTGACAGCTGAAGGATTCAGAAGGAGAAGTTGTGCAGAGTGCTTGCCCACATGCTGAGTATGTCAGGTCCTAGATTTCAGTATCAGTTATGTTGCTGGTCTTTGTGTAATACTTGGCAAGCTATTTTGGTGCTATGATTTATGCTAGTTTTAACTCCTGACTCTTTAAATTATAGATGTTTGGGCATATTCTATGCATAGATTTGCCACTCTGGATATTAAACAACATTTCCATTCCCAGTTTTAAGGATAAAAACAACAAAACATGACTGTTAAAAGTTTGGATTACATATAATGTCAGGTAATTAGTCATGAAGGAAGCACAGGAAAAGAAAGGAAAGAACTATGGGTAGCTATCCTCTAATTAATTAAAGATAACTAGGGTTTAAATAGGGTTCAAAGCTGTGGAGGGATAGAATTTCATACAACTGCTCCATGGCAGGAGCATGGACATGTTGGGGGAGCATTAGTTACAGAATCAGTGAAACCAGAGCCCACCACATCAGCTCTTCTGTCAAGAAGATAGCATTATAGAATCATAGAATTATTAGGGTTGGTAGCCACCTCAAGGATCATCTAGTTCCCCCCACCCTGCCGTGGGCAGGGACACCTCACATTAGAGCAGGTTGCTCAGAGCCACAATATTGCTAAATCTTCCGGTGTCATGAGTCCACAGACAAAATGCTGTTCATTAGAGAGGATGTTAAGAGACAGAAACTGAAGGGACAAGGACAAATGTCAAGGATGATTTAAAAGCAGACACTGTCATAGTGTAAGACAAAAGTTTAAGGAAAAGAAGACATGAAGTCAGAAACTTACAAAGAAGTCAGGAGAGAAAGCAAGGGAGTTGTTCAGGTGATGTTAAGGGCTTGTGCAGGAGAGACTGACAGATAGGAAGGCTCCTTACCTACTAGATTGTAAGGAAGTGATGTGTAAGCAAAGGAAAATGGAGATTTGTACTCCACCTGAGGTGCATTTAAAGCTGTGTTGCTAACTTCTTCAACTACTTCCCAGTCATTCATTCCAGTATATGGCTTAACTGGAACTGTAATTTTACCCTTTTTCTTTGTTGCAGTTTACCTGTCCCTCCAGATAGTGTTGTGCCTACAGAACTGAGTCAACCTGAAATCACTGAAACCTCACTCATGGTCGCTCAGGCTGCTTGTCTACAGCGATGAGGAATCATACAGCCTTCTCCTAGTTAGATTATTAGCAGTTTTGTCAGTCAGTAATTGGTGTCCGTATTGAGTACAATGTACATAGGGAGTACAAGCTTGCTTTCAGATGATTCCTGAGTTCATGGTAAAAAATTCACACTTAAAATGTGAATTTCCATTTCATTCTTAGTCTCCCTACTGTTCTGTTGAGCATATTGTGGTGGCAACAGGATCGTTCTCCTTTAAATCACCACTTGTGGAATTCTAAGACCCTGCTCACTGTGGAGCGAGTGCATGTCACCTCATCCAGATAAAAAGGCAGCAATGTGGTTTATTGAGGCAGATTAATAATTTGACAAATTCTGAATGAAATTCGTAGCATTTAGCAGAAATTAACAAAGGTTAATTGAGGTTCAGTTTGATACAAGGTCACTGCATTACTTACTGTAATGCAAGTGATTAACATGATTGGATTAAAATATTTGTGTGAGTATAGAATCACAGCACCATAGAATCATAGACTAGTTTGGGTTAAAAGGGACCTTAATGATCATCTAATTCCAATTCTCCTGCCATTTGCAAGGACAACTCCTTCTGGACCAGATTTCTTAAGGCTTTGAACTTCCAGGGTCGGAACCTCCATGACTTCTTTAGGCAACACTTTCCAGTGTCTTACCACTCTTGTGGGGAAGTATTTCTTATTAACTTCTAATCTGAATTAAGCTTTTTCCAGTTTGAAGCCATTCCCCCTTGTCCTGTCAGTACATACCCTTTCAAAAATTCCCTAATCAGCTATCCTGTAGCCCCCTTCAAACACTGGCAGACTGCTATGAGCTGTTGCCAGAGCCTTCTCTTCTCATGGCTGAACAGACTTAACTCTACCAGACTTGAGAGGAGAGGTGCACCAGCCCTCTGACCATTTTTGTGTCCCTCCTCTGGACACGCTCGAACAGTTCCATTTCCTTCTTTCTTTGGGGGCTCCAGAAGGGCAAACAGTAGTCCAGGTGGAGTGTCATAAGAATGGAGTAGAGGGGCAGAATCACCTCTCTGAATCATGCTGGCCATGTTTCTTTTGATGTAGTAGAGGATGCAGTTTGCTTTCCAGGACGCAAGTGCGCATTGCTGGCTCATGCTGAGCATCTCATTAACCAGCACTCCCAAATCCTTCTCCTGATGACCATTCTCCACCCATTCTCCACTCTGCCTGTATTTTTCCTTGGGATTATCATGACCCAGGTGAAAAACCTTGCATTTGACTTTGTTGAACTTCAGGAGCTTGGCATTGGCCTATTGCTGTGTAGGAAAGAGGAGTAGAAGTGCTCTCATTTAAACAGAATCTTGCCCAATCTTGCAATTTTAAGGTACTTTCAGCTGGAATCTTCCCCTTTATTTCTGTGCTATAAAGCTTTATTAAGCCTTTATAAATCGATTATTATTTTAATTGTTCTCAAAATTTCTGAACCTTCATTTTATGCTAATCCAATTCTAATACTTGTTCTAATGATAACAATGAAATAGGAACCTTAGGAGCAGAAATTACTTTCTCCATCAAGATTGCAAACTAAAACAGAAAACTTCAGCAAACGAGTTAGGGCTATCACATGTGTAGCACATACATGCCAGAACTGAGACTTCACCTGAAGTTCAAAGCCTCTTTAGGCTCCCTTCATTTTGTGGTGGGTTGAAATTAACCCCCCAAACATTAACTTTGTCAGACCAGCTCAGTTGGAAGCAAATGAAAGCTGTATTTACAGGCAAACCTACAACCTACCATGGAATACAATTAATATATACAAAAATACAATATTTACAATATTTTACAGATATTTACAATTAACAAACAACACGAGAAGCCTGTGGTCAAGAGACCAGGGAAGCTGTCTCTCTGCCCCTCCCACCCCCTGTCCAAGAGAACAGAATAGAAAATAGAATAGAATAAACCAGGTTGGAAGAGACCTTCAACATCATTGCGTCCCACCCATCAACCAATCCAACCCTAAACAACTAAACCATGGCACTGAGCACCCCATCAAGTCTCGTCCTGAACACCTCCAATGATGGTGACTCCACCACCTCCCTGGCTGCGCCAGGTGAAGTTTAGGCTCAAGGTGAGGAGAAAGTTCTTCACCGAGCAAGTCATTCATCATTGGAATGGGCTGCCCAGGGAGGTGGTGGACTCACCATCCCTGGAGGTCTTCAAGAGGAGATTGGACATGGCACTTGGTGCCATGGTCTAGTCATGAGGTCTGTGGTGACAGGTCGGACTCGATGATCCTCGAGGTCTCTTCCAACCTTAGTGATACTGTGATACTGTGAGTTCCTTCCACCCTGTTGAAGCCACTGTTCTGAGGGCAGCTGCTGGATATGTGCAGAGTGCAGGATTTCTTAGCTGACCAATTGCACGCTGCCTAGAGCAGAACAATAGCACTCCATGTGTGCCAAGAACAGCATCCTCACATTGTCACCCCTGGACTGGAACATGTTGCAGAAGCCACCTCCTTGACGTGCTGACTCCTCTTATTGGGAAAAGATTTTAGCTTATATATCTGGTTGGATTTTACTGGTTGATTGATAACAGACTATAAAAACAGCCACTCTGATATATAAAGGGGCTGGGGGCGGGGGAGGAGTAGGGCTGCTGGGGGCTTCTGTTTCTGTTAGCTACTTCTTCTGCCTAGGGTTTTGGTGTAGGGATGCTGCTAAGCGTATACTCAGGTCTTCTGTTAGCTGCTTCATTTGTTAAGGGCTTCTGGGACTTCTGTAAGTGGGACTCTGAGAATATGTAATGCAAGGGATTCTACAACACAGCAATAAAGGACTTCTGGGAGGACTTCTCAGGTTCTCTGCTCTCTGCTTTTCTGGAACACTGCTGCAACGGGGTTCATGCCTTCATTGATCACCCAACGGACTCTGAATCAGGAGACCACCACCCCCCAACCTTGCCCCTCCACCAAATGGAATTGTTACTACTTATCTGCCTGTAGCACGTTGGGATGGATGCCTGACATTGGAACTACAGGCAGGGTATATTGAACTTTCAGTCATTTTTTGTAGTAACCCTGGTGATGATTTGGAATACTCTCAGGCTTCTCGTCTTTCTAATGAATAGCATAGGAGTTCGGGAGATTGCTTGCCAGAAAAGTGTTGAATGCAGTCCCAAGGAGTCTAAACAAATATAAACACTGTTCAGATTAATTTTCCTAGATTTCAGAACTGTGTATAGTACTGGCTGGAGGGCTGAGCCCAGAGAGTAGTGGTGAATGGTGCCACATCCAGCTGGATGCCAATGATTAGTGGTGTCCCCCAGGGATCAGTGCTGGGCCCCATCCTCTTTAACATCTTTATTGATGATCTGGATGAGGGGATTGAGTCTGTCATCAGTAAATTTGCAGATGACACCAAGCTGGGGGCAGGAGTTGATCTGTTAGAGGGTAGGAGAGTTCTGCAGAGGGATCTTGACAGGCTGGACAGAGGGGCAGAGTCCAACAGGATGACATTCAGTAAGTCCAAGTGCCAGAAGGTGGCACTTTGTCCACAACAACCCCATGCAGAGCTACAGGCTGGGGTTGGAATGGCTGCAGAGCAGCCAGACAGAAAGGGACCTGGGGGTATTGACTGACAGCTGGCTGAACATGAGCCAGTAGTGTGCCCAGGTGGCCGAGAAGACCAATGGCATCCTGGCCTGCATCAAGAATAGTGTGGCCAGCAGGAGCAGGGAAGTCATTGTGCCCCTGTACTCTGCACTGGTTAGGCCCCACCTTGAGTCCTGTGTCCAGTTCTGGGCCCCTCACTTTAAGAAGGACATTGAGGCTCTTGAACCTGTCCAGAGAAGGGCAATGAGGCTGGGGAGAGGCCTAGAGCACAGCCCTGTGAGAAGAGGCTGAGGGAGCTGGGATTGTTTAGCCTGGAGAAGAGGAGGCTCAACAGAGATCTTCTTGCTCTCTACAACTACCTGAAGGGAGGTTGTAGCCAGGCTTGGGTTGGTCTCTTCTCCCAGGCAACCAGCACCAGAACAAGAGGACACAGTTTCAAGCTGCCCCAGGGGAAGTTTAGACTCAAGGTGAGGAGCAAGTTCTTCACTGAAAGAGTTGTTAGCCATTGGAATGGGCTGCCCAGGGAGGTGGTGGAATCACTGTCCCTGGAGGTGTTCAAGAGGGGATTGGCCGTGGCACTTGGTGCCATGGTTTAGTAGTCATGAGATCTTGGGTGACAGGTTGGACTTGATGATCTTTGAGGTCTTTTCCAACCTTATTGACTCTATGATTCTGTGATTCTATGCCTACAAATGTATACACTCTACCCTACGTGTAACTATCAAAAAAAGAAAAGAAAAAAAAAAAGGTGTTGCATAAATAAGCCAGGTTAGGATTTTATTCTTAGTTTGGAGAAAACCCACTTTTGTTAATACTAAAATGCTCAAGAGAAGCTGTACCTTTTTATTCTATAATGTACTTTCAATAAGAGTTTAATGCTACGGACTCAAAAAACCCACCTATGGTTTAGTTGATTAGGTGGTGTTGGATGATGGGTTGGATGCCATGATCTCAAAGGTCTCTTCCAAGCTGGTTTATTCTGTTCTAATATTCTCATTCTAAATTGCTCTGCTTAGTTTCTTGGAGGTTTTGTGTATGTGTGTGTTTTGTTGTTGTTTGTTTTGGGGGGGTTTGTGTGTTGTTTTTTTTTTCATTGTGATTTGGTCTGGGTTTTTTTGTTTGTTTGTTTGTTTGTTTGTGGGGGCTGTTTTCTGTTTTGTTCACATTTGGTTGGTTGGTTGGTTTGGTTTTGGTTTAAACCTTGTGCAGTTTTTTTATTTCTATTGAGTATGTAAAGCTTTAGCCAAAACAGGTATTTGACTCAGGCCATCTACTTCAAAGAGAGTGTTTAAAATGAGTATCAAAAGGTTCAACTGCTCTATTTTCAAATTACTCTTATTTTTTTAATGTCCTCCTATAGAAGTAAAATTTAGCCTTATGCTTAGCCTAGGCAAGGCAGACAAGGTGTAAAGCATGAAGACTAAACTCCAGTAATGATACCTATTTTCCACTGTGTATTTATTTCTCTCACTGTGAGATGGTGTGTTGTTTCGGTTTGTTTTTTTCTCAGATTGAATTACCTTGCCCAACATCTTATCCTGTCAAGGAGTGCCTTGACAAATCTAGGATTTCTTTCAGACAAACTGAGATATAATCAGATTTTAATTCTCTACCAAATTGAACATCAACTGTCATAAAACTGATTGCATTATCTTTCATACACAGAAACTTGAGGAGTTTAATAGTGAAGAAGTTTGGTTTGCTCCAGGCAGGTACATGTATAATATCACTCTCTGTATCCTCTAAAATCACCATGACAGCTATAATTCTTCTGTACAAAATCTTCACAATTTTCTAATAAAAAACATAGTAATGCAATAAAATGTCATCATACATCTGGATGCATATCAACTACAGCCATGTATGTGTGCATGTGACTGTGGATAATAAAGATTTCCATTTCATCTACTGCTAAATCCCTTCCTAAACTGAAGAAAAAAGTAAGAGAACTCCACAGGACAGATGAGTGTCCTGTGTGCTAGATCTCCTGGGTTTTTTTAGGAACAAAAGTATTTTAGATTGTCTTTGCCATCTGTGTAGACACCCGTATTTAATGCAACAGTCTATATTTATGCTGTGGATATTGCAGGCTACTTTTATTCCCTTGGACTTTCTATGTTCTTGGGTGCAGACCACTTCAATTTCAAAAGGACTTTTATTATTGTGTACAATGGGTTTGTAAGTGGATGGCTCAGCTTCAAAGTAAAAAAGTCTCTTCCCCCCCGCCCCCTTCCCCATGATGCTGTTTATCACTTGTAAATACTTTATCAAGCTTTGGTGATACAAGTAATTTCTTTGAATTCTTACCACTATCTAAATAAATGACATCTTAACATGAAACTTTTGATGACAGAACATGAAAACCTAACACACAAAATGCCAAATATTTTACTGTTAGTCTGTAAATTATTTATATAATCACACAAGATGCATTAACATACTATTCAAAGGAACTCTATGTAGAATTAGAATCATAGAATCAGTAAGGTTGGAAAAGACCTCAGAGATCATCAGGTCCAACCTATTACCTAAAACCTCATGACTAAATCAACCACATCCAACCCCTTTTTGAACACCTCCAGGGATGGTGAATCCTCCACCTCCCTGGGCAGCCCATTCCAGTGACTAACAGCTCTTTCTGTGAAGAACTTTCTTCTCACCTCCAGCCTAAAATTCCCCTGGCACAGCTTGAGACTGTGTCCTCTTGTTCTGGTGCTGGTTGCCTGGAAGAAGAGACCAACCCAAGCCTGGCTACAACCTCCCTTCAGGCAGTTGCACGGAGCAATAAGGTCTCTCCTGAGCCTCCTCTTCTCTAGGCTAAACAACCCCAGCTCCCTCAGCCCCTTCTCATAGGGCTTATAGAGTATTAAAATAGAATCATAGGATGCATTGGACTGGAAGGCAGACATTTAAAGGTCATGTGGTCCAACCCCCCTGCAGTAAGCAGGGACACCTTTTAATAGATCAGGCTGCTCAGAGCCAACTCTAAACCAGCCCTGAATGTTTCCAAGGATGGGCCTTCTACCACTTCTCTGGGCAACCTGTTCCAGTGTTTCATCATGCTCATGATAAAAAAAAATTATCTTTCTAGTGTAAAAAAAAGTCAATGCCCTTTTAGTGTAAATCCATTACTCGTTGTCCTGCCACAACAGGCATTGTTAAAAAGTCTGTCCCCATCTTTCTTACAGGCCCCCTTTAAGTACTGAAAAGCTACCAGAAGGCCTCCCTGATGCCTTTTCTTCTCCAGGTTGAACAAACCCAGCTTTCTCAGTCTGTCCTCACAGCAGAGGTATTCTGTATCTCAGATCACATTTGTGGTCACCCTGGACCCCCTCCAACAGATTAATTTCTCTCTTTTGCTGAGGCCTGCAGAGCTGGACACAGTACTCACATGGGTTGTCAACACTACCAAAGCTTTCAAAACTTTAGATTTAGGACCATGTAATGTGACAGTCATTCATCAGCCAAGGAAATTAAACAGGCTAAACTGCTCAGTGATGTAGTCGGGGAGATGCTGAATTCTGCTGCCCAAAAGTGAGGCTGTCACAGCTCCGTCCCACAGATCCAGCAACAGCAAGGCTGAGGAATACAGTACACACATGCATGTATGCACATATGCATATACACAAGTAAACATACAGTCACCCTGCTTGAGGAGGGATGAGGCATGAGTTTATTGCCCTGAGGTCTATCCAACTGCTCTAGTGCTTCTGAGCTCCTCTGTGAGTGATGAGGTGGGACTTTAACACATAATCCTACAGATAATCCCTTTTTCATTGAAGTATTAGTCTACTCTGATAAATTTTCAAATTTTCATTTTTAAAGTCATACTAAAACCATGTAAATATTTTGTCAGAGAATAGATTTCTGTACTTGCTTGCCTGGTTACTCTACATGCATGGTCAGATCAGCTATTATCTGAGGCCTTCCAAACACCTAAAATAACAAATTTCAGCTAAAAGGAGAAATGACATTGATGTTTGTTATTCCTCAGGACATCTTTACTTTCAGTTTTTCCATCAAGCTTGGATGAAAGCCTGCAGTGAATGATGCTTATGGTCAGGATTGTGCCCCAAACATTTCTAGAACATACTTCTCTGTGTGTTAACCCTCCTTTGTTCCCCCTCCTTTCTGGAGGCAGCAGGGGGGATCCTGGCACCACTGAGTCCAGGTAAGCAGCCTGCCTCGGCGTGGTCTCACCCCTGTGGTACGCAAGGCCCAGGCTATATGTTTGTTTCCCTGGGTATAGCATATACCTATGCCGTATTTGGTAGGTGTTGATCCATTGGTTAGTCTTTGCATTAGCAACAGATGCTCATTGGACCAGTATTCACTGGGGCAAATGGTAAATAGGGTTCGTTTGGTAAATGAGCCCCCCCACATCGTGTTGGAGCCTGTGAGTGTGTGCGTGCCAGTGCTGCTGTGGTCCACCTTGCCCGGGACTCAAGCCAGTGCCCCAAGAGGCCTCACGCTCCTCTGCCACCGTCACCCAGCTGCGTGCAGTGCCATGGACAGTACCCCGTGGGATCAACCACGGCACGATCCATTGCTGCAGGAGGAACGCCAGCAGCCCGTGTGAGCCAGCGTCGCTGACCTGCCACAGCCCCCCTCGAGCGGGAGACCTTTGTGTCCTGGGAGAAGCAGCAGCCATGCGGTGCAGCCACGCGGCCAGCGCCATTTCCTGTCTCCGTCTTACGGCACATCCGTGCCACGTTTCTGGACTACAAATATTATTAAGGGGAGACTTCACGAAGTTCTCAGCTTGTAAGTCAAGCCTTTCTTTAGAGAGTTTTCAGTTAGGGTAGCGTTTGGATTGCTCCGAGTGGAGGGTTGCCGGTCACTGACCGACCCCTCCCCCGCCGCTTTATGAATTAGTTTCGGTTCTAAGTTCTGTGAATCATTCGATTTAAGTGCCCATACACAAACATTCTGTAAAGATAGTTTCACTAACCGAATGTCGATACCTGCGAAGGGTGATTGTAAATACCTCATTACAGAGTCTGTATATATATATATAAAATAAACTTAACATATATTTTCATTGATATATCTGGCGCTCATTTCTGAGGGCATATTCACAACAAAGCCAAAGCATTTCATTCTGAAAAGCAGGAATGATTATGCTTTTTTAAAAAAAATTATTTATTTTGATTTTTTTTCTCTGTTTTTTTATTCTTTTTTTTTTTTTTAATTATTTAAAGAAAAATCAGACCCTGGTTCTCCAAATTGTTTCTTATCCAACCAATCAGCTGTTTTGACATGATTTCTTTAAAACAGGAGGAAGCTGTCATAGGAAGCCAAAGCTTGGGAAACAGAAGGAATCTTGAGGGTATTCAAGAGAAGCTTTCAGTATGAATTCAACAGGAAAGCCACACACTGAGATGAACTGTGACAGGTCTCCCTGCCAAGTAGTCAAGTTGATGATGCATTTATACACAGTTTTCACTGTTTTTCATTTTTATTGTTCATTCTAACAGATGGGCTGCATCTAGGATTTTGAACCAGAACATCTACTGAACAGAGCTGAAGACAAGAAGGCTCATGTGTTCTGTGTACTCTGTACTGTCTACTAACTTAGTGCAAGTATGAACACTGTAAGCATAGACCATCTTCTGCACTGTTTAAAGAAATTACCAGTGAAGCCAGTCCCGGAGGCTGAACATTTGTAGTCACTAATAAAACACTTAAAAGACTGTTAACATTTTTTAAATGTGCTAACCATTTGTACAGTGCAGAAAATGGAAAACAACAAACTCCACCGGAAGCATTTTTCATTATCGAGCATGTGAAGTTATTAATCTTATTTCTTATATTGACAGATAGCCTGTTCTTTCCAGAGTTATACAAGATGTGCATTGTTCTCACTTGTAAAGGAGGTTCCTCTTCACAGGCACTCAGGGCACATACTCATGCAAATCTCAGATTTCAGGCAGGTTCCAGGTTCTTCACTCCTGATGGTATGCCAGAAAGCTCTGCTGGTTGTTCACTGCCAGAATTCCCTGTGGCATAGTCTTGTTGCCAGATCTTTACCCACACTATGCCATACCTATGATGACATGCCTAATAGTCCTTTTATCATTACAAGAAAGATATGGAAGTGCTGGAATGTGCCCAGAGAAGGGCCATGAGGATGATCAGAGAGCTGGAGCATCTCTGCTGTGGAGACAGACTGAAAGAGTTGGGGCTGTTCAGTCTGGCAAGGAGAAGGCTAATTGTGGCCTTCCAGTATCTTAAGGGAGCCTACAAGAAAGCTGATGAGGGACTTTTTAGGGTGTCAGGGAGTGATAGGATTAGGGGGAATGGAGCAAAACTAGAAATGGGTAGATTCAGATTGGATGTTAGGAAAAAGTTCTTCACCATGAGTGTGGTGACACATGGGAACAGGTTGCCCAGAGAAGTAGTGAAAGCTCCATCCCTGGATAGTTTAAGGCCAGGCTGGATGTGGCTCTGAGCATCCTGATCTAGAGTGAGGTGTCCCTGCCCATGGAACTGGATGATCCTTGAGGTTCATTCCAGTGCTGACTGTTCTATGATTCTATGATCTTAAACAGCATCTTAGTTGCTAACTCTTCCTTCCCCCATGTTCTCTTACCATCATCCTGTCTGCAGAAGGGATAAAAACCACACAAAACCCCAGACTGTCTTTGAGCTAACCAGAGAACCCTACTCTAGTTAACTAATTAGCTACTAGTTAATAAGTGGTTCTTCATAAAAATTACATTACCTTCTTCCCTCCTCTGCCTTCCTCAATTTGTTGGGTTGTTTGCTCATAGGAGACTTCACATTGCTTTTTTAATGAATCATCCTTTGAAAATATGTTGACAACATTTTCTGCAATATATTAAATTAACCTGCCTAGATTCATAACTGCTTCTTTCAAAACATCCTCTGGTAGGGAAGAGGAAGATTAGATTGTGCAATATCATTCTTCCTTTCTTTTCCTCTTGTAGTAGCTATTTCCAGAGAAAGCTCACTGTTCAGAAAACAGTGCTCTTGTTTGCTAGCTCACATTCCTACCTTTAAATGAATCATAACTCAAGTATCCCCGCACAAAGATGTGAAGTGCTATGGCCTGCATTGTGCCATCATTCTATCTAAAAGTAAAACTGGAATATTCATATTATAGTAAAAAATCTTTTGCATTCTTTGCAAAGAGCTGAGGGTTCTAATTCCAGGCAAATTCCAGCGTTTTTTTTCTTGCCTGTATTTTATTTCAACATCTTTCTCTGTTGATAATTTTGATTACATCTACCACTTCACTCCACAGTTGAGTGATTGATATATGTTCTCTATCTGCTGGTGTAGGTGAATTTTACCAAATAATGTAGGGAAAAGAAATATCAGTACAAAGTAATTTAAGTTCCATTTAATGAAGTAATTTTCTGTGAAGTCAGCAAAGCCTACAGAAATTAAGTGGAAAATCCTCATTTCATCTTGAATGTCCTTACTGAGTAGCATCATGAGGCTCTGCTAGAATGGTATGGTTACAGTAAGAATAGCTGTGCAAATCATGCAGTTTTTAAACATGTTCAAAATTGCTAAACATTCCCAAGCCACACAGAAGTGGAAAAAAAAAAAAAAAAGAACCTTCAATTCTTTTATTTGCCTTTTTTTTTTTCCTCTGAACAGATAAGCTTTTTAATAATTTATTCTGTAGATGATAGTTCAGAAGGGAATAGAAAGACATCTGCTGCCAATGTTGCCACACTGTCTGTGTTCAGATCAGCTTGCCGAGACAGGACACGTGCTTCCCCTCTCCAGAGATGCTGAAATAGAACAGATTCTTTCTCTGAACTGTCACAGCTAAATAGCCATGTGTGATTTCATTTACAGTGATGACTTCTTAACACATTGTTCCTATGTAGTAGATTAAATTCTCCTCTTTGTCAATGCCAATAGGAATTTCATGTGTGCACCAAGGGAATAATGTCTAGAGCTATCTTTCCTACCTGTACAGACCTGTTTTCCAACTCATCTGTGTTAAAAATGAGACACTGAATAGTGAATTACACTCTTTACTCTGCACAGGCTTTTCCATTTGACCTCCTGATAAGTAGTACTGGATGCTGACATCTATCTTAATAAGTCTGTAACACTTTATCTGTAGGATTATATTTGGTTTTAAATAATGTAACTATGAATTAAAGTCACAAAATATGTTTCATGAAGTTGGTATTTGATCACATACTATAAATACATATATACAAGCACATTCACATATGCAATATTTAGATAAGCACATTACATAATCTTTTTCAAAAATATGTGTTCACTAATTGCACACAAATTTGGCTAATCCTTAGTGTGTCCTTCAGACTAAGCCAAGACAGATTAAATATCACTTATAAGTTACTGAAACATGTTTTCTCTCCAAGCCAGCTGACCATCCAACTGTGTGCCCACATGAATATTTTTCTGGAATTCAATCAGATTAAATCTCTCTACACATTGTATGAAGCATTAGTAAGTGCAGTAGGTATAAAACTGAGAATTACTTTTAGTTGCACTGTTTGCTACAGACTAGGCTAGGTATGCCTGTGAGTAAATTCTGAGCATGACATTTTGGTGTTTGTGATGCTTCCAAGATATGCAGCTGGAATGACTGTGGCACATTAAATTTTGGCTCCCTATGAAAAAGGAATTTATCTTTCCTGTGTGTTCCATGCTCAGCTTGCTCTAGTGGCAACCCCATAAAAATGGATTTATGAAATGAAGACAGATGGCACACTTTAAGAATAAAATCACATTTACATTTTTACTTCATGCTTTTCTTCTTCTTTTTCTTCATTTTCTCTGCTAAAGGTGAATTTAGTTGTGCACGCTAATCTATGCATTTCACAGATTATAGTTATAGCTGCCTCTTCAGTTTCTGTTTGTTGTTGTATTTCATACAGCTGCCATACTGCGCTTACAAGTGATTCATGGTGATCTGATAACATGCTTATATGTTTAAAAACCTTTCCAGATTACATGCTAAACACTGAGTTTCTGAACTGCTCTGCTTCGCTCTTCTCCCCAAAGTACTTACTCATGGCAACTTGTCTTGTGCTTGAGGTCTTTGATCATTTTGGGTCCACAATATACAGTTCTAGAAAACTCAGAATGCCCCATTCATCTTTTCAGTAGTAATTGTGCATTGGAAAGGACCTCAAAGATCATCAGGTCCAACCTGTCACCCAAGATCCTGTGACTACTAAACCATGGCACCAAGTGCCACGTCCAGTCCCTTTTTGAACACCTCCAGGGACGCTGACTCCACCATCTCCCTGGGCAGCACATTCCAATGGCCAACAACTCTCTCTGTGAAGACCTTTCTCCTCACCTTGAGTCTAAACTTCCTAAACCTCTCCTGGTGCAGCTTGAGACTGTGTCCTCTGGTGCTGGTTGCCTGGGAGAAGAGACCAACCCCTTCCTGGCTACAACCTCCCTTCAGCAAAAACGTCTCCCCTGAGCCTCCTCTTCTCCAGGCTAAATAATCCCAGCTCCCTTAGCTTGTCCTCATAGGGCTTGTGCTCGAGGAGAGTTACAGAAACGATAGGTCAGCATGTGGTAGGAGTTAGCAGTATGACTGACTGAGATAAATACAAAAGGTAAGGTCTGTATTTAAATGTACCCACTCAAAAATGGATGAGAGGTAGCAAGCTACTGGTGTGGCAGAGTATCATCCATGGAAAAGATATTTTCAACAGTAATTAAATAAGAAGTAATACACTCCTCAAAATATAGTTATTAATGGAGAAAATAAAAACAAATGTTGAATACAAACCATGGGTTTTGATGTGCTGTGGTTATAAATTTGTCCTTGTCTGGGTCACAAGAGATCTGTTCCTTAATACTGAGTGTAGTGTGTGCTTGTGTCATTATGGTAGGATAGTTTTTGAGGCTTTGAGGATAGTTTTTGAATGGATGTAATCAAACAGGCTCTTCTCTAGTGTTTCAAAGGTGTTTTGATCACACTACAAATGTATTCAATCAGAATTTTAAATAAAATAATATATTGACACTGATTAAACCATATACAATATATTATTTATATATATAAAAATCACTTATGTACAAGTTCAGATTTATGTTGCTTCTATTTTAATATCACAACAAAATAAAAATCACTGCCTTTGTTTTTATAACATCCCAGGTCCGCCTTTCTATTTATTGTTTTTAAAATAGAAGTTTATTTTGTATACTTTTGTAATATATCCTTACTTCATTTTGAATTTTAACCTTAGATGATGATTACCGAGAAAAAAATGCTTATGTAATAATTGCACTTCCTACAACTAAAGAATAAAGGAAGAAATAGATCATGCTACTCAAAATTCAGAGATGATATCCTTCATGTTCCTGTTAGTTTGAAGCTCAGACAAGGAGAAAACAGTAAAGCAGTGTGGTAGTTTTAGGCTATGCCTTTAAAATTTTCCACAGATCTTGAACAGAAAGTAGTAAAATTTAAATAAATCACTGTTGGGTGTAAAAAGGAAAATAATGATAGTTCTAAACAATCCCATTGGAGAAATAAGGGACTTAAACTGGTTGTACCAAAACAATCTCTCTCTCCTTGCCTCTTTGCTCGGGGAGATACTGACTTGCTGCCACTTGACTTTGGCTGCATTGTTTTGGCTAAGTCTAACAAAAGTATGTCCCTGCTCCTTTCTCTTCTCCCTTTTGTATACAGGGCATGTAAGGGTGGGGCAGGGAGGGAGAAACTATCAGCTTCCCCTGGTCTTTGACCAGAGGAATCCTTGTGCTGTTTATTAATTGTAAGTACCAGTAAATATTGTAAATACTGTATATTTTGTACATATTCTTTGCACTTCATTGTAGACTGCAGTTTTGCTTGTAAATACAGATTTCATTTGCTTCCAACTGAGCTGGTCTGGCAAAGCTAATGTTGGTGGTGGGGGGGTGTGGGAATTTTCAACCCTCTACAGACAGAAAAATTCATCCTAGCCTTCATTACTCTCACCTGACTGCTTCAGCTCACCCGCAGACACTGCACCTGCAGATCATTCAGGCTACCAGCAAGGTTGCGAGTGGTGGTAGAAAGTAAGTTTTGCATCCTGATTTCTGAGATGCACATCAGGAAGCATTTAACAACACATACAGAGAGAGATCTCCAGAGAGTCTCCCTCTCTGGAAATAGTCAAGACTGACCTGGATGCGTTCCAGTATGATCTGGTATAGGTGATCCTGCTCTGCAAGGGGATTGGACTGGATGATCTTTCGAGGTTCCTCCCAACCCCTAACATTCTGTGATTCTGTGATATGTGCAAATAGCTGGCATTGATGATTTTATTTTTAGTTGCTGTGGTTGTGCAGTCCCCAATGTGTCTCACAGACGAGTTAGTGAATGCAGAAGTTTGCTTGAGTGAACACTCAACCTGAATATTGTAGACAGGTAAACATCCTGGTTGTGCTCTTGCTTGGGAGAATGTTCACTTCTGCCACATCTCAGGACCACTACTGTGCTGGTGCCTCAAATCAGGAAAGTTTATAAACAGTAAACTATGGAAAAATAACCCCCACAGCATCAAACAAACAAACACAAAACTCAAAACCCACTCTCCCCTACAGCCTGTCATGGTGGATGAATTACTCTTTTCTTATTCTGCCATTCTAATTGTGTCAAATAAATTGAAATGATAAAAAATATTGGTTAGCTTAAATATCAAGCAGGCAGAAACTACTCCCAACTCTTAAGACACCTTGAGATCATGGAAAGTGGAGAAATGGGTAGGGAATTAAATCAGTGAGGAATTAAAGAAAGAGAAGTTTCTTCCAACCAACACTTTTTTTGGAAGGAGGTTCTTGTCAAAGGAGATTAATTCCATTCAGATTTCCTGTGTTTATTGCATGTGTAAATAAGAATGTGGTTTATAAATTAATATATGTAACCCATTTGGCTTTTTTACAAAGCCTTGAATTTAGAGCTAGACAACATCCTATTTTAAGAAAGGAGCACCAATTAAAGCAGTTGTGAAGTGGATTAAGGGATGTCTGACAAATCTCAAAATAGCTGATATGGGACTGTTCTTGCCTAAGAGGAAAAACTGCAATAACTGATACTCTTCAGTTTGGAGAGAAAAAGGTCAGCAGAGCTGAGATTTGATCAACATTTACAGGGTCATGAAGATTAAAGTGAACATAGTACCACCAAACTTCACAGCACAAGAACTAAGGTAAAGTTAGTAAGGTATCTGTATAAAATGGCTAAAAAAAGTATGCTTTTTTATGCAGTCAATCAAAAGGATCTTGAAATTGTTGCCAGAAAAGGCAGGGGGGGGGGGAGGGGAGGAAGGGGAAAGGAAGAGGAAGAGGAAAAAAAGAAAAGAAAAAGACAAAAGGAAAAAACTAAAAGGAAAAAGAAAAAAGGAGAGAGAAAGGAGAGAGAAAGAAAGGGGAGAGAAAGGAGAGAGAAAGGAGAGAGAGAGAAAGGAGAGAGAAAGGAGAGAGAGAGAAAGGAGAGAGAGAAAGGAGAGAGAGAGAAAGGAGAGAGAGAAAGGAGAGAGAGAGAAAGGAGAGAGAGAGGAGAGAGAAAGGAGAGAGAAAGGAGAGAGAAAGGAGAGAGAGAGAAAGGAGAGAAAGGAGAGAGAGAATGGAGAGAGAGGGAAAGGAGAGAGAGAGAGAGAGAAAGAAAGGAGAGAGAGAGAAAGAAGAGAGAAGAAAGAAGAGAAAGGAAAAAAAAAGAAAGAAAAAAGAGAAGAAAAAAGGAAAAGTAAAATAGGAAAAAGAGAGTATGTTGAAGAAATAATCAGGAAAATTCTTTCCCAGTGAATTCACAAGAAGTGAGAATGGGCAACAATGTGTCCCACTGCCTTCCATATTCTTGTGAATAAATGGAACTGACCTGTTGGTGTGCTCTCCTTAAATAGAATCTCCTCCATCCCTCAGAGACCACTGCTGCATTATAGGTCTCATTGACCTAACAAAAAAGAAAGACTGGAATCTTCTATCAGTAGTTTTCTAGAGAGATTTCATAGGCATCAGGTCTCGTTCTTCAGGTTAACAGATGTAATGTGATTTTACTGATTTTTTTTAGCATTTTACAAAAATACCTATTATTTTAAATGTTAGTCTTTCTTTTCTTGCTGTATAAAACATAATCACTGGGTAAATTTAAATTGCACCTTCATCTTGTAGTAAAATGACACAAATACTGATTTTAAAATAGCTGTGTTCTTGTTAACAATACAATGAAGCTGTGATAGTGAATGTGGTAAAGGAGGAAAGTGCTGCCTGACCCTCATAATTTGTTGTACTTCATTCATCAATTCAAATGTTAGGTAAGTGCAGAGTTGGTTGAATTTTTGGTGAAAAGAATGTTGAAACTGATTTAACTATGAGCCAGATGCATCACAATATTGTAGAGCATTGTGAAAGCCCAAAGTTGAAGATATGTAATGCACATAAAAGAATCAATGATGCAGATAAAGGCAGGGGAGAAATACAGGATCTTTGTTCCACAAATTATGTAACAGTTCAGGTACTTTTAGGAGGCACAGCATGATTGTAGGTGTGGAAGTCATACCTTCAATTACTGTGATGATTTTTATTTACTGTGATGAATTTTGTTTTATTTTTTCTTCTTGTATGGTGATGATGCAAATCACTCCCCAGAAAACAGTTTATTTTTCCCTGAGCTGTGCCTGGCCTGTGTCTGTATCTGTATTTCGTACCCATGCTAAATCTGAGCAATCTATTTGGACTTGGGGAAAATTCTGGATAAAACAAGAAACTGCTTGTGTTGGCTACAAGAAATTCTAATGATATTGCTCAAGTGAAAGCTGAAATTCCTCACTCTTTCAGTTTGGATTAGAGTGAATTGAAATGGATTTGATGGCATATGGACGATGCTCTTTTCCTTATTTTTTCCCCTCACACACTTGTACATTTCTTTTTAACGAATGAAAGCACCTTGTGTGCTCTCCTCTGTTTTGCTCATACATCCAAATGTGACCTGATCTTACATGGACAACATCAGTATTTGTTGCAAAAAACCACCCAATTCTAATAATGAAGCTGTAGGATAGATGAATGTCAGTCAGCAAAGAAAAAAATACCATTGATCAAAGTCTTCTCTTATGAAATTTCATTGAACTAATTTTGCTCCTTCATGGACATAATATTTGGATAGCATTCTTCTAACTAAGAATTTTATTGATCAAGCAGCACTGATAACTAGTTTGTATTTTTTGCTTTCTGTCTGCACGTGTTCAGCAGTCACCCTATTTTGAATAATTAAACACAAAGCAGCTCTGAAATTACTAATGTAACATTAAATTATTTAATGTCCACTATAGCTAATAGCTAATATTTTCTTGCTCCCTCTGCTTCACAGACATATAACACAGACTCATGCCATGAAACCTGCAAGGGCAAAATGCTTTTACATTGTACTGCCATCTGCTCCAGGATTATTGATGTGATGTTAATGCTAAAGTGATGCTTCATGCACAAGCATGACGCTTAAATCACTGAGGAGATTTGTGTATGTATGTACACACACACATAAATATACA
This sequence comes from Dryobates pubescens, assembly GCF_014839835.1. NCBI lineage: Eukaryota > Metazoa > Chordata > Aves > Piciformes > Picidae > Dryobates > Dryobates pubescens. The sequence continues at coordinate 6,911,597 of NC_071657.1, forward strand.
CGCACTATGTTTAGCTCACATTAGAATTAATTGTAATAGTAGACTAATGAGATGGGCCCTAAACCAGCAGCAGCCCTGCTTAGGAATGCTTATGTATGAAATTGTTAAATTTACTCAAAGTCAGATCAGAAAGTGATCTCAGGTATCTGCTATTTGTTGGAAAAACACTGGCTTGTCTCTGTCAAAGAGACTTTCCATAATTTAACATTTTGTAATTCCAAACCCACAGCTAAATTCTTGTATCTGTGCGAATGATGCATTACAGCCCAAGTGGCCTAAACTTACCTGAGTGAAAAAGTCTCTACAGGGACTTTTGCATACCTAATATAGGCTCAGGGGAGACCTTATTGCTGTCTACAACTACCTGAAGGGAGGTTGTAGACAGGTGGGGGCTGGTCTCTTCTCCCAGGAAACCAGCACCAGAACAAGAAGACACAGTCTCAAGCTGTGCCAGGGGAGGCTTAGGCTGGAGGTGAGGAGAAAGTTCTTCACAGAAAGACTGGTTGCCCATTGGAATGTGCTGCCCAGGTAGGTGGAGGAGTCACCATCACTGGAGGTGGTTAGGAAGAAACTGGATGGCGTGCTTGATGCCATTGTTTAGTTGATTAGATGGTGTTGGGTGGTAGGTTGGACTCAATGATCTCAAAGGTATTTTCCAACCTGGTCTATTCTAGTCTAGTCTAGTCTAGTCTATTCCTGTTCTATTCCATTCCTATTCTACTCCATTCCTATTCTACTCCATTCCTATTCTACTCCATTCTGTTCTGTAATTTGGTTCCTTTATGACAGGTTACCCTGAACTCATCAGTGTCATTCAGATTTACTTCTAAAATTACAGAAGCTAAACAGTAAAGCAAAGATTCATGGTCAAACTTTCAGATACAGATTGTGACAAAAAGTTTGCAAGCAAACAATTTCAAAATGTGACCCCTAGATTAAATTTACCAGCAGTCCATCTTTTCCTAAGTGTTTGCACCCCTTTCTCTATAATTTCCAAGACACATTCAAGTTTATGGCTAGAATTTTAGAATTTTCTAGAATTTCCAGCAAGACTTCTCCTTCCTATGTTACCTTTAGTTCTGTTTTCTGCTTTGTTATAGGGGTTTTTGTTAAAAAAAGAGTGACAAAAATTAAACAGTCTCCCACAACTACATGACTGGATCATATTTTCTTTGTCTTTACATAAAGTTCAAAAGAAGAATTAAGAAATGCATGGCTCCGGTCATAAATCATTTTGTGTTGGCTCTGAAGCTCTATCCTTAAACACTGTAGCTCCTACTCATTGTTTGGCTACTGGCTAAATGTGTCCGTTCCACCTGGGTTACTAAAGAGTTGTAAATTCAGCAAGGCTTATGACTTTTCCAGTGTCAGTTACCATACAGAATAACAAGTTGCTTATAATTGTAAAACTCATTAATTCTGCAGTAGCATATTTATTTCTGTAGAGACTACGTGCAGTGCCCTTCACCATAAACACATCTGTGAACACAATATAAAAAATAACAATAGCCCCATGAACTGCCTGCTATTTTGCTTGGTATTTGTCATATCAGCTCCTTCTTCCTTATGCCAAAAATACCTTGTCTTCTCTGCTGAGGACAAAATCTCTCAACATTATATCCAAAAGACAAAAATAATTTTGAAGAACTGCTGGCAATGTAACAGGAGACAGGAAAGAATACAAGATGAAATAGAAAAATTCCTTTTGCCTTACCTATGATGGTCAGTCATGCAAAGCAACTCTGACTCAGGCGTGAAAAGAATCTGGAGGTAACAATCAGCAGCTGGCTTAATATGAACCAGCAATGCGCCCAGGTGACTAAGAATTCCAACAGCATCCCAGATTGAATCAGAAATAACATGGCCAGCAGCAGTAAGGAAGTGATTGTGCCCTTGCACTGAACATTGTTGAGGTTGCACCCCACAACCTTTGTTGTTTTGGGGGTCTCACTACAAGAAATACATTGAAGTTCTGGAGTTTGTCCAGAGAAGGGCAACAAAGCTGGATAGCAGGTCTTATAAAGAGTGGATGAGGGAACTGGAGTTGTTTATCCTGGACAAGGAGAAGCTGAGGGCAGAACTTTTTGATCTCTACAATCACCTGAAAAGAGGTTGTAATGAGGAGGGGGTCAGTGTCTTTTCCCAAGTAACTAGCAACAGGACAAGAAGCAGTGGCCTCATGTTGCACCAGAAAAAGTTTAGATTAGATGTCAGAGACATCCCTGAAAGGGCTGTCAAGCTCTACACCAGTAGAATACATAGAATAGAATACATAGAATAAACCAGGTTGGAAGAGACCTTCAAGATCATCGCGTCCGACCCATCAACCAATCAAACACCACCCAAACAACTAACCCACGGCACCAAGCACCCCATCAAGTCTTCTCCTGAAAACCTCCAGTGATGGCGACTCCACCACCTCCCCAGGCAGCCCATTCCAATGTGCAATCACTCTTTCTGCATAGAACTTTTTCCTACCATCCAGCCTGAACCTCCCCTGGCGCAGCCTGAGACTGTGTCCTCTTGTTCTGGTACTGGCCCTCTGGGAGAAGAGACCAACATCCGTCTGTCTACAACCTCCCTTCAGGTATTTGTAGAGAGTAATAAGGTCACCCCTGAGTCTCCTCTTCTCCAGGCTAAGCAACCCCAGCTCCCTCAGCCTCTCCTCGTAGGGCTTATGTTCCAAACCCCTCACCAACTTTGTTGCTCTTCTCTGGACTCGTTCCAGCAAGTCAATCTCCTTCCTAAACTGAGGGGCCCAGAACTGGACACAGTACTCGAGGTGCGGCCTAACCAGTGCAGTGTACAGGGGCAGAATGACCTCCCTGCTCCTGCTGGCCACACTGTTCCTGATGCAAGCCAGGATGCCATTGGCCCTCTTAGCTGCCTGGGCACACTGCAGGCTCATGTTCAGTCTACCGTCGACCAGCACCCCCAGGTCCCTCTCAGCCTGACTGCTCTCCAGCCACTCTGACCCCAGCCTGTAGCTCTGCATGGGGTTGCTGTGGCCAATGCGCAGAACCCGGCACTTGGATGTGTTAAATCTCATGCCGTTGGACTCTGCCCATCTGCCCAGCCTGTCGAGGTCCCTCTGCAGAGCCTCTCTACCCTCCAGCAGATCAACTCCTGTCCCCAGCTTGGTGTCGTCAGCAAATTTACTGATGATGGACTCAATGTCCTCGTCCAGATCATCAATAAAGATGTTAAAGAGCATGGGGCCCAGTACTGATCCCTGGGGCACACCACCAGTGACTGGCCGCCAGCTGGATGTGGCACCATTCACTACCACTCTCTGGGCTCGGCCCTCCAGCCAGTTCCTAACCCATCGCAGTGTGCTCCCATCCAAGCCATGGGCTGACAGCTTGGCCAGGAGTTTGCTATGGGGAACGGTGTCAAAGGCCTTGCTGAGGTCCAGGTAGACTACATCCACAGGCCTCCCCACATCCACCAGGCGGGTCACCTGATCCTAGAAGGAGATCAGGTTGGTCAGGCAGGACCTGCCCTTCCTAAACCCATGCTGGCTGGGCCTGATCCCTTGGCCATCCTCTAAGTGTTGTGTGATTGCACTCAGGATGACCTGCTCCATAATCTTTCCTGGCACTGAGGTCAGGCTGACAGGCCTGTAATTCCCTGGCTCATCCAACCGGCCCTTCTTGTGGATGGGTACCACGTTGGCCAGCTTCCAGTCATCTGGGATCTCTCCAGTGAGCCAGGACTGCCCAGGTAAGTGGTGGAATTGCTGGAGGTGTTTAAAAGACATAGAGATGTGGCGTGTCAGTGACATGGTTTAGTGGTGGACCTGGCTGTGCTAGACTAATAATTGAACTTGATGGTCCTAAGGGTATTTTCCAACCTGAATAACTCTATGATTCATGCTCCATTCAGAATCACTGCAATTCCTACTTAGAGGGTAGTTGGTGATTACAACTTTGATATAAGCCTTGTACATATGTATTTCATTTTCTTCATATGGTATGTGAGGAACATGCAGAATCACCTGTGTGCAGTCCTCTGTGCATAATCATTTCTCTGTGGAAGGAGAAACATCTACGGGCACCAGATCTGCAGTAGATTCATATCTTCCTATTTGCTGACTGTGAGAGTATGGATATCTGAAAAAGGAATGCTCACTGCAGATGCCATATAAATGGGAAAAATATCAATGTCACATCCTTCTTTTCATTCTGCATAGGAGAGTTCCTGTGGCTATAAAAATGATAAAAAGTAATTTATTAAGGGGCATAGCACTATGTGAAAGGGAAAAAAAGCAAAACCACAAAAAACCCAAAACCAAACCCAAGCGCCCCCAAATCAAACCAAAACAAAACCCAGGAAAAGAACAAACAAACAAAAACCCACAGAAAAAAACCCCAAATCCTAACACCTGAGAAAGATGGGGAGATTGTGGAATTTATTCCACTTGTATCTCTCGGAAGAATTAAAGTTTAGGAAACTGTAGAGATAAAAGGGAATGAAACCTAGAAATGGCCTGTGGCTTACACCTACCCTCTTTTTGCAGGAGTCTTTGAATCCTCCAGACTCTTTTTTCCCCCATAGCTCCCTATCTTGCAAAACCCATGTATCTTTAATATTGCAATATTCACTGCTAGTGGGGAGCATTCTCAACTCCTTTCAATTGTAAAACATCAAAGGATAAAGAAAAGTTACACGTGGAAAGGAACATTAATGTCAAAAAGAAGCACTTCTACTGAGTTCCATAGAGTTAGCATGAGTCTTGTTCAAACAGAAATACTGGAGGTATAAAAAATGGAATTATCTTGGGGAAAACATTAATGTCTCCTAAGACAAAGTATGAAATTACTGAAATGAACATTTATGCAGCAGAAATTAAGCACTGTTGAGTCACAATGATGATAGGGCACTTGAGCATCTCCCCTATGAAGAGAGACTAAGGGACCTGGCGCTGTTTAGTCTGGAGAAGAGAAGACCGAGGGGGCATCTGATCAATGTCTATCAATATCTGAGGAGTGGGTGTTAAGTGGAGGGGGGCCAAGCTCTTTTTGGTGGTGTGCAGTAATAAGAGAAGGAAAAATGGGTACAAGGTTTCACCTCAACATGAGGAGAGACTTTACAATGAGGGTGACAGAGCACTGGAACAGGCTGCCCAGAGAGGTTGTGGAGTCTCCTTCTCTGATCACATTCAAAACCCACCTGGATGCATTCCTGTGTGGACTACCCTGGGTGATCCTGCTTTGGCGGGGGGGGAGTTGGACTTGATGATCTCTGGAGGTCCCTTCCAGCTTCTAATGTTCTATGATTCTATGACAGAAAATGAAGGTGAATATCACCTTAGTCATCAGTTTGCAGTGAAATGAAGCTTCCCCACATATGAAAACATTGGCTACTCACAGTATGAAAAGCATACTATAAACCTGGAAATAACTGAAATGCTGTATTGCTCGATGTCTGTCTTTACATTTCACTTCTCTGTTCCTTATAGTAAGAAAGCTCATGACTGGACAGCCTTAAGAGAAGATGGGGTGAAGAGGTTAAAGAGAGGTGCATACTTTGGCAAGAAAACTACAATGAAATTAAGTCTATTATACATGCAGCTGAAGCATGGAAATATTAGGCAAGGAAAATAATTTTTTATCTTCCTGAGTCATTTCTTAAATAGTGCAATGAAGTGAAAAGGAGTTTAGCTAAAAAGGAATGATTGACAAAAGGGTAAGTTAGAAACCTCAAAGGCTGAAGTAATTTTATACAACTGTTAAGAATCTATTTAATATATATATATATGTGTGTGTGTGTGTGTGTATGTATATAAGAAAACAAATGAATAGAAGTAAGGATTAGTAAAGACTGGAGTTGTGTCCTTACTGTGTAATTCTACTTTTTGCAAACAATATAATCATCTTCTTAAGTGCTCTAGTTAAGATGGCCTGAAGGCCTACAATCAAAACAATGTGAAAATCTTCTCGTTTGCTCATCAGTAGTTTTATCTTGTTTTTTAAAGTAAAATATTCACTAGTTTTGGTGTATAAAATTCTGTGTCAGTAACTGTAGTATAGGATGCTTGCCTATTCTAGCCATCACATTGTATACAGTGCCTTTGATTTGTGGTTTCTGCAATTTTTTTCTGTGATGTTAATGGTTTTTTTGTTTTTTTTTTTTTTTTTTCTGGCAAGTTGCAAAGGCCACACTACTTCACCACACCAAGTCAAATTCCACATAACACAGCATTTCTAAGACCACTAAAACTTGTAAGTTGGGGACTTCTGATATATAAGTGAATAGAAACATGTTCATTTTTCACCGGTTATTTGAAGGAGAGAACTTAGTTTCCTATGAGAAATCAGTGTATAGGAAGCATCAGCACTCAGATTTTCTGAACAAGACTGAAAATTCTTTCTTACTTGGGAAAAAAAAATAGAAGTAAACATTTCCACTGTAAAAAAATAGCTACTTGGAAGATGAAAAGTGATCAAAATCAAACAGTCTTCTGCTGTGCTTAGAAAAGCCCTGCAAATACAGGAATCCACAAGCAGTACTTCAGGAATTACATAAAAGAAACAAAGGAAAGTGTCCTAGAAGAAGATTCTACATCTTACAAAGTATATCTGCATACCTGCAAGTGGTTTTATATTTTGATCATCTGTTTTCAAGAAGAGTAAAAGATGTTACAGTCAAACTCACCCTGGTTTTGGACTTTAAAAATGCCCAGATTTGCTATCACATTCTGATGGTACAACACAACTTGAATGTATCTGATGCTGTTAACTGTCAACCCTTTTTTGTGATTTTTGCCACCTTCATATCAGACTTTGGCAGCTGTTTACATCCTTGACCAGCAGTAAAACTCCACTTAGATCAATAGACAAATATACCTTGAACTGACAGAGATGGGTAGATGTGAGTGCTGTAGTAACTCTTAACAGTTCCTTGTCCTGCCTTAGATCACCTCAGAGTCATAGGTCTAGAGCTTCAGCTTGTCAGGAACCTGATGAGGAGCTGCAACATTTTCTGAGGAAAAAAACCCATGACATTACACTGTCTTTTAAATTAGAACCAGAATGTTTTTTGTAGCAGATGTTAAGTTGTGGTATCTTTACTCTAAAATAATCCACACAGATTTTTTGAGTTGGCTGAAGCCTTAATATTTTCAGTAAGATTTATCTGAGCTATGAAAAATAAAAGTCATCATAGAATCTGAGATAATGTTATCCAGATAATAGAGTTATAGACAAATTTATAAGGCATCATTCCTTGTAGGGAAAATAGGCTCTTAAAATTAGGTATATGTTAAATACAAAAGGAAAGGGCTAATGGGTGTGGGGATTATATTTTTATATATATATACACACACAACCCCCTTTTTTAATATATACATATTTATATATAAAACATATATGAATACATACATACTTTACATGTATAGATATAAAGCACATGTGTGTGTATATATACATACACATATGATACAGATTTATTTATATATATAATGTATTCTTTTGTCCAGAAGCTGACATAAATCCAGCTTTTTCTCGTGGAAATGTTATGAATGCATAAATACATGTTCTGAAAAATGCTCCTTTTCTTCTCTTCAGATTCTGTGACCTAGTCAGGACATTACTTTTTTTTCTCCCTTCTTCTTCAAAAAATTTTGGGTAATTTATCTTGTTAATGTTCTCAGGCAAAATACTTTCATTTTTTTCACTACTTTAAGGTTGTCTCAAATGTTGATTTTTTGTTGTTGTTGTTTTGTTACCATATAATGCTTTAATTCATCTCCATTTCTTCACACCCAGTAAGATGGTAGAGCTGTCTGGAACAATAAAGTTTTCAGTCAGTGAGGATGAAACTAGCCTTTTTTTGTGTTTTTCCTCTTATCCACACTGAGCTACCACATGCTTTTTGTGGTGCCTTACTGCACTCAGCCTGTATTGTGCCTGTGGGTGGCAAGAACAAGTTGTCAGTAAAACAAATACAAGCACTCCTGTATTTGAAGACATAATTAATTTAGCAACTATCCATTAATTTAGTGCAATTAATGTTTTCATTCAGCAATAAATGAAATTTCTTTTGTGTGATGATCAACTTATTTGAGTTTTGCAACAAAGGACCAAAAAAACACCTCAACCCAGAACAACAAAAAAACAAGTGCAAAGAACCACAGTACTAGACCAGAAAATAATATAAAGAGGTAAGACCAGGTTACAGTGTGTGTGTGTCTTTCTTTCAAAGAGTTAGCCCAACTCAGGCTAATGAATTTTAATTTATTGTGCTCTTAATACGAAGAGCTACATTATCATTTAAAGACCAAAGAATTTCAGGGTTACTGCTGTATGCATAGCAAGGCATGGATTTCTTGCAGAATAATTTTACTTTGGTGGCAAAGGCAATCAGCACCGGAACAAGAGGACACAGTCTCAAGCTGCACCAGGGGAAGTTTAGGCTGGAGGTGAGGAGAAAGTTCTTCACAGAGAGAGTTGTTAGCCTTTGGAATGGGCTGCCCAGGGAGGTGGTGGAGTCACCATCCCTGGAGGTGCTCAAAAAGGGATTGGATGTGCCACTTGGTGCCATGGTTTAGTAGTCATGGGGTCTTGAGTGGCAGGTTGGACTTGATGATCTTTGAGGTCTTTTCCAACCTTATTGATTCTATGATTCAAATAAATAGATGTTTTAGTTTTAGTGCTTATCTAATTGGTGAGCATTCATTAGGACAGCCAAACAGCAATAGTGAACCTGATGATTTCTCCATGAAATTCTGAATAGGATGGTACCCCATCTTTCAGCAAAAAGAGAACACAGCCTTTGCTATCTCAATTAGATGACATTGTAGCAGTAATTATGCAACATTTTATACAGAAAAATAACTTTTATTTTCTTGCCAGATGTGAAACTTCTGTTTTTCATTTCTTAATGAAGCCACTCCCATCTGACTTGGATTCAAGACATTTAGCTTTTTTCACAGTTTCTAATGAAGAGGCTGAGGGAGGATGGCAGGGGAACAACCCAACTTTGATACCTCAGAATTTATTAGACCCAAAGCTAGCATGAGACAGAGAGGCAGTCTCACCAAGATAGATTAAAAAGGTGTTTGCTTTACAGTGCTGTATGTAATAGAGTATCTTGAGATTTAGCAAACTAAGCAAGGGAACCGTGGATAAAAATATCAAAGAAATATTGGCCACATTGCTGCTAAGTGTTCTGATACTTTTTAGTTTTACTTTCAAAAATACTTTACCTTTTGCTTTGGCCACACAGTCCTCCTCATACTATTTCACTATCTCCATTGTGGTACTTACGTTTAGCTATCTCCAGCTCTACTTCTTGTCTCATAGGAATATACTGGCTTTATACAGCCAACAAGCCACTCTCGACAGTCAACCGGAGAGACACATTAAATTTATTGTTGTGTTAGTTCTGTTTAGGATGATTTTGCATCATTTGCCTCCCGGGGACAGTGTGCGTGCATGGGGTCTGTTGAGCACATTTACCTTTATCTGTACTGATTTGTTTCTCCTGTACACCAAAGGGTACCATCCTTATTCAGCAAGTTCATATGTCACCATAAAATCTTAAAAATTAAGCACACAATCTTTTTTTTTTTTTAACAAATAAATTAATTAGAGTGAAAAAAGCATGCATATTAATGGCTATCAAGAAAGTAACCCAAACAACCCTTAGTTAACTTTTTATCTGTGCATTTTAGTATATCCATTCACCTATTATTAGTAAATGTGGGGTTTTTTTTAATGTTTCACTGATACCATAGAAAATCCTGAGAAAGCATCTTGATGAAGTGGAAATTTCAAGTGTCTTGAAAAGAATGTGTTCAGTGCCACAGCTCAGAAATGTGGGGCAGGTAAATCTGGCACTAAGCCTGTGCTTCACAATAAAAAATAAAATTTTATAGCAGCAATGAAGCATTCCCCTGGGCAATCTGAACAATATTTTGGTACCTTTGTTATTCATATCTCAACAAAGCCACTAGCTATTTGTTTTGATGATGATTGTCTTAAAGGTTTATTGTCCACAAATAAATCACTCTACCTTTGCCATAAACTTTCCTTGTGGTATTTTAAAAGTCCAGCCTGTTAGTTGGCAGGATCAAGGTATTTCAGCTCAGTAGGTCGTTTTGAATCAAGGTCACTGTGTTTCAGCAATGTTTTGATGCCCAGGTTCCTTTGGCACCTTAACAGCAAACAGTGAGAGACAAGTTCATCCCTGCAATAAACTGCGGAAGCTGTTGCTTTTGAGAAATGAGGGAAGGAATGTGCACTACTCAGAACAGGAGAACAAGCTTTGATCAAGCACATGGAATAAGAGCAAAGCACTAGTCTAAGCTGACGTTTGAATCGATCTTGAGATTGCTTTTCATAGATGGAAATAAGAATGGAAAGCTTAAATTGATTTAATATTTTAAAAAAATCTATGTTCACATTCTTTATTGCTATAATGCAATTTCCTACATCTTTACAGCAGCTCTGAAGGTTCTTATTAATAAAATTTAAGAACACAAAGAAATAAATCCAAACAAAAAACCAAACCCACAACACTCAAAGAAACAATCAACCAATCACTACTCCCCCCCTGAAAAACCCCACCCAATCCTAGAATATTGTTTGTTTAGCTTTGTTTACCTGGTACAGATGACTTTGCGAAAAACCTGTCAAAACATATGTTACGCATGTTGACTTGTAAGTAGAAGTGTGAAATCACTGTGAATTAGAAACAGGCACTGCAGCAGGTGAAACACAGAAACTGTAAACTCCCTGTTTCCATATACTTTAGTCTAAATTTTCATCAGTGACTTACAGATTACTTAGAAGGGAGAAAATAATTCTGTCTTCTTATTTCCTTTGAAAATTGTTTTCAAAGCTATCACTGTCTAGTGTGTGACCATAACAGTAATGCTATATAAGCGCAATGCTGCAAGGAAGCAATACTGTGTAATGCCTCCTCCAGAGTATTTCTTTCTTTATTCATCAACCAGTTTCTCTCAAGAAGCCTCAAATGAACACCCTAGCTGCAAAATTTAAGGATGTGAACATAGCAACAATGTTGTGTACTCTGATGTAGAGATACAATTCAGTTGGTAAATAATGAAGCAGGCAACCACATGCATAAAATTTACACCTGCATCACATATGTACACATATTTGATGCCTAATACCACCTATTCCATGCTTTATAAGTAATAAGAAAAAGCAATAAGAAAATAAAAATTGATTATAGAAGATGCAAAAAAATTTCATTTGAAAAAGAATAAAACTGTGATAATGTAAGTATCTGAGGAGTGATATTAGAGGGAGCATTCTGACCACTGACACAGTTCACTTGTGTGTTTTCATTGTTTTAGTTACAGTTTTCACTCTATTAGCTATTTATAACAATTGGATGTCTGAAAGCTATTTGAGGCATATTTTGTCTTTGTGCATGCATACTGCAATTTACTATGGATTTGAAAAATGAGTGTAAGTGTGCCCTTCAATTATCTCCTCTCAAGAATATTACTACTTTCCAAAGCCTCGTGGGGTCAACAGTGTAGCTGCTGTCATTTTGTTAGCCAAAAGACCCATATAATTGGATAGTAATGAACACCACAGTGCCTTATAAAGAATTTAATCTCTGAGGTTGTTTTACACTGTGGTTCTATTTTCACTCTCTTGTGTCATGATAACTAAAAAATGTAAGTCTCCCATCTAAATTAACTGGGAAATGCCTGCTACTGGAGTTAAGGGTGACTATTATCTGCATCCTTTTAAGACTATCAGTTCCTCTGTGTACCTTTCAATAAAAAGATTTTTTTCATATGACCTTTTTTTTAAATATCTGAATTCTTTCAGTCTTATTTGAATTTATTATTCAGATCTCAGGGGAGAAAAGTAAACATGTTTGCTCTTTAACAGTTTCTTCAGGAATACCGTGCTTTTTCCAGATTATTCAGAATGAATTGGTGATGCAAGTTTGATCTAAATCTCCCTGGGTCTTCCACAGTAAAAATGTTACAGCTTTCATGTGTTTTATCATACTGATTTTATCACTTTAATATGAAAATGGGTCATTCTCCACTAACCCACTGCCAAAGCATGACATTTTTGCTGTCGCTGTTACCTCTGTAGTGCACTTAAATTTGATTTATGAGAACATTTTATAGTATGTTTGTCCTTAGGAGGCTCCAAGCGATGACATAAAAAATACTAATGTGAAATGTTAAAAAACAAAATACAACAACAACAAAAAAAACCCAAACAAATAAATAAACCAAACCCAAAAACAACAGAGAAAACAAAACCCCCAATACTTGCATCCTGACTGCCTGCAGATGTAAATTTAAGCAGAATTTAGAATTTATTAAGAAGAAGAGGGAGGAAAAAGAACTCTTCACTCTGCAATGTTCTTAGAACTGCTGAAAGAAAGGGAGGGAAGAGATGAGGAGTGAAGTGTCTCCCTTAAGCACCTCAGTGTTTTTTATATGAGATAAAGAAACAAAATGTGTGAAAACCACATAAAACCAGCATCAAGCAGATTGCAGATGAACTCCTTGAGTACTGACCTTCACCCAGGCATGGTCAAATCTGGGCTTTTACTGCTGGCCTTTTTCCAAATGAGATTGCCAGTAATGAAGGTTTATCTGCTGAACACACTACACACCTGCATTTCTGCAGCTCACTAATGGTTTTACGTGGCTCAGGGTTTGACTGTTGAGCTAAGAATAGCTGTGAAAGTGAAATAACCTTTGGAAAAACAAATGTCTTCGTTTCAACTAAGCATTGTTCCCTTTAACATCAAGGTTATTTAGGTATGTCCCACTTTGCATGTAAAGAGGGTAGCTGTTGAAAACCTCTGCCATTTATGACACCAGGCTATTATGGGGGTGTATTAAATGTTTAAATTCACTGGTTTTATGGTATGTATCTTCAGGAAGTGGATAGGTCTTCAGTTTGATCTTTCCATCTCCAGATGCCATTAAACACTTGAGCTATGACATCTAAATGGTTGTATCTCTCTCCTTTGGAAGGGGAGGCATTGCAGAAATCTAGACAGTAAAGAATAACTGAAATTTTCCGCAGAAATCTGGAAACCAAAGGCTGTGCTCAGCTGAGACTTTTTCTTCCTCTTCTGTTTTTTTATAGGGTGACTTGGTATTCGTAAAGGATGTAATTTTGAGTGCCTGAGTACATAAACTTTTTTGGACTCTAAAAATGAATTAGATGTCTTGCTCTGCTATTATCTAGTGTTTAGAATATATAGAACTAATTGTTCTGAATGAGTGACATATAAAATAAAAGATATGCAACATAACTGTGTAGCTTTCAAGATGCTATATATCAAGTAATAAACAACAATCTGTTGCAAAACTGAGCTCTTTGTTTAGTCAGAGATCCTTCCTTGTCTTCCACGAAAGCCCTTTTGGTTCTTTCTTTGTGCTTTTACCAAGTATATATACAGTGTCTCCACTACACTGTCCTTCCTCCTCCCAAAAATTAACTTTGAAAGTCATAATTATATAGGTTTTTTAACCATATTATGCACAAATTTTGTTAGCAATTTCACATTGATTTAAGAAGGATATAACTTTTGCTTTAAAAGGCACAAAGATTCTCCATTAGCTAGCAGGAATTTGGGGCCTGTGGTAAAGGTCTTTCAAATGTTGCAGCAGTGATTCAGGTATCACAGAGTTTCAGTCTGCAAGCATTTACTACTGTGTTGTGCCCTTCCTCCTGCTACTAGTTTAAATTAGTGATCTGAAACATGGACTGCATCCATGAATAAGAATTTATGCAGGTTGGCATCATAATTCTAAGGTGATATATTACCTTTTTTTATCTTATTGACATTCTTCATAACCAAGAGATGCTCCAATGTATCCAGAAGGTATGTCTGAGTTGTTAACTCTGCTTAGTGAGCATTTAATCTGGTTGTATCACAGCTTGTGGTACTAGTGAAGAAGGATTTTTTCACAAGTAAGTGTGGTTCTCTCACATTGTTTCTGTGAGACTTACATCCTTTTGAACCTTTTTAGTTTGATTTTTTAAAAACTTTTTGTTCCTGTTGTTATTTTTCAATGGTAAATTAAGTTGCAGAGAGGAAAAATAATTCCTGAGAAATCTCTGTGTGTCAAGACTAGTGCTCCCCTCTCTGGTTCTGATACAGCTTTGCTGGCATTGTGACAGAATGCTGGTCAAGATGCAGGAAATGTGAAATATTGCTGAGCAGTGTCTTAACATAAAAAGCTTAACTTTGCCATGGAAATAAGCCCCTTCATCCAACATACCTTAGGCAATGAATATCCAAACTCACAAGGTTACAGTTTGCTTGGTAATTTCTCTATCTGTTTTCACTTAAAACAGAAAGACAACTTTTTACTGAACCAAAGAACAAAACCAGGGATTGTCTTGGGGGCTACCAGACAGATATCACCTAGTATCTGGGTGTCCAAGTTTTGATTCTTGCTCTAATGAATGTTTTAATTATCTGTACAAGGTAGAACAACTCCATCAAGGGAGACTAAGAGAAACTATATCTAATCAAGGTCCCAGCACGCAGCAAATGTTAATTTGCCATGGCATATATGCATTTAAATGATTACTAGTATGAATATGAACAGAATCCTTAATTCATAGCATCGTTAAGGTCAGGATTCATAATTATTTATGGTATATCAAGCATGTAATTATTTCTATGTATATTCAAATCTGATTACAGACTATGTTTCGAGGATGCAAGATTTCTTTATAAAATGTAATTATGCTAATAAATAAAAGAATCACTATGATGCTCATTGTATCATGAAAAGAATTAACTCATTTTGATTTCCTAGTTTAGAATCTTTCTATTTATAATGAAAATTCACCTACCTTATCAGGAGGCAAAATTTTTGTAACCATAATTCCTCACTCTTATTTTTCATGCTCCTCATACATAAGGTTGGTGCAGGTGGATTTCTGCTGACTCTTAGAACTTATTTTTCACATTTGCTTTTGCAAAATGTGTGGCTGATGTCCTGTCTTTTCTGATTAGCTCTGGGTGAACAACACAAAAAGAAATATTTTGCACATTGATTAAATTTTCCCTACAAATTTGTTTCAGCCAAGGTTTAGAATACCTGAACTGTTAGATAAGAATTTAATTTTCCTTTCAGACCAAAATAATCTTTAAAAAAAATTAAGCAGATGTTAATTCATTACTTTCAGGTGTTTCCTAATATGTTTGAAATTTTCCACGGCTTTGTGGTCTCTGCTGCTTGATGGTAGATGTTGGCTGCATATTCTATGTCCAACGGTCATTATAGTTCACTGGGAGCAAAAGATCATTGACCTCTGTGACATGGCAGATCATGCCACTATTTAGAAACAAAGTAGTCAGACTTAAGGTCCACAGTTCTTCCTCCAATTTATTTCAGAAAAGCAAATTATATGTATTTTCCTTTTAGACTCGTGAACCCATTTCTTTTTGCCTTCCGACCTACACCCAGCATGGAATTAGGAAGGGCAGATCCTGCCTGACCAACGTGATCTCCTTCTGTGATCAGGTGACTGCCTGGTGGATGTCAGGCAGGCTGTGGATGTAGTCTACCTGGACTTCAGCAAGGCCTTTGACACCGTCCCCCACAGCAAACTCCTGGCCAAGCTGTCAGCCCCTGGCTTGGACAGCAGCACTGTGAGCTGGGTTAGGAACTGGCTGGAGGGCTGAGCCCAGAGAGTGGTGGTGAATGGTGCCACATCCAGCTGGAGGCCAGTCACTAGTGGTGTCCCCCAGGGATCAGTGCTGGGCCTCATCCTGTTCAATATCTTTATTGATAATCTGGATGAGGGGATTGAGTCTGTCATCAGTAAATTTGTAGATGACATCAAGTTGGGAGCAGATGTTGATCTGTTAGAGGGTAGAAGGGCTCTCCAAAGGGACCCTGACAGGCTGGACAGTTGGGCACAGTACAACAGAATGGCATTCAGCATGTCCTAGTGCCATGTGCTGGACTTTGGCCACAACAACCCCATGCAGTGCTACAGGCTGAGGTCTCAGTGGCTGGAGAGCAGCCAGGCAGAAAGACACCTGGGGGTGCGGGTCGACAGTAGGCTGAACACAAGCCAGTAGTGTGCCCAGGTGGCCAAGAAGGCCAATGGCATCCTGGCCTACATCAGGAAGTGTGGCCAGCAGGAGCAGGGAAGTCATTGTGTCCCTGTACTCAGCACCAGTTAGGCCACACCTTGAGTCCTGTGTCCAGTTCTGGGCCCCTCACTTTAAGAAGGACATTGAGGCTCTTGAATGTGTCCAGAGAAGGGCAACGAGGCTGGGGAGAGGTCTCAAGCACAAGCCCTGTGAGGAGAGGCTGAGGGAGCTGGGATTGTTTAGCCTGGAGAAGGGGAGGCTCAGGGGAGACCTTCTTGCTGTCTAGAACTACCTGAAGGGAGGTTGTAGCCAGGTGAGGTTGTTCTCTTCTCCCAGGCAGCCAGCACCAGAACAAGAGGACACAGTCTTGAGCTGCGCCAGGGGAAGTTTACGCTGGAGGTGAGGAGAAAGTTCTTCACAGAGGAAGTTGTTGGCCATTGAAATGTGCTGCCCAGGTGGTGGAGTCACTGTCCCTGGAGGTGTTCAAAAAGGGGTTGGATGTGGCACTTGGTGCCATGGTTTAGTAGTCATGAGGTCTTGGGTGACTGGTTGGACTTGATAATCTCTGAGATCTTTCCCAACCTTATTGATTCTATGATTCTATAATACCACTACACAATTTAACAGGATGAATAATAGGCATTTTTCTAATTTATTTTAATTAATATGATTAGGAAATTCTTCCCATTTAACATATGAAGTTAAATATTGTGATTGCTTTCCTCATGATCATTGCAATACAGAGTTGATTTTTTTCACCTTGATCCTGATTTCAGTTTCCAATAGCTCATGTGCATTCAGATGTAAGCCCATAGAGATTACTGTGCTCATAACTTCAGCAAATCATCATTTTAACAGACATGAATCAACAGAAATCCATGACAGATGTGATGACAAAGCCAACAATTAAATGGCCTGCATCCATCACCAATCTTCCCAAACTTCCTGAAACAGTTGCATAGCATCACAGCATTTTACTGTGAAATCAGTAAATCAATACAAATAACAAACTCACACTTGGCTCCTAGAAGAGCTGATCAAGCCATGCAAGTCAGAATAGGTATCTTGAATTATAGCACGACCGTGAAAACAAAGACATATTTGCAGAGCAGTCCTTCAGTATCCTTAGCATTATCTGGCAGACTTTATAATTTGCATGCCAAATTGCTTTGTAATGTGCTATAATCCTTTGAAAAGAAATCAAACTCTCTTTGGGGCAGCTTTAAAGTGCAAATGCATGTGTGCGAGAAATCTAGCAGTTGTATTGAAGTTATAATTTAGGAACTGACTTCAAAGAAATAGATGTTCAACTGAACTACAGACAGAGAACACAGAAAGTTTAATATGCCTCATTTTAGGAAGGTGTTCCAATGTAAACATCTAAAAAGGAAGAAGAAAAGATGGAAAATAGTGTAAAGAGGAGACCTAATCTGCTTTGTGTGCGATGAGTGGGAAAGCACTGAAAAACACCAAGTAATAAAGCATGCAAGCTAATGGTGAGAAAAAGACACTAATATGTTTTCCAGGGATTATGGTTTTGTTTTGTTCTGCTGTTAAATCTTCATGATGTCTAGTCAAGAACAATTCACCATTTGAAGAAGTCATCAAAATGAAGTCCTACAACTTCCAAAATCCTTCTCCTAGTCCTACCATGTCTAATGCACCCTTCTGGATCCCAGGGTCCTTGGACTCTCCCAGTTCATCCTCCCTCAGTTGGTAGATGTAGGTGAATCTTTGTGGTATCTGTGTAGAGACACACCAAAAACTGCATCTGAATCCAGAAAGCAATTTTTGTCATCATTGCATTCACAAACTGGCCCAGTGTAGAACAGATAATTCCACACTGATATTACAGTTTAATTGATTCTTCTTATGAGCTAATGGAGCTAGAGGAAATCTTATGCAATCATGTCTGCAAGAAAACTTAAGAAGACACTTCATGGTCCTGTGCATACATTTATCATTGTCAATTCTATCATTATTTTGTGTGCATTTGTTATTTATCATGACATAGGAATTATTATGTCTCAAATAGAGGTAATTTGGAAGATCAAAGAAATGTAATTAAATTGTCATGGTGGACTGTAGCATTCTAATAAAAATGGTTATTGTAGCAGTAAAATCTAGCTAAACTTGACTTGTTTTGTCCAGGATTTTTATGCTTTAGTGTTTTTTGTTTATTTTGGGGCTTTTTTGGTTGGTGTGGGTTATTTTACCCCCAGGTTTTATTGTTGTTGAGTTTTGTTGTTGTTGGGGGTTTGTTTTTTTTTTTTTTTTCTTATTTATCAGGAAAAAAAGACTGTCTGTGGAGTGGGCAACATATACTCCATGTAGCTATTCTTTCTTCACAAAGCTTCCCTGCATGGCATCATTTATCCTTTTTAGAGGATGGAAATAATACCATGTGGATTACAAGAAGTGATAATAACTGCTAATGAAAACATTATAGAAACAGAGCTAAGAAGCAAGGCAAAGAATAAAAATCCTTTAGATGAGAAACCCAATAGAGCAAATAAAGTAATCAGTGCATGGTCATAAATTGATGTGGCTTTCAGAAACGCCTAAGGGAATCCTGTATCAATTTTCACTGAAAGTTAGATGTTAAATTTCTAGTGACTTATATCGTTTCTCTTTGATAACCCCACCCTGAAACCTGCTGAAGTTCAGTCATCTAATTAATTGCTTTCTATAAATTCTTCTGTAAACACTAGTGGAAGGGCTGCAAAAATAGCACTACAGACAGTTATGCTACAAATGAAAGGAACAGAGGCAGTTCCCTTTCTCCCTTGTTCCTCTTAATAGTAATATTCTGCATTAACAATATTCACTCTGCATTTAGTTGACATCTCTACGAATGAAACTCTGTTTCTGTAATGAGTTCTATCAATCACACAAATGTCTCTTTGCAGCAATTGCCTTGTTTTCAGAGAAAACTTTACAGATACCTAATGTTTCTGCAAATCAGTGAGATCTTTAGGGACATCTCAGGTACTGAACTAACTTCAGCATTTTATTTACATAAAAATATTGTGCCAAGTGAACTGATAGAAAGTTGTACACAAACCCCACATGCCAAAAGAAGGAAATCAGCATAAGCTTTCATCCCTTCAGACAGATGTACTAGGAATTTGACCATATGGAGATTACTTTAAATGCTGCAACTTCACAACTTCAGATAATGTTCAACAAGAGATTTCTTTAGTGCTTAGCAATTTGGAACAATAGTTCTCTCCCTCAAAGCTCGATATGGACGTGCTGGAATGTGTCCAGAGAAGGGCCATGAGGATGATCAGAGGGCTGGAGCACCTCTCCTATGAGGACAGATTGAAGGAGTTGGGGCTGTTCAGTCTGGAGAAGAGAAGGCTCCGAGGTGACCTAATTGTGGCCTTCCAGCATCTGAAGGGGGCCTACAAGAAGGCTGGGGAGGGACTTCTCAGGCTATCAGGTAGTGATAGGACTAGGGGGAATGGAATGAAGCTGGAGGTGGGGAGATTCAGGCTGAATGTGAGAAGGAAGTTCTTCACCATGAGAGTGGTGAAGTCCTGGAATGGGTTGTCCAGGGAGGTTGCTGAGGCCCTGTCCCTGGAGGTGTTTAAGCCCAGGCTGGATGACGCTCTGGCCAGCCTGATCAAGTGTGGGGTGACCCTGCCCATGGCAGGGGGATTGGAACTAGATGATCCTTGTGGTCCCTTCCAACCCTGACTGATTCTATGATTCTATATTCTGGGTAGTATGAAAGCACCTGAGCAACCTGATCCAGTGTGAGGTATCTGAGGGTGACAGAGCACTGGAGCAGGCTGCCCAGGGAGGTTGTGGAGTCTCCTTCTCTGGATGCATTCCTGTGCAGACTACCCTGGGTGATCCTGCTTTGGCAGGGGGATTGTACTCAATGATCTCTGGAGGTCCCTTCCAACCTCTTAATATTCTGTGACTCTGTCCCTGCCCAAGGCAGGGGGTTGGAACTAGATGATCCTTGAGGTCCCTTCCAACCCTGACAATTCTGTGATCTAACAAATAAGGTAAAAAAATGCAGAAGTCTACATTAAAAAAATACACAGTCTACATTAAAACAAACAAAAATTGTCTGTAGAAGAGGAAATGTTCATCATTCTGCATTTAAATACTACATTCTTGTGCAAATCTGCAGAAAGAACATTTAAAGTAACTTGCACCATTTTTGTAAGCAGGGGCTACATAAACAACAAAAAATATCCTGCAAGACCATAAAGGGAAGTATAAATTGTAAAGCGACATAATAAAATGTTTCATCCTGTGTAATGGCAAATGTTAAATTATTTTCTCTCTGAAAATGGTCATTGTACCACTAAGCCTTTAAGCTTATGTCAGAGATTTTGAATATCATTATTGCAGCAACAGAAACTACTGCAGATATCTGCAAAATGGCACCCCAGAATACAGGAATTACAGGGTGATGTTCATGGTCTGTTTTCTTTGTACTAGTCTATGTGTGTTGCATCTAACCAAGGGAGATGAAGACACTAGGAGTCACTTCCTAGTTGCCTTGTATCACACTTAATTACACCCCTGTAAACAGAATAAAAAACCCAAAACACTGTAACAGGTTAGAAAAGGAATTCTGAAATTAAACTTAGGCATGGATGACAGACTTAAACAAATTCAAGCTCCACTATTGGAGAAGGGAAGAAGGTGCCCTTTGGAGGCACCAGAACTGGATGCAGTACTCCAGGTGGAGTCTCATGAGAGCAGAGCAGAAGGGGAGAATCCCCTCACTCATCCTGCTGGTCACACTTCTTTTGATGCAGCCCAGGACACAATTGGCCTTCTGGGCTGCAAGTGAACATTAATGGCTCATGGCGAGTTTCTCATCAGCTGAAACTCCCAAGTCCTTCTCCTTGAGATTGTTTTTTGGGCCACTCGTCACCCAACCTGTATTTGTGCTTGGAATTGCTTTGGCCCAGGTGTAGGACCTTGCACTTGGCCTTGTTGAACTTCGTGAGATTGGCTTAGGCCCACCTCTCAAACCTATCCAAGTCTCTCTGGATGGCAACCCTTCCCTCCAACATGTCAGTGGGACCATACAGGTTGGTGTCGTCCTCAGACCTGTTGAAGGCGCACTCTGTCCCGCTCTCTGTATTGCTGACAAAGATGTTAAACAACACTGGCCCCAGTACCAACCCCAGAGGGATGCCGCTTGTCACTGGTCTCCATCTGGACATTGAGTCATTTACCACAACTCCCTGAGTGTGATCATCCAGCCAATTCCTTGTCCAGTGAGTGGTCCACCTCTCAAGCCCATGATTCTCCAATTCAATGAAATTGGAAAAGAATGTCATGCAGGACAGCATCAAACTCTTTACACAAGACCAGGTACATGACTTCAGTTGCTCTTCCCTTATCCCCTGATTCTATAACTCCATCATGGTTAAAACCACCAAGTTCATCGGGCATGATTCGTCCTTAGTGAAACCATGTTGGCTACCACCAGTTACCTCTTCTTCATTTTCTATGCCTTAGCAAAGCCTTCAGAAGAATGACCTTGCCAAGCACAGAGATAAGACTGACTGGCCTGTAGTTTCCAGGGTCTTCCCTTTTTGGAGATGGGGGTTATGTTTCCCCTTCCTTTTCCAGTCAGCAGAGACTTCAGATTGCAAACACTTCTCAAATGTCATGGACAGTTGGCTTGTCCACTTCACCTGCCTGTTGCCTTAGGAAGGCAAGGATGGATCTTGCTGGGACCGGCGGACATGTGCACCTTCAGGTTCTTGAGTTGGTCTTGAACTTGATATTTGCTTATAGTGCACAGATCTTCCTTTTCCTAGTCTCTGCTTTTGCCTTTTGGAGCTTGGGCAGTGCAGCTAGAGCTCTTGCCAGTGAAGAATGAGGGAAAGGACTCATTGACCACCATAGCCTTTCTTCCATATCCCCTGTCATCAGGTCTTTATTTTCCTTTTGGAGAGGCCCCACATCTTCCCTACCCTTCTTTTTATTGCTGATGTGACATCCCATTCCATTATTATGAATACTTCCAGTAAATAAACATATACAGACATACTATGCACATAATTTTGAAACTTAGTCAATACCATTGGCTTACAGAAGCTTTTTTTTAAATTATTTTCTCTTAAATAACTTTTCCATTTGTTTTTACATACATGTTTGATTTTTTTACAAAAAGCTGTGAAAATTATTTGGCTATGAAATATATAATTCTAGATAAACATGCAATTCATCTTTAATTTCTGGGCAACAAATGAAAGCAGTATGAAATAGACCAGCAATGCTTTTGAAAGAAAGAAAAAGGGAAACAAAGCCTGCATCTGTAGCTGAAACTACAGACCTTGCACTGAATGGCAACTACAGTGAATCACATTTATAAGGTTCAGTGATCACTGGCTACTTTATGAGCTGCAATGCAAAAGAACAATAATGGTGTGCTGACATGAATGGGACAGAAAAGTAATTTTGTCTTGTTTTCCACAAGCAGGGGCTAACTCTTCTAGGAACATTCATCACTTCTTCATAAAAAGGCTCAGATACTGTACCAGTCTTGTTAACACCACAGAAACAAACCAATCAAATGCACTTTATGCCATAGCAGCAAAAGGTATTTCATTCTCTCCCACACCTCTTTTATCTTCCACTCACAAAAAACACCTTTAGCATTAACCTAGTTTCCAGCACCAGACTCTGACAGAACAAAAAATGTCACTTTTTCATACTATTTGTGTTTCTAGTAGAGCAAAGCTCTTTTGAGATTTGTTGCTTTAGCTTTTGTATGTGTGAACAAGTAGCAAAACCAGTCTCCAATAGTGTTTGGGCTCCAAGCAGCACAACCAGGCTCCAACACTGTTTAGATTCCTTGGTGACAATAGAAATAGTATAGATTACTATATGTTACTTAGTTAAATTTGCCCTTTTACCTAATCAGAAATCTGAAAGGTGTCTTCCCAAATTGCACATTATTCTAATTCAGATTTTATTTGTGTATTTTCTATTTTTTTTTTTTTAGAAGGATTCCCTATTTTCAGTCACTATTTGCAAGAAGATGATCTTAGGCACACACCTGACCTTCTATTAATACAACTCAAAGGCTTTGACAACTTGATAAAGGCAGCTGGGTATTTTTTTGTGATTTGTTTTGGTTTTGTTGTGTTTGGGGGTTTTTTTGTGTGTGTTTGCTTGGTTGTTTTGTTTTGTTTTCACTTGGGGGTGATACTGGAAAAAGGTTTTGTAATAGTAAGCAGTGGAACAGTTAATAGCAGTTAAAATAGTCATATTCAAGATTAAGTCATAACTACTCAAATAAATGGGGTAGTTCATATGCTGTTTAAGATTGACTGCAGACAGATACATAACCATTTTCTCTTTCAGGTAGATGTAGCGGCCATTAAGGTCTCTTCTCCTCAGACTACATAACTCCAGTTCCTGCAGCCACTCCTCACAGGCTTCGATCTCTGTATACTTCGTCAATTTCATTGCCGGCAGAGCGGGGCGCACGGGCCGCGGAGGCAATATGGAGAGAAGCAGCGACAGGAGCTGGGGCACGGCGTGGGCAGTGAGGCGCAGTACGGGGCAGAGGGAGCGGCGCAGCCGGTCGAGCTCCGCGGGCAGTGCCGAGCAGAGCCGCCCGGCATCTCGCTCACACATGGCCGCACCGAAGTTGCCCATCCCTCACCAGTCCTTTCGGCGCCGGGACAGAGCTTCCAGAGCTGTGCAGCGTGCAGTGCGCACATTGGCCTTTCAGTGGCGCTGTTGCAGTGGTTCTAAGCCACGCCGCAGGCCATTTAGCGTGCTGTTTGAGATGGTAAAGCAGCTGGGGTATCTGTCCTTGGCTCACAATAACCCCATGCAACACTACAGGGCTGGGGCAGAGAGGGTGGAAAGCTGTCCAGCAGAAAAGGACCTGGAAGTGTTGACAGCCAACTGAATATGAGCCAGCAGTGTGCTCAGATGGCCAAGGTGGCCAAGAGCACCCTGGCCTGGATTCAGACTAGAATAGAATAGAATAGAATAGAATAGAATAGAATAGAATAGAATTAACCAGGTTGGAAAAAGACCTTGAAATCACCAAGCCCAACACCATCAGGAGTAGGGAAGTGATTGTGCCCCTGTACTGAGCAATGGTAAGGCCACACCTCAAATGTTATGTTTAGCTGTCAAAGCATGTGGGGAACATGTAGTATAAGGAGTGGGTGAGGGAGCTAGGGCTATTCAGTCTGTAGAAGAGGAGGCTGAGGGGAGACCTTTCCACTCTAGAAGTACCTAAAAGGAGGTTGTAGTGAGGTGGGGGTCAGTGTATAGTCCTAAGTAACAAGTGGTAGTCCTCAAGTTGCACGACAAGAGGTTTAGATTGGCTATTAGGAACAATTTCTTTCCTGGAAAAAATGGTCAGGCGTTGAAAAAAGCTGCTCAGGAAAGTGGTGAGGTCACCATGCCTGGAGGTTTTCAAAAAGTATGAGGACATGGACCTTCAGGGAATGGCTTAGAGAGCAGGTTTGTGTTGGGTTGATGATCTTACAGGTCTTTTCTAGCCTGAATGATCATGTGATTCTAAGAGAATGGAAATATATGGTGAATGGTGACTTAATGCAGCACACAGTTAGAATGCTGCAAAAGTCCTTGTTGGTGCATGAAACCAGTTATGTTTTATAAATGTAATTTTCATCCCGATAAAATTCAGTTACCTGTGAAGTGCACAAGATATTTTAGATATTGAATCTTTCCCTAAATAGTCTCATGTGCCTGAGTGCCATAGAAATGTTATGTTGTACAAAAAAGCAAGGATTTTTTTGTAGAAGAATGTTCATGTATGATGTGCTGGTTCCTGTGAAAGACAGAACTGGGAGATGAGAGTGTGAGTCAAAAATTAACTCTTTTTTTTTTTTTCACTGTTCCTTGCCTTCCATCTGAAAGCCCTCTGAAACTGCATGCTGTCACTCTGTCAGAGGTAAAACAACAGTGTGCAGACCACTTGCTTCTATAATTTCCTACCACACCATTCCTTATGCATTCCAGTAGCCTGCAGGCCCTTTGGGAGTGAGTAATAGAATAGACAAGACTAGCAATAAATGAAGGTAGGAGAAGAAACTTCAATAGGAACCATTTAGATCATTCAGGTCATGACAAGAGTCCTCATAGTTACTCTGTTCTTGCAAAAGTAATTGGCTTTCACACTCACTTGAAAACCAGAAATACCAGGTAGCAAAACTCCATTTGCTTTTCTGTCCCAGTATTGCAATCAGTAGTAACCGATACACTCCCCTACAAGGATGACTGCTCAGAAAGTAACTCTTTCTATATGGGAAGCTTTGGACAGTGTTTGTGTTTACCCCTGAATGATAAAAATGCTGTTAACACACTACAGCTCATTGGTTCGCTATGGAACACAAGAGGACTGCATAGTCTCAGGAAATTTACATACTAACTTGATGCCTTTAAATGTATTTTACTGTTGGGAGTATATTTCGCTTCAGAGGGATAGGTCTAGGACTTTAAGAAATTTTATATTCTTGACAATTAAAGCATCATGTAGATGTTTCTTTCTCCCTGAAAACACCCCCTAGACCTGGATCCTGATATCAGGAGCATCTAAACCCTGCCAAAATCTTATCAGTATAAAATTGGGAGGCACCAAGACCTGTTTGGCCGTGTGGCTGAAGAACTTCCCCTCTACCACAAGGTAGTTCATTGTCCACACCGTGCTTGGGCTGTCCGCTGCAGTAGGGCTGCTGAGGAAGATATCTGAGTCACCTTGCTGCACCCCAAACAAGATCTCAAGAATGAAGGTGCTCCCAGTCACTTTTCAGCTGCAGCAGGCAGGAGGTCTGGCTGTAGGGCAACATCTTCATCTTGTAGCGACGTGACTGAGGCAACACCATCCAGGCTTTTCTCACCAAATCCTGGAACCACTCTGCAACTTTCTAGGTGAGAGCAGGTACAGAGAATGTCTAGGACTCTGGGTTCGCATAGCATGTTCTGTCCCCCCACAGCTGCATTCCCGCTCCACATGGATGTGGGATTGCTTGGCTAGAATCTGCCCCAATGTGCCAAGTTGCAGGCAGAAGCTGTCCCTAGGCAGCGGCATAAGCAGTTGGTAGACAACATCATCTGCCTCATAAGGACTCCATCCTTCAAATGAGCTGCCCACACCAATGTCAGGCTGCAGCACTGGCAAGAAACTATTTGACAGGCATATTTGCAAGGCCTGCAGGAGGTCATCCACCAGCTCCTTCACTACCTGGCTCCTGGAGGTCATTTTCTGCACAGGCCACTGGATGCACCTGGCAAAAATCCTGTCTAATTGCTTCTCCTCTTCAGGACCTTCTCCATCGCTTTCTTCCTCATCCTTCTTGTCTGTGCTGATATCTGAGATCTCATACATGATGCAGCCAGAGTCTGGCTCAGGGCTCACTTTTCTGAGCCACCGGAAGAGCCAAACCATGAGGACCAAGACAAGGCCAAAGAAAAACACATGTAGCTTTGTTTCACAAAAAAGGCAAGAGCAGGTGATGTAAGAGCATTTTTTGTTCTATGAAACTGTCTTAATCAAAACCTGCAGGGTTCTGCCTTTTCCTCCAGATTCTCCTTCCCATCCCACTGGAGGAGGAGTGTTTGGGAAGAGTGATCTGCAGAATGGGCAAGCAGAAGCAACAGACATATAACTTGGCATAATGCCCATCTAATCCCATCTAATATATAGCTGCCCATCTAATACATAGCTGCCCATCTAATCCCATCTAATATATAGCTGCAAAAGGTACATATCTGGTACAAAGGTCCTCATCTCTGTATGATCACAAAAGTGGCTCTTTTTGGTGAAGGCACATTATGCCCAGACACTGAATCTTGTCCCAGCATGTGGACAAGTTCCCCCTCCTTCAGGAGAAAGACAAAAGCCAAGGCATTAGCCAGGCCAGCACGCACCCAGCACATGCAGCGCTCGTGCAAATACCAAGTATGGGCATAATTCTAGCTTCATGCTTTCTATAG
Source organism: Dryobates pubescens (assembly GCF_014839835.1). Classification (NCBI taxonomy): domain Eukaryota; kingdom Metazoa; phylum Chordata; class Aves; order Piciformes; family Picidae; genus Dryobates; species Dryobates pubescens. The sequence continues at coordinate 6,938,648 of NC_071657.1, forward strand.
GCTGAAGCCAGTTGTTTATGAGAGTGCCTATTGTCAAACCCAGCCTCGAGGAATCTATAAGTATCATCCCCAGTGGGTAAACAAGTTGCCTCCTCTTTCACTTTGTCTCTGTGCTTGCTCGAGAGAGCAACTCTCGAGCCATAGCCTCTGCTATTGAGCTTATTGCTGCTAGCTTCTGTCATACATGCACACATACTGAAAGCCTCTGCATCATGAGAAGCAGTTGTGAGGATCATCTCCACAGAGGGAGGACCTTCGCTGAGCCCGAGAAGCCCAGCGTCGCCACAGCCAGTCGTACCAACCGGGAGAGCCCACCGTGCCACCGAAGTACTGGACCAACCCCCGAGGGTAAGACCTGCCCAGTTACCGGGGAGAAGGGACTTGATCGAGACCGAGTCGACATATGCCTAGCCCTGCCGTAGTGGGAGGGGAGCTGCCACATGTGCCGCTCAGAGCCCTGTAAACCTCAGGGAAGACCAAAGCATTGTTCGTGCCTATACTGCACCGAACCCAGGAGCACTCCGAACGTCCCACTGTTCCTTTAAGCTCAGTAAACAATAAGCCGCCACTTTCCACAGATGTATTCTCTCCCCAAGGCTGTTTACATCAGCCCCGAGAATCGCCGTATCTGGGCCGACCCCATAGCTTTGCCTGCTGCCGTGTCTTCCAAGCCTGCCTACCTGCAACCGTCGCCCCACCCTGTTGTGTGAGCCAACTCCCGAGGGCCGACCCCACGGGCCGACGCCGACCAGGACCGATCCCTGTTGTCTGGAGGGAATCGACCGAGTCCTGCAGGGAACCTGCTTCCGAGCTAAGCCCAGGTTGCGTTATTCCCCCTCCACTACTGCGGAGAGAGGAGACAGTAACCCAATGCTGCTGTCCAACTCGACTAGGAACCAGTCCAGCGACAGTCGCCTGCCGGACCTCCACTTTGCTACAAACAACAGCTACAAAGTGTCTTCCACGTGCTTTCCATCCACTATCACTCAGTTCGAAGTATCCGCGTGTAGCAGAGTAATCGCTGACACCTAGAAAGATTATAATATTGCTGTGTATAGCCAGGAGCCACCTGTGTCCCGCCGGGTCGCCATCTAGTGGCCAAGCAGTGGAACTGCACCCTCCGTTATATAAATATAGAAATGGTCTATAGATAGTTCAATTAAGTTCTAATCATAACATTAAGCCACTTGTGGAATGTATTTCACGAACGTGCACTAGAACATGTATATAAGTTGGTGATTCATCAGTTATTAATAGTTTGATAATTAAGACAATATTTTCATAATTCATATTCCATATTCATAAATTTAATAACCTCTTCACCACACTCTTGCATTAGGTGAAAAAAATGAAAATCTGTTAATTGCAATGAAAATACAGTCCATGGACTAAGTTTTATAACAGCATATTGCTTTTGGCATTTTTAACACAGAATGTTGTTAAAATAATAAAATTACACATAGAAATTATATATAAGTGAAAAATACCAAATGCTTATCCAAAGCAAAAAGGCTCCACACTGTCCTATCGAAATCTACTGGGTGTTTTTCACCAAAAAATAGCAAAGGACTTTTAGAAGATTTTCCACTGGTTCTGTTTTTTAACTGTTATATATCTGTTACATTGAAAATGGCGAAGACTCCTGCCCACTGTTGTTTAGAAGAATAAAAGCATTGTCATGACTTGTGAAACTGTTTATGTGAGATGAAAGCACAATGCAAGTTAAGTGGGTAAACTCAGCAGGAAAAATGAAATTTAGAAGACAACTAGTAGGAAAATCAGGGAATCCTTTGGTTTATACTCATTAGTTTGCTGTATTGTCACCTTAAATATTGTTTATATTGCTACTAATAGCAACACCAAAGCATAGTGCAAGTAGATAACTGCACAGTTGAAAGGGGTATTTATTTCTCTCAGATTAATGTTACTAACAATATTGAATAGTAAGTGCTGTTTCTCAAAATTTTTGAGAAAATGGGCTCCAGTGTGCCTGCCTCAAAACTAATACTGAGACATTCATCCAGAATTTGTAGCCAGGGTGAAATAATATCATAGAATCAGACACGGAATGATCCAGGCTAGAAGGGACCTCCAAAGGTCATCTAGTCTGACCTCCCTGCAGTCAGCAGTGACATCCCCAACTAGACCAGATTGCCCAGCATAGGTCCCGATATGGACCCCTGAGGGACACCACTTGTCACTGCTCTCTGTCTGGATTTCAAGCCATTGAGCACCACCCTCTGGATGTGACCACACAGCCAATATCTTATCCACTGATCACTCCACACATCACATCCACATCTCTCCAACTTGGTGAGCAGGATGTTGTGGGGAACTGTGTCAAAGGCCTTGTAGAAGTCCAGATAGATCACATCCTTAGGTCGTCCCTATTTTACTGACATAGTCACTCTATGCTTGCTGTCGTCCATGTGCTTCAGCTTGGCATTTAGAGGATCTGTTCCATGATCTTCCCAGGCACGGAAGTGAGGCTGGCAGGTCGATAGTTCCCATGGTCCTCATTTGAAAATGGGTGTGATGTTTCCACTTCATTAACAACTTATTTATAATCCCAGCACTGACTTTGAGTACAACTTTAGTCTGCATTTTCACATAGAATAGAATAGAGTAGAATAGAGTAGAGTAGAATAGAATAGAATAGAGTAGAATAGAGTAGAGTAGAATAGAATAGAATAGAATAGAATAGAATAGAATAGAATAGAATAGAATAGAATAGAGTAGAATAGAGTAGAATAGAATAGAGTAGAATAGACCAGGTTGGAAGAGACCTTCGAGATCATCATGTCCAACCCATCATCCAATACCATCTGATCAACTAAACCATGCAGCCAAGCACCCCATCAAGTCTCCTCCTAAACACCTCCAGTGACTCCACCACTTCCCTGGGCAGCCCATTCCAATGGCCAAACACTCTATGAAGAATTTCTTCCTATGAACTTCCCTTTTTGAAAATGCATGTGATGTTTCCTTTCTTCCAGTCCCCAGGGACTTCACCTGCCTGCCATGACTTTTCAAATGTCATGAAGAGTGGTTTGGCCAACTATATCAGGTATTTTCTTCAGGACTCTGGAATATCCAGACCATACTAACTACTTGCAGTGATGCCAGTTCTCAACAGCTGTTGGTACACGGATTATTGAATGTCAAGTACCTAGTACAGAAGATGAAGAACTGCTTTTTTCACAGAAGAGGCTCTTTTGAATCTGTAGTTTTAACTCTTTATTTTTCAGCCCCTTATTTTTCCATTTTTCTTGCTTCTGCTCTATCCTGTGTTACCATAACACAGGATAGTTCCCTTATCTCCTTGTCTCTCTTTAATTTAGGTCAATCTGTCTTTTTATCCTTCACTGAGCCTTTGGGTCCTTTGCAATTTTATACTTCTCATTTGCTTTTAATTTCTTTTATAGCTTTTCAAGTATATTATATGAATGTACTTGGAGTCTATTGTTATTTGCCTTGCTGCTATCTACCCCTCACTACACCCACTCTTTTTCCCCCCCTTTTTTTTGGTTCTGGATCAGTCTAAATTTTAAGCTCCTTTTTCTCCATATCTTTTATTTGAAGCAGCAGAGAATAACACTGTCAGATACTACCTTTCAGCTCTGAGCCATCAATTATCACTCTTTAATAAGTGGTTTTCCTCATTCCCTGTGTTTTGTCACCTTTCTTGAAATTTCCAATGTGGAGTCTTTTGCTGTCTTGTGAGGACCATCCTTCTCTTAAACTTTATATCATCTTTTAAAACAAAAATATTAACTTTTTAAATTCCTGAAATGTTGTCTTCCTTCAGGTAAAATACCCTTGACTTACTTGCTGCAACAATTTTTGCTTTGGGACTCAAACACTGTCCTGACTTCATCTTGCAAAAAACTTCATCCAAACTCATTTCCAAAAATCTTCAAATTTCTCAGGTCAGTACCTGTTTGAATTAGCAGGTATATTGAGTGTAAATGGAAAAAGCACACATATTTCTTTTTCTTGTCTATCCAGGTCTTGTTACCTTGTCTCAGCAGTTAACAAAGAGGTTGATGAATGTTGACCATGCCCCAGATAGGATTGTATAGGGGCTGTGTTGGCTCTCTGCAAATGTATCTTCTTCTTTTCACGTAGTGCTATAGATCCCTTTACCCAGAAGCAAGATTAACTTCACCTTTGCCTAAGTTTATTTATTAGAAAACCAAGATGTAATGAAAAGATCAGAATCAGTTGTGTTTCCTTTTCTGATTGGTTTGTGATCTTTAGCTCTTCTGGATCCACACTGTAACAAAAACAGCTTGTGAGTGGTGCAGCTGGTTGCAGCAAGTCAGATTTTAAAGTACTTAAGAAAACTGTGTCAATAAATATTTTTTTTCTTAAGTTCATATGCAAGAAAGCAGACTAAAGTTGTGTACAGAGTGAATGTAGTACTCAAAGCAAGTGCTGGAATTATAAATAAGTTGTTAATGAAGTGGTTGCTGTAGGAGATGAAGAATTACAATTAGAACCTTTCACTCTTGTTGCTTTGAATTTGACAACCATGACAAAAATTTGCTTCAATCATGATTGTTGGGTGGCTAGCTCTTGAGGTAATCCTGGGTCAGTTTCTTACTCTGAATCTCAAAAGCTGAAAGTGGGTTTTGTGATTCTCAAAACTGTGAATAGAGGGAGAGTGCAGCCTCCAGATTTGGCACTTTGGCTCCTTCTACATGAGAGAAGTCACTAACTGGCTAGAGATGATTCAGGATCTACAGAATGCTGAAAAAGAAATTCAGATCACTCAGAGTTGTTTCACATCATTAGCAGCTTCCAGGCAATGTTGCAGAAGATTTTTTTGGTATCGATCAATTGTAAATTTTTTATGATACTCTACTGTAGCAATTGTTTGCTTTATAACATGCTGTTTACTTCTGTACAATGGATGTGAGTTCTCTACTGATCAAAAAAGTTATTGATGATCACCGTATGTGGATCAAAACCTACTGCATTACCTGACATAAATGCAAACCAAACTACAACTTCTCCCCCTCACTATAAAAGGTCAGCATTGATGGTGCTTAAAATACTCTGAACTGACAGATACATGCATTGAAGACCACAGAGTATTCAGCTTGTAACTCAAAATTTAAGTAAAAATTCTCATTAAACTTCTCACATATTATATGGAAATCCACATTTTCTAATTGTATTCCTCAGCACCACATATAAATAATCTGGAGGGAAGGGATGCCATCCAGAGGGACCTTGACAGGCTGGAGAGGTGGGCACAAGCCAACCTCATGACATTGAACAAGACCAAGTGCAGGGTCCTGCATCTGGGTTGAGGCAATCCCAGGCACAAATCCAGGCTGGGCAGTGACTGGCTGGAAAGCAGCCCTGAGGAGAGAGACTTGGGGGTGCTGGTGGATGAGAAGCTCAACATGAGCTCTCAGTGTGCACTTGCAGCCCGGAAAGCCAATCAGATCCTGGGCTGCATCAAGAGAAGTGTGGCCAGCAGGTCAAAGGAGGTGATTCTCCCCCTCTACTCAGCTCTGGTGAGACCCCACCTGGAGTACTGCATCCAGTTCTGGAGCCCCTATTACAAGAGGGATCTGGAGGTGCTGGAAGGTGTCCAGAGAAGGGCCACGAGGATGATCAGAGGGCTGGAGCACCTTTCCTATGAGGACAGACTGAAAGAGTTGGGGCTGTTCAGTCTGGAGAAGAGAAGGCTCCGAGGTGACCTAATTGTGGCCTTCCAGCATCTGAAGGGGGCCTGCAAAAAGGCTGGGGAGGGACTTCTTAGGATATCAGTTAGTGATAGGACTAGGGGGAATGGAATGAAGCTGGAGGTGGGGAGATTCAGGCTGAATGTGAGAAAGAAGTTCTTCACCATGAGAGTGGTGAAGCCCTGGAATGTCCAGGGAGGTGGTTGAGGCCCTGTGCCTGGAGGTGTTTAAAACCAGGCTGGATGAGGCTCTGGCCAGCCTGATCTAGTGTGGGGTGTCCCTGCCCATGGCAGGGGCGTTGGAACTAGACGATCCTTGTGGTCCCTTCCAATCCTGACTGATACTATGATACTATGAATCCACTATGCCTAAAAGACTCTTCTCTTGTGACTGTGTTGCAATGGTGCTAGTAGGCCTAAACCTGTACACAGCAGAGTACCAGATCTCTTACTTGCAGTCATTATCATTTGCCCAGTATCCCTCCTTTCTACTATAAATAGCAGCTAGATTTCTGAGCTTTACTGAATCAATTACAGCACAGATATTTTTTTCTCTTTTCTCACTGTTCAGCAAAAGAGATGCATTTTCTTTGATTCCCATGGGTCTTCACTTAACTATATAATTTGTGAATTTAGTTCTTGTTTTGCAGTGTATTACTAAAATTAATTCAATGGATGTATTTTGATCCGTTAAAACTGGAATCAATATCTTACTGTGAATATGTCCATGCATCTGCATTTCAGTGCTTTGTCCTAAATGCAGCAGTCTGATTACCAGCACTGATTTTGTAATTCAGAAGTTTCCTTCTTTAAGTAATCTCTCCTCCTGCAATGCAGGTGGTCAGCCATCACCACATGTCAAGAATGATGTCAAAGTCTCGTTCATCCTCTGCAGTACATCAGAGGAAGCGTATGAAGTGTGTCTTGGTGAGGGAAAGTAAGGAATAATTCAGCCTGGTGGGTTTTTTTGTGGGCTCAACTTTTCTCCCCAACTCTATGAGACAAAGGAAAAGGCCTCAGTAGTGGGTGTGTATTGAAGCTGCTCTCTGAGCAACCTTTCCTTCAGAGTCACAGCAAAGATGTGCACTCTTCCTTCAATATTCTTGTAGAAAAAAATGTGTTTTCTTAGGTACTGAAAAATATTTAATCTCTCCTTAGTCTCAGTATTACAGAATGATAGCGGTTTGAAAGGACCTCTGGAGATCATCCAGTCCAACCACCCTGCCAGAGCAGGTTCACATAGAGCAGATTGCATGGGATGGTGAATGACTGCAGAGATGGACACTCCACCACATCTCTTGGCAACCTGTTTCACCCTAGTGTACAGAAGTTCCTCCTCATGTTTCAATGGAATTTCCTATGTTCAAGTTTGTGCCTGGTACCTCTTGTGCTGTCACTGGGCACCATTGAAAAAAGCTTGGCCCCATCCTCCTGACACCCACCCTCTAAGTATTTGTAAGCAGTGATAAGTCTTCTTCCCCTAGTCCCTGAGCTTTTTTTTCCCCTTCTTTGTTGGTAAGAGAGATATTCTAGTCCTCTAATGATCATCACAGGCCTTCGCGCTACCTGTTCAAGCAGTTCCCCATCATCTTGAACTGGGGAGGCCAGAACTGGACACAGTACTTCTGATAAGGCCTCACCAGGGCAGATTTAGCCTTACTGGAGCTCTTAAATGGTCCAAAGTAAAGTTAATCAAAGTTAACTAGTAGATCCACAGCTATCTGTACAAAAATTAGAACCTCTGTCTGTGGCAGAACTTCTTTTGTGTATGATTAATTATGCAAGAAACTTGCATCAGAAAGTCCTTCTGTGTGCACTGTAGGTAATACCAGGTTCCAAACAATACAATTCCACATAATTGTAATGTTGCCGTCATTGTCTACTGCACATCTTAAATCTATTTACAAAGCTATTTGATTTGATACTACACTAAGTGGAATTATAAAGAATACCTAAAGTAATTTTACTGGGGCTGTGCTTAAAATAATTTACACTGATTAAAGTTAAATTTAAAAGTTCCCTTTAGTGCTTTCTTGTGCATTTAAAAAGAAGGACCTATAATTATAATGTAATGCAGCTTTAGCAGTAATGAGTAAATTTAGAAAAGTTGCTCTGCAGTTTTATGTAAGAACAATGTCTGAAGATGAACTAGCTGTGCAGCCAGAAGGTAACACATCTGACTGTATTTCAAGTTCTGTTAAACTGACAGGGAATTTTCCTACTGACTGCAGTTCTTGAGTTGGAGTTGGAAATCCCTCTAGAAATGCTCTTCAGGATTTTCAAGAGATTTTTATTCTAAGTGTCTGATTATCATGGAATTTTTCAAATTCAGGTGTAACTCAGTATGGTTTTGTTCTATTTAAACCAAATAACTATTAAAGGAGTCTTAATGGACTGTCTTGGATACAGGAAGAGATGTGGTTACAAGAGCTTTTAAGTTTGGATGAAAAGGAGAGTTTGGAAGTAAATATTCTCATTCTCCACACTGGTGATATAATTTCTCTAACAGAATGGTGTTGGGACACAAAAACTGGATCTACTCTTGATGAAATTAAAGTACACAGCAGAAGTGCATGCTATGCACAAGTCAGTATTGAGATACTCAGACCATGAGACAAGATCAGAGCTGTTCTGAAATGAACATTACCCCAAACTCATACGAAGTTGACAACAGCTCACTGAAACATTTGGTTTCCTTCACAGAGTTGATGATATGGTGCCTTACTATCAAATAATGTGGCTCAGCCATTAGCATGTTAGCAGTTAGTCCTTATCCCAGCACCAGCCTCTGAAGATATATCCATTACAATGTGTAAGCCACTCAGATGGGGAGATAATGAGACACTCAAAAACACTGTGCTGCAACTTTATGTCCCAAAACATTCACTAATGCCTTTCTCTCTCCTGGACAGCATCCTAGGCCTGTAGCCCTGCTGACAAAGGTCATGTCCCACATGAGTTGTGGAGCCCTGACTACTTTCTGCAGAAGAGGTGTGATCCCACCTCTACAGATATTTTTTTCTTCATTTCTAATTTTGATTCAATGTAAAATGAATTACACTGAGTTTCAGAAACCAGGAAATTCAAGGATGAAGAAATCATATTGGTGATGACCTGGGACCTCTAGTCATGAATAAATATGTAGTAAAGTAAAGCATGATTAAAGCCACTGAAGTACTTGTTTTCAAGGCCATCAAGAATGAGTTTAATTGAGAGAAAGGCTATCTTTAAGCTTTACTGGTGTATCTATAAACTGGTTTTCTGCATCTCATTGGCACGTTAACTCTAGGTCACAAGGGTAAAGAAGTAATTCCAGACATATTCAAATATGTGAGCTTTTCTGAGGAGTTTCAGAAATGGAAGGCACAGGAATCACACAAATTCTTGGCACTTCTAATAAAGTTCTGCAATTGCTTTCAGCATTTCATCAAAAGATGATGTGTTTTATTTCACAGGGCAACAATCTGTCTGTAGACAGATAAGTCCATGGGAAGAGAAAGAAAAGGGGGAAAAAACTCCACTTTGATTTCTGAAAACTGTTTCAGGGACAAAGTTTGGAGATTGCCCTGGATTTTCAGGATTTACTATGTTTTGACAAGTGAATTTTATGTGCCTCACTGAGAATGAAATTTGTAACAGGTAAATATTTTGTTGCTAACCTCTTAAAGCTTTAAGAAACTTATAAAGATTAATGCCAATAAAAGAACAGCTAGTTCAACAAATCTTAGATTAGGGTATCTTGTGCCTGTTTCATGTAATAAACACTTTGATTGCTACACTGGAGGATGCAAGAACTTGAGTTTAAATTGAGTTCTTTCACATTTAAATTCTTTATGAAGAATAAGTGACATGATTTTCTGTGAAATTTCATTAAATTTCCAGGATATTAAACTACTTACAGGGTTAAAACGAGAGTAAAGGAGTTGGAAGAACATTTTCCAGCATCTTCAAAGATAATACCGTCTCAATGATGATGATTGATGATGATGATTCATCTGATTTCAGCCCCTCCTCCCCTCTTCCCCCCCCGCCCCCCTTCTCTAGATGTAACACAGGGAAAAAAATCCCTTAAGAGATCATATAGCTACTTCTCTGCTCTCTTCATTCTACTCATCCTCCCTGTTGAAAGTTGCAAAAAAGCTCAGAAGTAGAGTAGAACTGAAAAAAAGCATAGCATCAACTGCCAAACTAAGACAACTATATAAAATGGCATCTACTGGGCTTAAATATTTAGTCATCTGCCTGTTAAAGGCCTTCAAGCTCCACCAATGTGACCCTGGTGTCAGGAATGAAATGACACTTTTATTTATCTTTTTGTATTATTATTCCTATATTTATTTTGTAGCAGAATTCTTTAAAATTCCTCTCTACACCTCTCTTGGCCTGTAGGAGCAGCTGTTCCCTCTGACATCAGTTATTCTCTCTGATATGTCTAAAACTCCATGCACCTCAACACAAATCCCTAGCTGTGGTATCTCCATTATTGATGGTGAAGCTTACATTGCAGTCATTGACTATTTCTTGTCAAAACATGATGAAATTACCTTTGAAGAAGCAGGCTCATGGGACAGTACTGTAGCTGTGATAATACAGGGCTCAGCATGCGCTGCAAAATCTGAACGTGGGTGTTATCTGTGTGAATCACCTTGCTGCTATGCTACCAGTATCCTGAGGCAAAGAGTAAGTAGCTGGCTTGTATTGTGTGCACAGACTGCAGGCACTGCAGCATAGGTGCTCCAAAAATTGTTCTACAAATGGTGCTTTCTAATTCAAGCTGTGTTTGCATGTAACAAAATATGGTCCAGAAGTACTCAGTAGGTTGTGTGAATGCCTAAAGCAAGCTGGTCACATGTAAACAGGGTGCAGAGTGAACTGGTTTATTTCACTGGCTGCTGATGTTCCAGCCACTATTTACATCATGCCTGAAAATGAAAAAGACTAGGTTAGGGGAGAAGCAGGAGATGATGAGAGTAAATTATACATGAGCACACTGGCAAGAAAAGATACTGAAAAGAAATTCCCTTGTGGTAAATTCTTGGAAGCTCTTCTTATTTAAATAGTGGAGCACTGATTTCAGGTTAATTAAAGCTTGCTCAAATTTAGTGCACCAAGGTACGTGGCAAGTAGGATTGGAAAATATAGCAAAGGAGAAAAAAAATTAGCTTTCATATCTCTTTTTGTGCCCCCTCCCCCCCCAGTTTCTTCATGTCCATAGAGTTCCTCTTACTGTAGTCCTAGGGAAGTCATTCTGCCTCTGTACTCAGCACTGGTTAGGCCTCACCTTGAGTCCTGTGTCCAGTTCTGAGGCCCTCAGTTTAGGAAAGATGTTGAATTGCTGGAACGTGTCTAGAGGAGGACAACAAAGCTGGGGAAGGGTTTGGAACACAAGGCCTATGAGGAGAGGCTGAGGGAGCTGGAGGCTCAGGAGAGACCTTATTGCTGTCTACAACTACCTGAAGGGAGGCTGTAGCCAGGAGGGCATTGGTCTCTTCTCCCAGGCAACCAGCACCAGAACAAGAGGACACAGTCTCAAGCTGCACCAGGGTGCAGGGTGTGCTGGATGTTAGGAAGCAGTTCTTCACAGAAAGAGTTATTGGCCATTGGAATGTGCTGCCCAGGGAGGTGGTGGAGTCACCATCACTGGAGGTGTTTAGGAAGAGACTGGATGGGGTGCTTGGTGCCATGGTTTAGTTGATTAGATAGTGTTGGATAATAAGTTGGACTCGATGATCGCAAAGGTCTCTTCCAACCTGGTGAATTCTATTCTATTCTATTCTATTCTATTCTATTCTATTCTATTCTATTAATTGAAAAATCATTATGGATATGCTCCTTGCCAGTCAAATGCATCTTGCAAAAGACTTCCTAGTCTGGAGAACTTTTTCAATAGCATTACTTCCCTGGTTCCCATCTATCCACTGAATCATTTACAAGAGCAGGTCTATTAAATTTGCGTGGGCATGTGTGGTGGGTCACAGCATGCCATTCAATTAGATGAAAAATTCTTAAATATTTCTTTAAAGATGGTTTTGGGAAATATGAGAACAGTACTAGAGTTGTTCAGGATATTCCCAGTGGCAGATAGCACTGTATGGTATTACTACCTCCAAGTAATAATCTAAATGGGGACAAAAGGAATAATGAAACACCAAGAGCTAAAGAGAATCTTCTCTATTTCAAAACCTTCCTCCAAATAAAAGATGTCATTTAATAAACTGTATAAAAATTGGAAGCAAAGTTTATGGATATTTTGCTGGTAAATTTCCATTTTTGGGACAATCTTAGTGAAAAATTTTCTACTTTACACAGTATGCAAGGGGAGGGGGAAACCCCGACAAACTACAAAGCTTCATTAGATTACTTCATTAATTTTCCAGAACAGGTTTTAAAGCAAAATCTGAAAATATTTTTTAGAAGGGAGAAGTATTGCTACAACCTATTTTGCCTGTTCAAAAAGCTAACATATTCTACTGTTTTCTTCCTGTTCTCGGAGCACTGTCTACAAAGCTCAGAGGATCTGTGGTTCTGTGTAAGTAATATGTGCTTTGAGTCAAAACAATCTGGTTCATCTGAATATGAAGCATTTATTTTAGTATACAATTTCTTGTGGTGAATGTACTTGTATCAGAAAGGCAGATGGCAGAAGAAAATAAAAATTGTAGCTGTTATGACAATTCAATTGCAATAGAATTTCCAAATCCTTAGTTAATATATTGGATCACAGAGGATGACAATAATAGCTTCCTTGTCCCCACTTTTATAGCAGGATCTGCGTATCATTCTGTGGTAAAATAAAGGACAACAAACAAAAAATCAGTTATCGCAGCAACAGCTAAACCAGATTTGACAGGACACTGACCTTTTGAGAGCACTTTTCGAAGAACAATACATGATTTTACTCATTTTATTTGTGTAGGGGTGGAACAGAATGTTTATTTTAAATGGACTTTTAAAAGGGTAAAGATACAGATGAAGATAGATATGCTTCACTTTCACCACTGCTCTAGAATTCACACAGACAGGTATGTGTCTGTGCATCCTGGCCTGTACTAGAAATGCTGTGTCCAGCATGAGTAGGGAGGTGATTGTCCCCTTGTACTCAGCTCTGGTGAGGCCACACCTTGAGTATTGTGCTCAGTTTTGGGCACCTCAATACAAGAGAGATGTGGAGGTGCTGGAGAAAAGCGCAGAGGAGGGCAACAAAGCTGGGGAAGGGCCTGGAGAATAAATCTTGTGAAGAGCAACTGAAGGACCTGGGGCTGTTTGGAAAAGAGGAGGCTGAGGGGAGACCTCATTGCTGTCTACAACTACCTGAAAGGAGGTTTGTAGAGAGGCTGGTGCTGGCCTCTTCTCCCAGGTAATTAGTGATAGAACAAGAGGGAATGGCCTCAAGCTGCCACTGGGTAGGTTTAGACTGGACAGTAGGAAAAAAAAAATCCCATCAAGAGTGGTCAGGCATTGGAATGTGCTGCCCAGGGAGGTGGTTGAGTGACCAGCCCTGGATGCGCTTAAAGGTTTTTTGGATGTGGTGCTTGGGGGTATGGTTTAGGGGTGAACCTTGTAGAGTTCTGGGTTGGACTTGGTAATCTTAAGGGTCTTTTCCATCCTGAATGTTCCTGTGATTCTTTGATTCTGGACGGAGACCACTAGTTCTTGTGGTTAATTTCATATGTAACTGAATCAAGAGAAGAGCTCTTTTAGGACAAGTGTTGATAAATGAAGAGTTTGTTATACAATGTGTGTTCAAGTACTCAGTCTATCAAACATAAACTTTAGCCTTGTTTTGCTTTAAAAGGAGAAACTGTCATCAGCCCTAGCTTAAGGTTTAGAAAGATAGAACATCTAAATTTACTGCATTGCATTCATGGTCACTCATTGACATTTGCCATGGCAGTTCTGTGTGGTTTCTATTCTTCACTGCAGTCTTTTGAGCATATTGAAGAAATGGGAATATTTCCAAAACATCATCTAAAACTAGAAAGCAACAGGAATTTACTGTCAATATGCTGTGCCAGTCTGTGATCCTTTCCTTCATGATTTATTTCTGTATAAGAAGGCATCATGATGAATAGCCTTGACAGAAACAGAATGTTTTCACAAAGAAGCTATAATGAGAAGATAGATATGTATGACTGAAACAAACTGGCTGCAGATGAAAGAATAGGTTCAGTATAAGGAACGCTGCTTAATACAAATGCGATACTTTCTTCTGCTTCACATTCAAGAGGGCTTGGACATCTGACAGAGGGAACACCAAAAGGGGTACCACAAGCATACCTCTTCAGCAGATACAATAACTACAATAAAATCTCTGGCAGTGTTGTACAACCTTCATGTGACTTATATAGTCAAATGACAGTCTAGCTCAGCTAGGGTGTGCTATAACTCATGAAAATATTCCTTGAAATCAAGAAAAAAATCATGCAGAAATTTCTGCCATAAGGGGAGAAAGAAAGTCTTTTAAGTTTTTAGACACCATAGGGAGAAGGAAGTGAATCTCTGCATTCTGAAATACCACTTGAATCTGGGGAGACCCTGCAAAACCAACCTGTAACTCATCTTCATCACCCTTACAGGGGACAAACTGAGACCCACAGAAGTACACGTGATGACAGCTATGATCACAGCTTATTTCTGTTTAACCTTCACATATAGAAAAGTTGTGCTCACATTGACATTGTTAATGTTCTACAGGGAAGTATGAGACAGTTTAGCTTAAAGAAGTGTTTTTTTATTAGGTCTGAAACATGCCATTTGTAGCAAACCAGCATGCCCTTGTCTGCATATAGTTTCATTACATCTTGCCTTTTTTTTTTTTTCTTCTTTTTTAGTTTTTTTCTTTTTATTTTTTCTCTTTTTTTCTTTTCTTTTTTTTTCTCTTTTCTTTCTTTTTTCTTTTTTTTCTTCCCCCCCCCCTTTATTTTCTTTCCCCCCCCCCCCTTTTTCTTTTCTTTTTCCCTTTTCTTTTCTTTCTTCTTCTTTATTTTTTTTTTTTTTATGGTGTCTTTTAGTAATTTGGAAGTCCATCAGCTTATCTTTTATGGAGTTCAAACATGACACATCAAGTGACATTTCAAGAATCTAGCCACTTGATATAATATCACAATTCGTATCTTAAATGCATCTAAAATGCAGAACATATTGTAGGATCTAAACAGGATCTGAGAAATAATATACTATTATCCCCGTCTCCCCCTTCCTGTTATTTGAAATACTTTGGTGCCCAAAAGTATTCTAGCCACTCTGAATGGCTGAGAAGTGTAATACAGTAATATCAGTACATCTGCAGGAATACATATGGTAGTGACAGTTGCCTGTGAGAGCTCATTTGCCATTCTAACTGTATGTACCAGGACTCAGCACTGATTTGTAGCTGTGCCTCAGCCTAGATGTTTGGTGAGTAAAATGCTGACATGCCCCAAGAGATCTGCTTAAGACAAGTAGTGTGAAGCAGGAGGTTTTGTCCCAGGTATAACTACAGCCATGCCAGACTAGAGCTGATTTCATGAGATGGTACACAGTGCTCAGTGGGAGCAGTATCTCCAAAGGTGTCAAGCTCATAATTCAAGACCTTGAGCACCATATTACACAGAAACAGCTGGCTAGAATGTATGAATGAAGTAGTTCAGGTGCATTTCTGCTAATAAATCTGGCTAAACCTCTGCTAAATGTGCATTTATGGTACAGTTAATCCACTGCTGACAACTGGAGATGACAGACCTATTATTTATAAGAATTAATATCAAGTCTACAAATAGAAGCTTCATTTCTCTCATAAAAGATGTCTGTCATTTATAACTCCTTGTGATAAATGGTGACTGGGAAGTTAACTTAGAAACAAAGTTACAATGTCCTTGTTAACACACAACCAAAGAAACTATTGCAGAAGCAAAACCTATACCATGAAATGTTAGAGACAAATTGGTATTAGAAAATCTGAGGTGGTCAAATTCTGCATATTATGCAGCTGAAATCAACTGTAGTCTTCAGAAACATAGTTGCTGTAGAAACATATAATAGTATTTTTTACTGTGCTTATGCATGTGTAAAGCTGGCTTTATAAGGAAGAGCACTTACCTCTTGGAAATACAAATCTTTTTGTGGTCTATAAAAAATAAATAAATAAAATATTTCCACCCTGTAATTACTTGACCAAAGTTGTAACTTTTGTCTGGAATGAATGCTGCGAAGTGTTAATTTCATCAGTGATAACAGAATCATAGAAACATAGAATCAATAAGGTTGGAAAAGACCTCAAAGATCATCAAGTCCAACCTGTCACCCAACACCTCATGGCTACTAGACCATGGCAAAGTGCCACTTGAACACCTCCAGGGATGGTGACTCTACCACATCCCTGGGCAGCCCATTCCAATGGATAATAACACTCTCTGTGAAGAACTTTCTCCTCACCTCGAGCCTAAACTTCCCCTGGCGCAGCTCAAGACTGTGTCCTCTTGTTCTGGTGCTGGTTGCTTGGGAGAAGAGACCAACCCCCTCCTGGCTACAACTACCCTTCAGGTAGTTGTAGACAGCAATAAAGTCTCCCCTGAGCCTCTTC
Source organism: Dryobates pubescens (assembly GCF_014839835.1). Classification (NCBI taxonomy): domain Eukaryota; kingdom Metazoa; phylum Chordata; class Aves; order Piciformes; family Picidae; genus Dryobates; species Dryobates pubescens. The sequence goes on from NC_071657.1 coordinate 6,954,907, forward strand.
TTCTCCAGATTAAACAATCCCAGCTCCCTCAGCCTCTCCTCACAGGGCTTGTGCTTGAGACCTCTCCCCAGCCTCGTTGCCCTTCTCTGGACACATTCAAGGGTCTCAATGTCCTTCTTAAATTGCTGGGCCCAGTCAATCGGTACCTCCAGGTCCTTCTCTGTTTGGCAGCTCTTCAGTGACTCTGACCCCAGCCTGTAGTACTGCATGGGGTGGTTGTGACCAAAGCGCAGCACCTGGCACTTGGACTTGTTGAATGCCATCATGTCATATTCTGCCCATCTGTCCAGTTGGTCAAGGTCCCTCTGGAGAACCCTTCTGTCCTCTAACTGATCAACACCTGCTCCCAACTTGGTGTCATCTGCCAATTTACTGACGACTGACACTGCATATGGGGTGCCAAAATGCCTTTTGACCAAATTCTGAATGTGAAGATGCAATTGATTTGTGACCTAGGAGGTGTTGGGGAATCAGAATAAGGACAATTTTTGTACTTACATGTTTGTTTTTTTCATGTAGCCTGGTACTCTGTAGATGGTGTAATAAAGAAGCCTAAATTTTTACTTCCTTTACTGATACTAATTGATTAATATGGCAATTACCCTAGCTGCTTCATCATTTTCTAACATCTGTAGCTCAGAAATTTGATCTGTACTGAAACCTCAAGTATAGAATCAGTTACACAAAAGGAACACAATGAAGTTAAAATTAGGCCTCCAAACCTTTAGCTGTGAAATAAACTCAGAAATATAATTTATGAAATTTTAGAATTGCAAGCAATATATATATATAAAAACATACATGCAGAAGTGCTGTTTAGTAGATTTATATTTCTTTCAATGTGTTTCTGTTTTGAATTATTAGTTCCTGAAGACCTGGAACATATTCTATACAGATACAAACACGGTTCTCAAATTAAGTTGTTCTCTGTAATATTCTGTTCACTTCACTGTTGACCATTTATATCTAATATAACAAATACCAACAAAACCCACAAGGTCTTTCACTAGATATTGCTTTTCTCTTGCTTTTCTCTTGGGAATTTTTCAAGATTTAAGAGGGAAAGTAAATCCCTTATGTGAGCCTTTGGTTTCTTTAGAATGTTTTTCCTTATTACTATATAGTCTGTGAAAGACCAACAGAAATGTCAGTGTGTACCAGACATAATCTGGCTACTGCATTATTCATTATATAAAATCTCATACTTAATGAAGAGCCTGTACTGAAGTCTGCTGCAAGTGTGTCTGCAAATGTAAAAATGGCCATTTCTATGACCTTACCAGCAGATTCCATTTTTGTTTTATTTCATATGATGCAGATTACTGACGTGAAAAACTTTTCTATAAGATATAGAAAGGCTATCTAGGATGATTGTTTTATACATGGAATGTTTTCGAGAGGATACAGAGTCACTGTGATGTGGTCTAATTAGCAGTGGGAATTGTTTCATTCTTCATCCTTCATTTCTTCAAATATTCATATTGGTGGCATCCACTAGCATTTCCACAGCCACTAGTATTTTTACATGATTGCAAGTAATTGAATCATCACAGGTTATGCAGAGTGGTGAAGCATAGTGAATGCTATGCATTTGATTCAACCTTGTGACAAATGTCATCTCAAATAGTTTTGAAGACATTATGAAGGAAGTGATGTTATTGTGAACTGTGCACCAAGCTTCTTACCCCAGAAACACATAAGTGGGCTGACATAATGTTGGCTAGCTATATAAACTTTAAGGCCTAGATATAAAGGTTACTGTATTTAAATCTGTTGAGCACATACCTAAGCAACATGAAGCACTTTCAAACTTGGTCAAGGTTGGGAAAGATTTATCTGTGTCTTTTATAGAAACCTATATATGAATAAATACTCAGTAATGGAAAACATTTGTTTCTTTTACATTTTTATTTTTACAGTTGCTCCATTATTGATGTTTTGTGTTTTTTTCTGGTGCATCAAAGAAGCACCCTTCTTATAAGAATTCTCAAATATGTTTAAAAGAGCAAAACACAATTCAGGATGGCGATTCATGTGCACATCCTATGTGCAGTGGTAGTTATACAGGTCTGTTGAAGGTGCAGAAGCTGTTCTATCTCTGCTTAGCTGAAGGAATCCATGACAACAGACGATACTCTTTTTATATGTCATTTATGTATGGTTCATCCTTGGGAAACTGGTGTTACGTGCCCTACAGAAAAATAAGCTTTTAATGATGGGCAATGATAAGAAATATCCAAAAGCCGCTCTGTGGTTCAAATCTATGTTTCTATGAAATTTCAATAGAACATACCTCCTAAATTACTGCACCACTTCTGAAAAAACTTGGAAAACCATGGTGGCTCTGTATGTACAAAGCTGTATTTTGAAAGACAAAAATAGTCTTGCTCACCTCTAGTTTTATATGCTTGTTTTTGTACAGTGGTGCTGATAAGGGAGAGAAGTGCAGGATTTATTTTCATAAATGATAGATTTACTATAAAATTAAATTCACATCAAGCTTTTATACTTATAATGATAAATATTTGACTCCTATTTGCTCTAATAAGGTGGATTAAGCCCTTATAATAGGCTATTGATAAGCATGCGATTGGCAAGATCTCTCCAAGATGACCTTAATCATTTATTTCAGCATGTACACAAAAGACTGATGAGCTCTTGGTTCTTTATTTGCAGTCCTGAAATGTAGAATGTCAGGGCCAAATAGCATTTAATGTAGACCTTTACAGCACACCCAGACTAATAAATATTGAAAAAAAAGAGTTTGGGATTTCCTCTAATTGCCAGGAAACTAACTTAAACAATATCATAATGTTCAGAGATTTAAAAATGACACTGAGATAATGAAACAATTTGGAGTTAATGGAACACTATAAGGATGCTAATGATCCAAAATAGTTTCTGCATCCTTCAGTGCAATTTCCAGGATATCTTTCTGTAATAAGAGGACCTACCCCATTTTGTCTGCAGGAGTGAGGCATGCAGGTGTCACTCATCCAGATTGGTACATATGCCTTTTGGAGCTTGGATTGAGAGGTGACACGGGAATTAAATTGAATTACTCTTTTCATTTTTTTCCCTTAGCATCTGAGGCTGCATGGAATGTCTTATTTTAAATTTTGGTATTGTGCAAAGCTGATGTTCTACCTTCTCCTGAATGCAGCAAGGAGGGAAGACAAGCAGTCAATAGCTTCCAGCTCCCTCTAAATTACAAGCAAATTGCATGGAGCTTCCTTCAAAGGCACAGGAAGTGTTGAGTGGGAAAGACATCCTTCCATAAATACAGAGTGAAACACAGGATCCTTAACTGTTAATGTCAGTGACTGACACAAATGCTGCACATTAAAATTGAAAGCATGTCATATTAGCTCTTCTGTGACACAAAGTTTCATTAATAATTAACAATTTACAAAGATATCTATTTTTACACTTGGATTTGTGCTCAAAGGAGACACAAGTTGCTTGAGAGAAGCTGGATCCTGCCTTAGAAGGTGAGAACAGCTAATTGTGAACCTTGTATGGCTAACAGAAAGGAAAAAAAACCAACCAACACCAAACAGTAGTGAAGTTAATATTGTGCTTTTGACAGTAGTGTCTCAAGGTACAGCACAAATCCAGATTGCCTGCTTTGACCCAGCTTTCTGTTATATTTGCTGGTGCCTGTGCCAGGAAGTCACACTTTTTAAAGTGGCTGTCCCAAACCCATTGAATAGAGTTTCAGTTTTTAAAGTGTTCTGAAGCCTGTGATTGGACATAATTTTCACCTGTGAGTAAGACCAGTCTTGTAAAATGGTACCTGGAAATTAGATTTTTTTCTTTCCTGATAGGTACTGCCATAAGTAGTTTATATTTTCAGAGAAAGGCCCTAGTACAGAATACTGTGTAAAAATATTACCCAGCATTTATGTAGTGTCAGATCAGGTAAATATCTCTATAAACACACAGTAAGCAGTGTAGGCTTGACTATTTACAAGATTGAAAAGCTTCAGGAAACAAATATGTTAAATTACAATGAACCCTTATTTTCCTCAGCTCGGTGTCTGTCTTCCTATAGATGCACAGAAAAGAGCTCCTGTACTGCTGTGAAAGAAGATGATACAAAGTAGTTATGAAGGAGCTGGGAATAAGATCACTGAGAAAAATTAACAAGGATCTGCGGAGAGGCACAGTTTGCAAGCCACTGAAGACTTCTCACCCTACCAGGGGAAGAAAGGGAAGCAGTGCAAGGAGGCATGTGAGCAGTTTGTAATGTCATTATAACCAGAACTTGTGGGAAAGCAGCAAAGATTGATCAAGAGCCCTGTAACCAGAGGCATAAGTAACAAAAAGGGAGAAGAGTATTGTCAGGATATCTTCAGTGCAGAATGAGCTTTCTCTGCACTAATTCTGGTTTGCCTCCAGAGAGCTGAGCTCAATTTTCCTAACTTGAACAAATAACACAGCGTACTTGTAGGGATTAATTTTATCTATTGCATGCATTGTAATAAAAGCCCCACTGGGCAGTTACATATCGAATTACAAAACGTGTAAGCAGTCTTATTCCTTTTCCCCCAACTTTCTTGTTTCTTGCAAAGCTAAAGATTAATTACTGCTTGAGCTGCCTTAGGGGATGGGAAAAAAAAAATTAGAGGGGGAAAAAAATTGTATACTAAAACCAAACTCATGACATGTCCTGTTTTTAAAGAATGTGAATATACTTAGATCTTCAATTGCTTTTGCTCAAAAAATAAAAACAGTCTCCTACTTATTCTATACACAATATTGTAACAGCTCATTTTACTTTTATTTTGTCTTCAGGAGGCATCTTAAAATCAGTTTTCAGATTCTACTGTCATTAAGTTTTGATCACACAATAGAAATACCTTTTTTGTTCAGAGGTATTTACCTTGAGAGCTGTTGGAATTGGGAGATGGTGAGGAGCCAAACCATAATAATTTCTGTTAATTCATAACATGTTTTCAGAATGTTTGGGGTTGATCCTTTATTTAGGTTTCCTCCCTCCCTCCCTCCCTCCTTCCCTTCCTTCCTTCCTTCCTTCCTTCCTTCCTTCCTTCCTTCCTTCCTTCCTTCCTTCCTTCCTTCCTTCCTTCCTTCCTTCCTTCCTTCCTTCCTTCCTTCCTTCCTTCCTTCCTTCCTTCCTTCCTTCCTTCCTTCCTTCCTTCCTTCCTTCCTTTTCCTTCCTTCCATCACAATTGCTGTGTTGTTGTGATTTGTTTTCTTTGTTTGTTGTTTTTGTTGTTGTTTTTGTTGTTGTTGCTGGGGTTTTTGTGGTTTTGGTTTTGGTGTTTGTAGGGGTTTTGTGGGGTGGTGTTGTTTTCTGTTGTGGGGGTTGTTGTTGTTGTTGGCTTTTAGGTTGGTGGTTTTTCTGTTTTCACAAACAGCTTTTGCCTGTAATGATTTATTTGCTTTTACAGGAACTCTTGGTGACTACTGCACCTTTAATTTTGTTCTCCCAAATCTCTGCATTTATGTAGGTATATGCTTTTTCTCACCCCAATGAAAACCTTTTTTCAGTTGTGGGGGTTTTTTTTAATTCTTTATTTAGGGCTGGGGCTTTTGTTTGTTTGTTTGTTTTTTCTCTCCCCTTAAGGTGTACTTTATTGGATATTTAACTTGCGTTATTTTCTAAAATGCCAGATGATATATTGATCTTGCCTTGTCACTACCAGGGATTTAGTTTTATTGAAGGTCTGCCTTCCTGCCTACAAAACAGCAAATAGGACTGAATTAGGGAAGCTCTGGGTTCTAGGTGTATTTTCACCTTCTTTAAAGCAAGACAATACACCAACTGGTTTTATTTATTTGTTCTTCTGAGTCCTCTCCACTCCCAGTGATGCAGAATCATATATTTCAAAGGAGATGTCAATAATATGACTGGTCTACTACTCCATCTTCAGTTGCTTTTTTCTAACAATGTTATAAATAAAGATTCTGTAACTTCCTAAATACATTTTTCTTACCCAGTTACATATTAGAATTGATATTATTGTTCAAGTAGTTTTATAAAACAACAAGATTATGCAGACATTATTCATCAGGCTAGGAAAGACCTCTTTGAGGTCTCTTCCAACCTTGGTGATTCTGTGATTCTGGGTGATTCTGTGGTGGAGTCACCATACCTGGAGGAGTTCAATAGGGGACTGGACATGGCAATTGGTGCCATGGTTTAGTAGTCATGAGGTGTTGGGTGACAGGTTGGAATTGATGATCATTGAGGTCTTTTCCAACCATATTGATTCTATGATTCTATTCTATGATTCTAGAAGATGATGCATTACAGCTAAGAGTATTCAGGCTGAGATGCTTTGTAAATTAGGCTGATCAAGGTTATTTTTCTACCAATGATGGTAATAAAAAACAGATTCCATGTTCTCTCCAGAAAAGCCTAAAAAGACCAACAGTAAAAAGGTGCTACAATATTTTTCAATGCTATGTTTGGTAGATTGACTAGATCAATGGGGGCATATTCAACAACTTTAAATACCACAGAATTAATACAACTGAAGATTTTAAAGAATTAGAATAGAATAGAATAGAATAGAATAGAATAGAATAGAATAGAATAGAATAGACCAGGTTGGAAGAGACCTTCAAATCATCGCATCCAACCCCTCAACCAATCCAACCTGCCTAAACAACCAAGCCATGGCACCAAGCACCCCATCAAGTCTCCTCCTGAACACCTCCAATGATAGTGACTCCACCACCTCAGTCTAAACAATACAAAGTCTGAACTTTTTTTTTTTTTTTTTTTTTTTTGGGGGGGGGGGGGGGGGGGGGGGGGGTGGGTGCAAAACTAACTTCAAGGTAGGTTAAGAAAATAGCTATTCAATTTTTATTATGGTTTACACACACTTCTGAATGATAAAAGAGGTTTTATACCATGACAGCTTTCAGCTTTCCAAAATTGGTCAATTAAAGTTGCTGATGGTAAAGAGTTGCAGGTTTTTTTGGTTGGTTGGTTGGTTGTTGTTTTTGGTTTTTTTTTATATTTCCAGTTTGTTGAATAAAACAAAACAGAAAAGTCTCACTGTCTGGGTCAGTAGTACGAGATGCTCAGTCTGCTGGAACCAGCAGAAGGCTGAACATAGCTGTCCATCTTTTTCAGTGAGGTGAACAATCTGTCTATCTTTCATTTTGCCTGGTACCATACAAAAACATACTACATAACAAACACAATCTAGCATACCAGTTGCTCTCATTTTGTCCTAATACCAGCCCAAGTATCCAAACATGGCCTGAGATTTGAGTTACAACACAAATACTCTCTTCAGTGTGTGATCACTTGTGGATCCATTCCTGGACAGGCCCACCTTTCAGTCTTACCAACTTGTTGTACTGAAGGTTGATCTCTAGTAGAAAGACCACTTTATTCCTGGTCAAATGTGGCTCTTTTCTGGATTCCATATATCTTTACAGGCTCCTATTAGAATTGCAGCTCAGCAGTGCAAGGAGAAGCAGCCACAAAGGCTGTAATTCAGCTGTCTCTGTGGAAGAGGACATTGATGTCTATTTGTGCTGTATGGTGGCTCACAGTCTTTCCCCAGTGCTGATTCTCCTGGACTTTTGCAGAACTTGAGTGCAAAAAGCAATGTAGCTGGTGGTAAGGGTGCTTAAAGGGGCAGAGTGCTGTAAGGCTGTGTGCTCTGGGCTGTGATCCCCTCCTCTGTAACTACACACCAATTCTGAGTCCGCCAGCCACATGAGGCTTTACATCCTTCTGCTGCACAGGGATCCCTTGCACAGAAAATTTCCTCATTATTTTTGATCTTCCTATCTTACATATCAGTGTGAGTTGGCCTCAGCAGCAAAAGTCTGAGAGGAATTCATCTGAATATATGCAATATTAGTAACAAGTCAGCAATAAAACTGGGAAAGGGATGGGTGGTTGGCAGCTCATATAAGTGACAGAGGTGAGATGTGAGAGTTTTCATTGCAAACATACTACATTCTATATTCTAAACTCACCTACAATGCAAGACATATAAATATATATAATCATTTCATATTCCAGTCCAGCTGGAGATAGCAGCCTGTATGATATTTTACAGATTTTCAGTTCATTTTTCTCCCCAAACTTGTCAATTCAGAATACTGAGGAGAAATTATTTAGTGAAGAATTTTGCATAATGAACCTTTGAGAGCAGTAGTTGACATGCACGGGAAAATTTTTGAAAGAAGGGTGACATTTGTAAAGATAAATTATTCATTCCAAGTTATTTATCTCTAGTAGGCTCTAAACACTTAGGTGATTATTCAGAAAGCAACAAAACTGATAATGATACAGTGAGCAAATGTGGCGCAAAATGCACATGGGATAAAATATCTGCAGCTACTCTGTGCATTGTGGTTAAACTAAATGAAGACCCAGGTTGTAGTCTAGTGTCCTAATTCTATGAGTTTTAAAAATACATGTGTACAATTTCCACATAAACAGGACAACAGAATTTGACAACATTTCAAGTACTGAAATGTTACATGAATGTATATGTACATACAATTTCTTTTCCCCCCATAAAATATGGAAAAACTCCTTAACTGTTGTTGTTGTTGTTGTGCTACATTCTTTTCCAAGAAGCAAAGACACAAGGACACTGGCAAAATGTGGAACCCTTTTGTGTTTCAGTTTTTGACAGGACAAAAGATGTACTGATAGACTGAATGGCACCCGAAGTTCAAAATACACAAATAGAACACAGAAGTCTCTCAGAAAGCAAAGTAATGTGTTCTAGTACATTGGTTCAAGGAAACACAAGGATAGTGATAAATGACAAGAAAAAGACAATGAACAAGAAATGGAGACACTTGTGAAAAGGACCAGAACTGAAATCCTAGAAGAGTGGGTAACAGCTCAGACTGTGGTAAAGAAGAAGAAGATGGGTTTATCCAGATCACATTGATAGATCTGAACTTCAGTAATTAATCCCATAAGCAGGTTTTAAAGAATCACATAAACATTCAGGTTGGAAAAGACCCTCAGGATCACCAAGTCCAACCCAGAACCCTACTCTACTAGGCTCACCCCTGAACCATATCCCCAGGCACCACATCCAAACCACTTTTAAACACATCCAGGGTTGGTGACTCAACCACCTCCCTGGGCAGCACTTTCCAGTGCCTGACCGCTCCTGCTGTGAAAATTTTTTCCCTAATGTCCAGTCTAAACCTTCCAGTTGCTGCTTGAGGCCATTCCCTCTTGTTCTATTGTTAATTACCTGTGAGAAGAGACTTCTGTCTCATAGAAAAAGAAGGGATTTTCTCAGTAGAGAGGAAAGTCTACTGAAACACAGTTATGTCAGAGCTCCCACTTGTCACCACTGTAACATACTACAACATAGCCATAACACGCTTTCATCTGAGCAGCATTTGGTGTAGGGTTACACTTGTTGCAGAAAGGAAACCTTTCTCTTGAACATTTGTTAGATACTAAGGGAATGAGTTTAACAAGGTATTTTTCCATACAGCAACACTATCCTTGTTTGTTTAAATGGCAACAGTATTCTCCACTCTCCTCTTTTTCCTAAGCAGTACTTGAAAAGCTGGTTTTAATCCCCTAGCTTTGCTCCTTTTTGTCTCAAAGCTTTCACACTGTATTATATTTGAGGTGGAGCAGGGTATTTGGGTAAAGACCAAGGAATGTATATCCTTAGAGTTAATGGGTAGACCCCCTTTGTTTCTGAAGGAAGTGGTAGAAATGAACTAATTTAAGAGAGAAATTTGTTCCACAACTACTTTTTAGGATGTTGCATTGATGCAGAGAGGTTACAAAAGCCAAGTCATTTAACATTTTTAAAGGAACAGCTGGAGGTTATTATGCATTGATAACCAGCCATCCCACAGACAGTATAGCTTTAGAATTTCTAAGGGATAGTCTCCTGTAAAGTTATTCTTTCTTTCCACATTTCCCTAGTAGTTTTTGTTGTTGTTGTTGTTGTTGTTGTTGTTGTTTGGTTAGTTTTGGTGGGGAGTTTGGGTGGGGTTTTTTTTGTGTGGTTGTTTTGGGGTTCTTTTTAGGGGTGATTTTGTTGTTGTTGTTGCTTATTAAGAGACAAAAGTGACAATTGGGCTGAATTTCCTTCTTCTTACATCCTATGTAAAGTAAACTTTCTTTTGACTTTTTGAGGGGGTTTGGCAGAAGTAGAGAGCTGCTAAGAGATACAAGTGGCTAAAACATGAATAAAATAATGAGAGATATATTCATTACCACTAACAACACTTTCATTTTATTATACCAGCCTCCTTTCTTTCTAGAACTTTGATGAGGGTTTTGCATCTCCCATGCTTTATTTGATCATCAGTAAATTTACCATGTGCTGGGATTAAGAGCTCATGAGTTTTATTTAAGTATTCTGGGTTTGCTCTCTATATGCAAGGGTGTCTCAGGCAGTCTGTGACAGGCAAGTTGTAAGACACTTTGGAGTGACCTCAGAGATAACCAGTAAGTGTGTACTGTAAGGAGAAGAATGACTATGATTAGTTCATTTTGTTGGTGTTTTTTTTTTTTTTTTTGATAAATGAGCTAGACTGCTTTTGTGATGAGATGACCCTAAAGGCAAATACAATGTGTACATGCCACAGAAATTATTACTGCTAAGCAATGAATGACCATTATTTCTTATGTAATTAAAGAAAGCATCAAAACCATTGGCTGGTCAAACCAGCTCTTTCCCTCTTCCATCCCTGAATTAGACCAGCAAAGAATCAAACAAGTACAAATCCAGCACTCTTATGAATTTCCTATTTTTTTTACAAAAAGCAAAATAAAAATGAACAAGGAAAGCAAAGCTACATAGTCCTCAGTCATTAATAAGTAGCAAACAGAAAAAGGCAGTCTTCAATATTTAATGAATTGTCCTAAAAGAGACAAAAAAAATTCACATGCATGCAATAAAGGACAGAATACAATATCTGTGTTTCCTGACTCTTCTGACCTCTGTGTGAGTGAGGAATATTTTTTTCAATTATATTCAAATGCACTACACAGACCTACAAATGCTTTTTCAAAATAGGGAAGATGGCACTATCAACCTGAAAATCAACAAGGAAGGTTGATAACAGAAAAATCCTGGTTCTGCTCACGTACCATTCATTTAGACATTTAATCAAGATAAGCTGAGGTTGGAAGTCCCAAGTGCAGACAATATTCTTCTCAGTGTGTTACTGCGTGCATTTAATAGAAGTTTCCTTGTTTGCACAGCTCTACAGATCCGTGTGTCACCAGTTTCTCACCTGTCACTGCAGAGCTGCAAAGCTGCCAACAAGATCTGTGATAGCTCTTGATATGGTTTGGGACATCTGGAAGTTAATGCTCACATGTAATTTGCTGTGGATTTTGAACAGATTTCAGAAGCTCACTTCTGAGACAATTGATATGAACTATCAGTGAATGCTGTCACTGAAAGGAATGTGAACCTCACTTCATCTTCTTTTTCTAAACATTTAAAAAAGTATTTCTTTTCATTATTTTACAGAATTACAGAATCATAAAATGATAGGAGTTGGAAGGGACCTTTAGAGATCATCCTGTCCAAATCCCCTGTTAGAGCATATTAATACAGAGAATGTTGCAAAGAGAAGGTTGCCCATGGCTTGGACAGCAGCACTCTGCACTGGGTTAGGAACTGGCTGGAGGGCTGAGCCCAGATAGTGGTGGTGAATGGTGCCACATCCAGCAGGCAGCCAGTCACTAGTGGTGTGCCCCAGAGATCAGTGCTGGGCCCCATTCTGTTCAATATCTTTACTGATGATCTGTATGAGGGGATTGAGTCCATCATCAGTAAGTTTACAGATGACACCAAGTTGGGAGCAGGTGTTGATCTCTTAGAGAGTAGGAGAGCTCTGCAGAGGGATCTTGCCAGGCTGGACAGATGGGCACAGTCCAAGGGCATGAGATTTAACACATCTAAGTGCCGGCTTCTACACATTAGCCACAACAACCCCATGCAGTGCTACAGGCTGGGATCAGAGTGGCTGGAGAGCTGCCAAACAGAGAGGGACCTGGGGGTACTGATTGACAGTAGCCTGAACATGAGCCAGGAGTGTGCCCAGGTGGCCAAGAAGGCCAATGGCATCCTGGCCTGCATAAGGAAGTGTGGCCAGCAGGAGCAGGGAGGTCATTCTGCCCCTGTACTCAGCACTGGTTAGGACACACCTTGAGTCCTGTGTCCAGTTCTGAGCCCCTCAGTTTAGGAAGGATGTTGACTTGCTGGAATGTGTCCAGAGAAGGGCAACAAGGCTAGTGAGAGGCCTTGAGCACCAGCCCTACAAGGAGAGGCTGAAGGAGCTGAGGTTGCTTAGCCTGGAGAAGAGGAGGCTCAGAGGAGACCTTATTGCGGTCTACAACTACCTGAAGGGAGGTTGTAGCCAAGTGCGGGTTGGTCTCTTCTCCCAGGCAAGCAGTACCAGAACAAGAGGACACAGTCTCAAGCTGTGCCACGGGGAGGTTTAGGCTGGATGTTAGGAAGAACTTCCAGAAGGAGTGATTGGCCATTGAAATGTGCTGCTCAGGGAGGTCGTGGAGTCACCATCACTGGAGGAGTTTAAGAAGAGACTGGATGAGGCACTTGGTGCCATGGTTTAGTTGATTACATAGTGTTGGCTGATAGATTTGGCTTGATGATCTTGAAGGTCTTTTCCAACCTATTCTATTCTATTCTATTCTATTCTATTCTATTCTATCCTATCCTATCCTATCCTATCCTATCCTATCCTATTCTATTCTATTCTATTCTACATCTAAGCAGGTTCTGAATGACTGCAGAGATGGAGATTCCACCACCTCTCTGGACAGCCTGTTCCAGTGCTCTAGCACCCATAATGTAAATATTTTTTTCCTTATGTTTAGATGGAACTTTTGATATTCCAGTTTGTGCCTGGTACTTCTTGTCCTGCCACTGGGCACCACTGAAATGTTCGACCTCATCCTCCTGACATGCACCCTTTAAGTATCAATAAGCACTGATATGATTCTCCCTCAGTCTTCTTTTTCTAGGGTAAAAAACTGCAAATCTCCCAGCCTTTCTTTGTAAGAGAGATATTCTAATCCCCTACTCATCATTACAGGCCTTTGCTCTACCCTTTCAAGCAGTACTCTGTCCTTCTTGAACTGAGGAGTCCAGAACTGGACACAGTACTTCCGATGACAGAGGGGGAGGATGACCTTCCTCCAGCTGCTTGCCACACTCTTCTTGATGCACCCCAGGATACCATTTTCTTTCTTGGCCACAAGGGCATATTGCTGGCTCATGACCATCCTATTGCCCACCAGCACTTTCAGAGGTGCTTTCCAGCAGATAAGCCTCTAACTTGCAGTGATATATGGGGTAATTCCTCCCTAGGTGCAGGACTCTACACTTGCCCTTGCTGCATTTCATAAGGTTATTCTCTGCCAAACTATCCAGCCTGTCCAGTCTCACTGAACTGTAGAACAACATTGTGGTGTGTCAGCCATCCCTTCCAGTTTTGTGTCATCAGCAAACTCGTTGAGAGTACATTCTGTCTCTTCATACAGGTCATCGATGAAGATATTGAACAAGCTTGACCCCTGGGGAACACTTCTTCTTATGTACCTCCAACTAGACTCTGCCACTGACCACAACCATCTGAGCTCTGTCTTTCAGATGGTTTTCAATCCACTCCAATGTCCCTTCATTTAACTCACAATTCCTGATCATGTCTATGAGGACGCTGTGGGAGATGGTGTCAAAAGACTTGCTGAAGTCAAGGTAGACAGCAGCCACTGCCTTCTTCATCTATCCATTCAGTCATGCTCTGATAGAAGGCTATCAGGTTAGTCAGATATGACCTTCTGTTGCAGTTTGAGCTAGGTGCCCCCCTGGTGTGTTCACTTCCTGTGTCCAGAAGTCCAGCCCAGAGGGATGGACACAGGAAATTGTGTATTTCCTACCATAATTCTTTGCACCACTATAAGATCCAGTGCGGGGTCTAGCACTCTCTCTTTTCTTCCTCCTCCGCCAGCCGGTAACTGGGGGAGATGTCTCCTGGCTTTGGGCCTGGCTAGGCCCAAGGCCACGGGGGGATGGGCAGTCTCAGGCCTGGCCAGCTGAGACTAGCCCAGCAGAGGGAGGGGGAAGAAGGAGCCCTGAGGGTCTCGGGTGTACCCTCAGGTGGGGATAGGATGCCTCTGGGTCTGCTTTGGGGTCTTCTTTGTCACTGCGCTTTGGGTTTTCTGTAACATTCACTGCTTTCTATTTAAACTTTCATCACTTTTGCAATCCGTTTGTCTGAGTGTTTTATTCCTGCCCGTGGTGGGGAGAGAGGGGGCTGCCTCAACCCAGCACACCTTCCCTTGGTGAATTCATGTTGACTAGTTCTGATAATGTTCATTTACACAGAATACATACATACATACATAGAATAAACCAGGTTGGAAGAGACCTTCAAGATCATCGCGTCCAACCCATCAACCAATCCAACACCACCTAAACAACTAACCCACGGCACCAAGCACCCCATCAAGTCTTCTCCTGAAAACCTCCAATGACGGCGACTCCACCACCTCCCCAGGCAGCCCATTCTAATGGGCAATCACTCTTTCTGTATAGAACTTCTTCCTCACATTCAACCTAAACCTCCCCTGGTGCAGCCTGAGACTGTGTCCTCTTGTTCTGGTACTGGCTACCTGGGAGAAGAGACCAACATCCATCTGTCTACAACCTCCCTTCAGGTAGTTGTAGAGAGTAATAAGGTCACCCCTGAGTCTCCTCTTCTCCAGGCTAAGCAATCCCAGCTTTCCTTCGCAAGCTTTGAGGTGACGCACAGAATGAGCTGTTTCATCATGTTTATCAGTGTGGGAGGTGAAGCTGACTAGCCTGTAGTTTCCTGGGTCTTCTTTCTTGCTCTTTTGAAGACTGGAGTGATACTGACGTTCCTCCATCCTCTGGCACATTGCCTGTCTTCCAGGACCATTCACAGATGTTGGTGAGCAGCCAAGCAATGACTTTGGTCAGCAACCTCAGCAGTTGTGGGTGCATCCCAGACTGTTTATTTAATTGATCTCTTGTCAACAAAGCAAAAGTCTTCCTTTCTTCAGACCTTCTCCAGGAGCTGAAGTCCAACCTTAGCAGTAAAGACTGAGGCATAGAAGGCATTCAGAGACTCCAGCTTCTCTGTCTTCTCTGGCACTAGGTCACCCAGCTCAGCAGTGGGCCCACATTTTAACTTGAGTTTATTTGTTTATTTTCCTGCTGATGTACTAGAAGAAGCCATTCTTGTTTTATCTATATATATATAGATATATATTTTAACATCATTTGCTATATTTAATTTCAAGAGAGCCTTAGATTTTCTTGTAGCACCCCTCTATAGTCTGGGAATGTTACTACACTCCTCCAAAATGACTGCTACCTTTTGCCACATACTGTGGTGGACTTTATTCTTCCATTTGAGTTTTCAGGAAGCTCCCTGCTCATCCATGCTTTTTATTTGTTCTGAAGACTTTGGGTGCAAAATGTTAAGAGATTCTAAAACAAGCATTATGAGGACTTTATGAAACATGCTGATGGAATTGTGCAGGGAACTGGATATCCACATCATTCTGCACTATGACAAATTAGGGACATGAAGAACATATCCTTTGAAAAGGAACTCCTTTAAGTGAAAGGTGTCAAAACTAAAACTGATACTAAATTAGGGGCCAGGAATCTTATTAATTTTATATTGTGTTTGACTGTGAATGTAAAAAAAATGTGAATCTGACTTCTACTTTGACACAGAATCATAGACTCATAGAATAATAGAATTGTTTTGGTTGAAAAAGGCCTCTAAGACCGTCAATTTGTTTTTTGTGGCTGTCAAGACTATACATTTGTATTTGCTTTTCTTTGAACAAAGGATCAGCAGAAGAGGAACTGTGATTCAGAAACTTGCACCCAACATCAGGGCCAGTTGTCCTGATGTGGTAAATCATTCAATGCAGGTGACAAACAAGTTTGCTGCCTTCCCAGACCTGATAGTGCAGCCAAACATGTAGCTCTTCCCAAATTCATGCAGCCTCAATATATCTGGCAGAAGTGAGCCAATGAAAAATAGTAAGGTGACTGTGAGGGCAAAGCAATTATGGGAGGCTGCTGGTCAAAGGGCAGCAGTCTTCTAACTGGCCTTGTCTACCTCTAGCACAGCACATACTCCTGTGGCCTGGCACACTTTCTCTTGGAGTGCACATCCTTAATTTCCCTTTGTAGCCAAGACTAAAGTGATAGTCTACCTCAGAGACAGCAATAACCAATATTTTTCATAGCTGTCTGTGTGAAGCAAGGAGATAGTAACAGGATAACAGAGGAGGAGTATATCTCTCAGTACATTGTTGTTCTTTCTCCTGCTCTATTTTCTCCACAGTTTAAATACTCCTTATACTTTGATTTAAAGTAAGTGTATTAAGGAAGGGCATTGCAAGCACCTTCCCTCTTGCTTTCCCTTGTGGTTTTGACCATCTATCTCAGCTACTTGCCAGGCTTCAGGCACTGTGAAATTGGTATGCTCTAAAAGGTATAATAAGGTAATGTATTTTTTTCCTTCTTTCTTTTAGATGCCTACTTTTCATTTTGGCCTAATGGAGAAAAGGTGGGTTTTCTGTAAGCTTGTCATTGTTGTTTATTAGTCAACTTTTAATGCACAACTTGGAAGGCATTCAGAAAGTTAATATAACTACTCTCTAACATAGCATTCACAATGTCCTTGTTCTGGTGAGTGCTCCATTAATCAGTTATAATGGGCTGATGACCCCAAGCTGATAAAGCTTTGACCCTTGCAGCTCAGAGAAGACACACTTTAAGTCAGGCAGATACACTCATCACCATTTATATTCTGAAAGGGAGAGAAAGGGCCCCATGCCATTATTTGCCCAGGTACACAGTTGAGGCCTTTGCAAGGGGTGATAAAGACAGAGAACAGCAGAAAACTTAGATTCAGAAAGAAGAACACCAAAGCAAGCTAATAAAAAAAGGTTAAGAAAAAATAAGGGGGTGGTAAGGAGGGAGAGAAGGCAGGGGAAATGGAAAGGGAAAGGGAAAAAAGGGAGAGGGAGAGCAAAAGGGAGAAGGAGAGAGCAGGAACAGAATTATGTTAGCACCCTCCAATTAAACATTCCTTCCTTTGTATGGAACAGGTCTGAGGAAGGGAAGGGCTGATGCCAGTCTGGCTTGGAGGAGATGTCCCAGGGTTCATCCCAGTTGGCTTGTGATGTCCTCGACTGGAAGAGGGGAGGAATAGAGCATCCAAGATTTTTTTCCCTTCTCTGCGCAGCTTCCAGCATGTAGTGTTTCTCAGTGGATTCCTTCTCTCTTGTCTAGACGTTCTTCTTTTCTTCTTGCAGCAGGCAAAACTTGGGTCACAGATTTGGTGGTGGTGGTGGTGGTGGAGAGAGAGTTCCTGGGCTGCTGCTTCCAGGCTGCACAGTGATGTTTTCTCCCACTAAAGCAGGTATCACTTAGGTATAGTACTTTTAAATCGCAGCTTCCTCCTGGCCCCTCACACTAGTCCATTGTCTTCCATGTGTTGCCTCCAGGGGTTCAGCTCTAGAATGGGCCTCCACCCCTCAGCCCTCCACCTCTCACTCCTGCAATACACTTCCCTTGGCTTATCAGACTAGGAAAAGGTCTGTTGCATCTTTACACCATCCCCCCCGCTGGACACTAGTGGTTGAATCACCCAGGATGTGCTTGCACCACACCTCCTGAGCAGCTGTTTTCTTGGAGAGCAACGGTGATTTTATCCTTTATTGGACATTCTGGAGGGTCTTCACCACACCCCTCCCCAGGCAGGAATCTGGTAAGCAGATGTGATTTATCTTTGTTGATTTACATGTACAAGAGAGACAATGTTTACTCTCTTACAGAAGGGAAAAGGGAAAGGGGAAGGGGAAGGGAAAGCAGAGAAAGCAGGGAAAGGGAAAAGGGAAGGGAAAAGGAAAGGGGAAGGGAAAAGGGAAGGGGAAGGGAAAAGGGAAGGGGAAGGGGAAGGGGAAGGGGAAGGGGAAGGGGAAGGGGAAGGGGAAGGGGAAGGGGAAGGAGAAAAGGAAAGGGAAGGGAAAGGGAAAGGGAAAGGGAAAGGGAAAGGGAAAGGGAAAGGGAAAGGGAAAGGGGAAGGGGAAGGGGAAGGGGAAGGGGAAGGGGAAGGGGAAGGGGAAGGGGAAGGGAAAGGGGAAGGGGAAAGGGAAAAAATGTACCATTTTACAGATTAAGAACTGACGACCAAAAAGTTTAAGTAGTATACATTTATGTTAAGTCAGAGCAACTAAATTTAGACTTCTGGAATTCTAGGCTGACAACTTTAATAAAAAGCACAGCTGCATTCTGAGCCCTGAGGACAGCAGTGTTTGAAACCTCTCATTAGAATAGTATCATAGATCTCAAAGATATTCTTCCAGCAGCCAGCACCATCCATCATTCACTGGTGTCAGTTTCTAGTGTTGTCTCTAGGAAAACATGACCTTTTTCCTCTGTTCCAGCAGTTCTCCTGGGCAGACAGGACAATGAGAAATGAACGGGTTTTGTTCTCTGTTTGCTTCACTCCGGTCTTTGATGCTCTAGCAATCATAAAATCAGTGCCAATGGAAACATTTTTATTCTTTGAGGCACTATTCCAAGCCCTCTGTCATTCAAGAGTTGTAGGTTTGATTTGTGTGTTAAAGGACTTTAGCTGTTTTACTGCAGGTATCTTTTCTTCTCCTGTATGACAGTTTTGTGGTCTGGGAATGTTGTCCACTAGGAAGGCAATGGAGGAGAATGACATTATGAATGTTTTATGAAAAATGAATTTGTTATTGACAGAAATGCTGGCTTTAACTAGAAATTATTTTAGTGTGGCTTATTCTACTGTACTTGGAGTTAGTGGTTCCCTTGATTAACATAGTCCCTCTGGATAATTTCCTTACTACCATATTCTTCTCCTGTACTCTTCTGTTACAGAGACAATACTTTCTGCGTTTAGTGCCAGATAATAACAATTAATGTTTATCACTTCTCTCTCTTTTCTCATTTATCCTTTATTTCACCTCTTGCTTCTATATCTTGTTTCTTTTACCCTTTTTGTTTTCTTAGCTGAAGTCTTCCTGTTCCTTCTATCTGTGCAGCTGTTGTATTTTCTTAATATATTCCTAGGTTGGATGCGATGATCTTGAAGGTCTCTTCCAACCTGTTTTATTCTATTCTATCTAATTTTACATTTCTATCTCTCCTCTTGTCTTATTCAGATTTCTTGCTGTCTGGTTACTTGCCAAGCAGTTTGTCAAAAAAATGGTGCCAGTGTGAGAAGACTGCTTTGAAAAACTCAGTATCACAGTATCACCAAGGTTGGAAGAGACCTCAAAGATAATTGAGTCCAACCTGTCACCACAGAACTCATGACTAGACCATGGCACCAAGTGCCATGTCCAATCCCCTCTTGAACACCTCCAGGGACCTCCACCACCTCCCTGGGCAGCACATTCCAATGATGAATGACTCGCTCAGTGAAGAACTTTCTCCTCATCTCGAGCCTAAACTTCCCCTGGTGCAGCTTGAAACTGTGTCCCCTTGTTCTGATGCTGGTTGCTGGAGAGAAGAGACCAACCCCTTCCTGGCTACAACCACATTTCAGGTAACTGTAGATAGCAAGGAGGTCACCCCTGATCCTTCTCTTCTCCAGGCTGAACAATCCCAGCTCCCTCAGCCTCTCCTCATAGGGCTTGTGCTCAAGGCCTCTCCCCAGCCTCGTTGCCCTTCTCTGGACATGTTCAAGTATCTCAATGTCCTTCTTAAACTGAGGGGCCCAGAACTGGACACAGGACTCAAGGTGTGGCCTAACCAATGCAGAGTACAGGGGCACAATGACCACCCTGCTCCTGCTGGCCACACTATTCCTAATACAGACCAGGATGCCATTGGCCTTCTTGGCCACCTGGGCACACTCCTGGCTCATATTTAGGTGGCTGTCAATGAGCACCCCCAGGTGCCTCTCTGTTTGGCAGCTCTCCAGCCACTCTGACCCCAGCCTGTAGCTCTGCATGGGGTTGCCATGGCCAAAGTGCAGCACCTGGCACTTGGACTTGTTGAATGCCATTCTATTGGACTCCGCCCATCTGTCCAGTCAGTCAAGGTCCATCTGCAGAGCCCTTCTGCCCTCTAACTGACCAACATCTGCTCCCAACTTGGTGTCATCTGCAAATTTGCTGATTAGGAAGGACATCGAGACACTTGAACGTGTCCAGAGAAGGGCAACAAGGCTGGTGAGAGGCCTTGAGCACAAGCCCTATGAGGAGAGGCTGAGGGAGCTGGGATTGTTTAGCCTGGAGAAGAGAAGGATCAGAGGTGACCTCATTGCCCTCTACAACTGCCTGAAAGGTGGTTGTAGACAGGAGAGGGTTGGTCTCTTCTCCCAGGCAACCAGCACCAGAACAAGGGGACACAGTCTCAAGCTGTGCCAGGGGAGGTTTAGACTCGAGGTGAGGAAAAAGTTCTTTACTGAGCGAGTCATTCGTCATTGGAATGTGCTGCCCAGGGAGGTGGTGGAGTCGCCGTCCCTGGAGGTGTTCAAGGGGAGATTGGACGTGGCACTTGGTGCCATGGTCTAGTTGTGAGGTCTGTTGGAACAGGTTGGACTTGATGATTCTTGGGGTCTCTTCCAACCTTAGTTACTGTGATACTGTAATACTGTGATACTGTAACTGTCTCAATCCCCTCATCCAGATCATCAATGAAGTTATTAAAGAGGATGAGGCCCGGCACTGATCCCTGGGGGATGCCACTGGTGAGTGGCCGCCAGCTAGATGTGGCACCATTCAGCTCATTCAGGTTAGCGTAGAAACAGATCTCCTTTTTAATTTTTCCATTTTTTCTCTGAGAAGATTTGAAAATATATTTTTTAATGCCAGATTTCCATTCACTTTTGGAAGTAGAAGTTAGTTGTATACATGCATTTGTCTGAATATGGGAATGCAGTACAAAATAAGTTACAATTAAAATTATGAATGTTTTGTAGACTTCAGATTTGGGACCAAAATGCACTTTCAGCATTTTCAAATCTATGATATGGGGTGGCTTCAAAAATCACTTTTTCTCCTGAGAAAGATCAATAGTTTAAGGCAGTGTGAAGTTGAGACTCTCCTTCAGACTTCATTTTCGGTGTCTTGATGCCTTTGATTAGGAACTTCAGAAGGTTGTTACCTAAAAAGTGAAGGTGAGAAGCTCACTGCCAGGTTTGACTTCTTCAGGCAAAACAGAACCTATTAGAATTTGACTCTGAAGGGACACAGACAATAAAACATCTGTCTTGAGGAATGTTAAAGGAATAAATGCCAAGTTGCTGACAGGGCAGTGAAGCACATAATTTGGTTTGGGTTTTGGTTTAGAATTTCAGACTACATGACTAGGATTGATATGTCTTAATTCCCAGAGCTACATTCCACTTTTGGCCACTTAAATCTTTTTAAGAACCTGCCACATATTATTTGTCAGGTACAGGGAACCATGAAAACTATCAGAAAATTTTATTCTCTTACACTGCTCAAGGTTGAAAACAGCAAAGCTAATATTTCAGTGTCAATTCCTTTCCTGTGAATTTGGAGCAATGTAACTTGGGAATTTGGTGGGTTTCTGAGCTATAGAATTGTGCTAGTAAAATTAAAATACTTGTCTCTGATGGATTTGCTCATTGATATCAGAAAAATATTAATGCTTGAAATAACTGAATTCAGGCTTAAACAAGGGCTGATTTTACTAACTAATGCCATCGAGCAGAGGCTGTAGGAAATTAAATTGGCCCTTCATTGACCTCTTATTGAAATTGTAAGGATGAACCTTCATTTTATTGTTCATTTGGTTTCTAACTAATGAGATTGGCCTTGGAGCTGGAACTGCCCTTTTGAGCAGCTAATGTTTGAAAATCATGCCTATGATATCTTTTGTTATTTCTAAAATCTGAAGCGAAACATCCACATCATTTACATTTTCAGGAAATTATTTAGTTCTATCTACAGCAATCAGCTCTCACTTTGGTCGGGGGCTTTTAAATCTGATTAAATTTTCTACAAGCACAGGAATTTGAAGTTAGAAGCAAAAAGACAAATGCAGGTGATTTTAGGATTTTGAAGGTTTGTGGCTTAAAGTAAAAACATGATGATGTCTCACTGTCAGAGGTGTAATTATTAATTCATCTTTGAGTTTGGGGGATTTTGTTTTGTTTTTACTAACAGGCCTTAACTCCCTTGCCTCTGCAGTAGGAATCCTACCAACTATCCAGAATTCTGGAGCAGGAAAAGTGGTATGTGGGAAAGGACAGAAAGCTTCATCTTTTTTGGGATCCTGTGGAAAGTGCCATGGCAGGCAGAGGAGTTCAACCATCGCAGCATACATTCTAGTGAGCAGAAAAATCAGTCAAAACTGGAAGGTCATGTCCTTAGACAAAACAAGCAAGCAAACAAACAAACAAACCCACAGAACTGAAGATGAGAAAAGTCTCTATATTCCTCTGAGTGGCCTAAGAAAGGAATGTGTTGTGCATCTCACAGTGCAAAAAACACAAAGCTTAGCTGGAGCTGAACTGCCAAGAGAGGTGAACAATGCTGGTTTCTGTGAGTAGCAGAAGTAAGGCTGAGGAGAATGTGGGTTTGTTTTTCACTGGGACAGGAGCCTTACTTAAAAGGCACTTGGAGGAGGCTGAGGCACTCAAAGCCATTTTTACTGGTAAGGGTTGCTAAATCACCTAACAGAGTCTGTCCACAGGAAAGGTGGATTGAAGTAGAGAGCATTTCACCCAATGAGGGACACACAAGTCTGTGACACAAAATAGAATGCATTTAAGGGTGCTGAGCAAGGTGTCTGGTGACACTGTGGAGGTGCCTTTGAAATGTAGTGGCAATTAGGAGTTTCCTGTTTACTGGAAAAAGGCCACCACTGTGCTCATCCTTAGGAAGAGCAAGGAGGAGGATCCTGTTTATTGCATCATCCTTTCCTTAATATCTGAGCAAGGAATGAAACAAATCCTCCTGAAAGTCATTTCCATCCCCATGGAAAACCTCACAGGAGCAGCCAGCCTGTTTGATCAAGTGTGAATCCTGCCTGACCAGCCTGATTGCTCGGTGTGATGACTGGGTACAATGTATCGGCAGAGAAGCTGCAGATTGAGAGTTTCCTTGACCACTTTGGTTTTGGGCCTCCATTGGGGAGCAGTACATGTCATATGCCTTGACTTTATCAAGGGCCCTAGTGTCACCTATTTACAGCTGGTAAAAGGCTTTCAGAGGACTATGTCAGATCTCTCAAAGCATCAGAAAGGTTGCTTCTGCCCTGGGGAAGCCATGGATTCACAGATGAGAAAAAAATGTTGCAGAGATCATGGGATCTGATGGGGAAAGAGCTACACCATGAGACGAAAGCATGCATAAGGCCTGATATGGTGCACTCGGGAGGATGGAGCAGCCTGCCAGGCTGAGAGATGAGACATCTACAGCCTAAACTGTACACGTGTGGTGTTTTGTGAAATATGGAATGTACAAATACTGTCCATTCTGGCTGAAAAAAAAATAAATCCTAGGTATCACGTCTGTAGGTGATTTGAATGGCAAGAAAATAAGTGTCTTGGTAAACTATCATTTTGAGTCTTCTCTTATGGTTCAACAGTGAGGAATACAGAAGGCAGAACAGGCAGATTCTTTCTTGCTTCTAACATCATGTTCTGTTTTTAAAAAAAAAAACAAACACTACTCAACAGGGTTGCTTTGCTCCCCGTACCCTACAGAATGTCCTGAGGCTGAATCCTAAAGGCTTTTGAAACAGTTTCATTAGCGTTGAGAAAATGAGTAAGTCATATTAGTTGTAGATGGGTATGCTGGACTTCAGAATCCAGGCAGATTCCTGCTGGCCTGGGCTGATATGTATGCAGCTCTTGCAGTTCCCTATCCCCAGTGAGGTGCTAATGAGGTTGGTTCCCAACAGACAGACCCACAGAGATAAAAAACACACACATGGCCAGCCACATGAATCTGTACAGATGCAGAACAGTGCATCTACTAGCACTCATGTGAGCGTGAACTGCATGGACAGCCTGATCTTGATCCTCCTCAAATCAGAGGTATGATTTGAATGTTTAACTGCTGTTTTTGCCCAGTCAAGAAATAAAATAAAATAAAATAGAACCTCTTCATAAACTGAGGCTATGTAATTTAAACAGCAAGAAGCTGTTGATTCTGTTTGTTCCTTCTGTATTTTTGCTACCCACAATTAATAGTGAACTGACAGAACTATAGAATCTCCTTTAATATTAATTAGTTAAATGCATTTACAAAGGCATATAGCACTAGGGCAAAGGACAATGGCTTTAAACTAGAGAAGGATACATTTAACTTTGAACTTATGTAGAAGTTCTTTACTATGAGTTTAGTTGAGCACTGGAATAGGTCTCCCAGAGATGTAGTAGAGGCCCCACCCTTGGATACATTCAAGGCCAGGCTTTACTGGGGCTCTGAGCAACCTGATCCAGTCAGGGATGTCCTTGTTTATTACAGGGGGTTTGGATTTGATGCTCTTCCAACCCAGTGCAGTCTATGATCTATTTAATTTTTGTAACATTGTCAGATATTCCCAGAACATATCAATACATGGGAAAGGAGAGAGGAAGCAGGCTTCAACTCCAAAATAAACACATCTGTACTCCAAAACCATGAATTTCTGGAGAAGAATAAATTGAATGCCTTATTTGCCTGTATCTTTGCTGATAAGACTAGTTGTAAGACCAGTCTTTAATTGTCCCAAGGCCCTGAAACTAGAAAAAATATCTGAAGCAAGGAAGACCTTGGTAAAAAGAATTTTTAAAGATTAGAAAACATTTAGACAGATAAAGAGAAGCTGAGAGAGGTGGGAATGTTCAGCCTGGAGAAAAGATGCCATGGAAAAGTTTTATCCAAATCTTTCATACCTGTTGACATAAAAAAGATGGAGACAGACTCTTCTCAGTGGCACTCTGTGACAGGTCTAGAAGCAATAGGCACAAGATGAAATAAAGAAATTTCTTTATTTACTGAATGATCCAATATTGTCACAGTTTGCTGAAAGAATCTCCACCTCTGGAAATATTCTAAACCTGACTAGACAGTGTTCTGGGCAACCAACTGTGAGTGGCCCTGCTCTAGGCAGTGAGGGTTAGACTATATGGTCTTGAGAGGTGTCTTCTAGTCTTGGCCATTCTGTGACAGTGTGATAACTGTGCATTTTATACTATTGGACCTTTTAAACCTGGGCTGTGAGAGCTGCCTCTGTACTTGCTCTGAGGATATGTGGCTCATAATGACATCATAATTAACAGTTTAATTTGCTTCATGTAAGTATTTTTGCTCACCTGAAGCAGAATTTGGATTAATTAAATCCCTATTGCTAATGCTATTTTTGTAATAGAAGTGGCAATGGAGGGAAAAGACTTAGCTGGACAGAAAGCAGCTCACGTTTCTCTGGAAAAAAATAATACATTCTATATTTTACTATTATGAGTAGTTTCTATCATCATTCTTATGTAAATGTGACTCCATGACAGCTACTTAAAATTCTAAATCACAGTAGGGTTGGGTTTTTTTTTTGATTAATCTACTTTTGAAGGTCCTAAGAGTAAGGAAAAGCATCAGCTAAGATTTACAAGAATGATAAGAGTGAGAGCTTATTCCATTGTGAAGCTTATCTCTACATTGTACAAGCAGGCAAAAGGCTAATTAGTGGCTAAAAAGACCAAGTGGAAAGGTGGGAAATACATAAAGGAATATGATGGATGACCCTCATTAAATCTAACAGATTAGTTGTTCTAAATGCATCCATGAAGAATTTCTTATATTCATACTCTGAGAAAATACTGCAAGCTGTGCTATCACTTACAGCAATGCTACAGGGGAGGAAGTACAATGAAACACTTCCTTCTTGCCTTCTGTTGATCATTATTCTCAGAAATTGGGGTCCTACAAACAATGTCCACCAAGCATTTTACTTATTGGTTAATAATAATGCATTGCCATAGAATTATCACATCAGTACAAAACTCAGTTTTGAAGAAAAAGCCCAAGTCAGGCAGTAGCTTTGCTGTGACCTTTGACATGCATGAAACATCACACTGCTTTATCTCTTTATGCATCATGCCATCAATTACTGCAATGAGTTGCTTAGAAGCCTTTTTTGTTTTTACCTCTTTCCCAGATGGATTCTTCCCCCATAAAAATAGTTTTGATAAACAGAATGTTATAAATTCCAGTACATCATATTGCTATCATATATTCATAAATCTTCTTGCTGGAAAGTGGTTTTCTGAGAAATCATGTTTTGAAAGAAATTGGAAGGCCAGTACTAAATCAGCAATGTCACCAAAGTCTGCACCAATTAAGAATATGACATTCTTTGTCATCAGTTAGGACATTAACCAGCTGTGACCATCATAGTTGTTGATTAGAATAGAATAGAATAGAATAGAATAGAATAGAATAGAATAGAATAGAATAGAATAAACCAGGTTGGAAGAGACCTTCAAGATCATCGTGTCCAACCTATCGTCCAACACCACCTAATCAACTAAGCCATGCAACCAAGCACCCTATCAAATCTTCTCCTGAACACCTCCAGTGATCTTTCATTCTACATTTTCTGCCTCTTAGAACAGAATAGACCAAGTTGGAAGAGACCTTCAAGACCATCGTGTCCAACCCATTATCCAACACCATCTAATCAACTAAACCATGCAACCAAACACCCCATCAAGTCTCCTCCTAAACACCTCCAATGATGGCACCTCCCTGGGCATCCCATTCCAATGGGCAAAACCATTCACAACAACACTTCTGAAGCCTGGGAGTGAACCAGGGACCTTTAGATCTTCAGTCTAATGCTCTCCCATCTGAGCTACTTCAGCCCTGCCCTTAATAAAAATACTGACTAACCTGATCATCCAATACATTGCAAAACTTCATTCAATGCATCCTTTCATCTTGACCTTTATCATTAACAAATTGTTAGTCAAATGCACACTGTAGGCTAACAATGGACAACAATTCCCCAACTGTCTTCGGTGAACACTATGTCCTGAAGTCGAAGTATACATCACCTGCTGCTTCTCCCTGCTTGACCCTAAACGAGGTTCATCATATATGTGCTTTCTCTTGCTTTCCAAATGCCTGATAAGAGTCTCGAAAACTAAAATAAAAAAAAATAATAAAAAAATCTTTAACAACAGAAGTTATTTTCCCTTTGCAGTAAGAGGTATGGGGATTATTTTTTTAACATCATACTTTCAGTAGCCAGAGGAAGCTTCACCTTCTGGTCAACAAAAAAGTCTCCATGTAGAAATCTGGAAAAGCATGCAGCAAGCAGTAAAGAAAAGACTGGATTTATGCAATGATTGTTTTATTATTTATTTTTAATGATTTTCCTGTTTTCAATTATTTTCTGGATTACGTTCATAGGCTTCTAGCAACTTTAACAGATTTGACCATGTTTGTGGTCAAAATTCAACCAACTTTAGCACATTTTTCTTCTGTCTGCATTATTCATAAAGTAGATAGAAAGATAGATAATAGATAGATAGATAGATAGATAAATAGATAGGATGTATAGATAGATAGCTAGATAAATAGATAGATAGACAGGTATGTTTCCTTCTTTGTAGAAAACCCTAAAATGCATGCACATTCATGATAAAGTAAAGCAATTTAGTCTACATACCCCCTACAACTCCCAGTATAAAATATGGGGAAAATGGAATTACATTTGGAAAGGAAATCTATCATTTTAACAAATGGTGTCCCAAGGAAGAAATACAAGACTTTGCCCCTGAATATACTGGTGAAAGAGTTTAAAGATGTGTATTGTCTTGTTTGGGCTTATCTGCTTTAGGAACAGGCAAACACTTCAAAAGTTCTGAGTTTCTGAATTCCCTAAGGCCAAAATGCACTTGAACCAAGAGTGAGCTATCCTGGCTTTGAGGAAGGAACCAGACCATTTGGGTTTTATTACTTTTTAAATTGCATACATTTTGTAAGATCTGATGGTTCATATTATCAAAGACAGAGTTTTGGAGGCTGCTGTGATGAGTTTCAAAGTTCATAATATCAGCTGTTGCCAAGGTAGAACCTCCTAGAAGTTATAAGTACATCCATACAATCTGCAGATAATCCCACATTCCTTCCAATATATTAATCTTAGAGCATTAATACTTGAAATTGTGCATGGTAGCAGCAGAAATCATGTGAAGGAATTTCTTCTAATTTTTTTTCAGAGCTCTGTCTGTGTTGGGTTTTTTTCATGATCCAAGGATTTTTGTACTTTGGTCATCTGTTGGTTTGGGGCTCTGTTTTTATCACTGTAGTTATACTAACACGATATCCATTTTATATAAAGACATGATCTGCAGCGTTTCTTATGGATTTGCTTTGCTGTAGTCTATATATGGCATTTATAAATGCATGGAACTTATGGAAGTTTTTACATTTTCAGCCAGGAAAGGTCATGCAGTTTTGCTTTTATAGATGAACCAGAAAAAGTGTTAAGATCCAAGAGCTGAAAAAACAGAATTAATTTACTGAGCTTTGTATTAAGATTATTTATGTTAGAATGTTAGGAAACAGTGTTAGCTAGAATATGTTAATTAAAGTAATATTTAGGGTCTACTTTGAACTTATTAGTGGGATAATACTGTACTAAACAACATATAAGAGTTTAACTAGTTTTGGCAACGACGGAGGTTCTTGGAATCAATACGGCTGACCAATATGATTGGATATTGATCCTTTATTGTTCCAGTATTGCAGGCCTATGGCTCAGGCCTATGGTGAAAGCATGGCACAGTAAACATGGAAGGAAAGGAGATAGGACAGGCAGGAAAAGAAGAAGTGCGTAGCAAGGAAACTGCTACAATTTATATAACTTTGGTGTGCCTTGTTGGCATGGACTCACTGGTTCCCTATGAGTGACCACACATCACACTGTTGTAGATTATTGGTCCAACTATGGATGACACACGAGGTTTGTTGGTGCAGGTGCATGTCCTGTTGTACCGATATAACTTACTATGTTTCTAGCTACCAGCGTCTTGTTTTAGTTACAGTGCTGCAGGCACAGCACTGTTTTGGCATACTGGTAGCTGGCTCTGCACTTAGGCTGAGCATGGCCTACCACCATGTCAGGCTCACACCACTTGTCGCTGGTGTTCCCACATAAGAGCATACTAATTGATGTGAACATAAGTAGCTCTGTGATACAGACCACCCTTTCCTATTTCATTGGACTGTGCTGCAGTATAACAATCCACATCTTCCAAATGAAACTGTTTTTCATTCTTCTGATTACAATTAATTCCCAAGGCAAAGCAGAAGGCAGTTCCTTTTCCAGATGCTCCAGCCACAGGGCAGCTTTAAAACTGGCACATTCCCTCTGTCCTGACATCTCCGGATGACAAGAG
Organism: Dryobates pubescens; assembly: GCF_014839835.1. Classification (NCBI taxonomy): domain Eukaryota; kingdom Metazoa; phylum Chordata; class Aves; order Piciformes; family Picidae; genus Dryobates; species Dryobates pubescens. The sequence continues at coordinate 6,984,325 of NC_071657.1, forward strand.
TAGCTGCAAGTGAAGAGTGCCTCAAAACTGGGAGAGCTTTGGGCTTGCTTGTGAAATGTTGTGTGAAAGGCTTTCAAAGAAGTGAAATACATAGCAAAGCAACATTGATCTTAGGGGAGACATTGAGCTGCCTCACTTATCAGATAAATCTTTTAATCTGCGATTCACATCTCTGTGAAATATAACAAAATGTGTGATTGTTTGCATGCAATTGAAAGATATGACAGAGTGGAATAGGAAACTATTTTTTTTCTCTTTGTAAAAGATATTGGTAGGTATGGGAATCCAACAGGTGCTCAAATGGTGTCAATAATGGCATATCCAGGCCTTTTGGGCTTTCAAGCATAGTGTTTTTTCTTTTAGTTTCTAAAATGTAAGTTACATTTATTTGATAACAAGCTGCACTTGGCTATGACCACAGGTAAGACTGTTGCTATGGACATTAAATCAAACTTTTGACTGGAAGAACATTTTAGACAAGAAGATACTAGCTAGGAAAGCAAGATAAGATGGAAACTGAAGGAACATTCACCTAAAATGAATTTAATATTTTAATTAAGATTGTATAGTTGTCTAACACAGAGTAAGATGTATCTGACCCAAGAAATGTGGCTATTTCCATTGTGGGTCTAGACAAGTTTTGTGAGAAAGAATTATACAGTGTTTCATCTTGTAACGAACATTGATCTTTCTGGCCTTGGAGGGATCTTTTCCTTTTCTGTTCTTATGGGTTTTGGTTTCTAGTCTTCCTGCTCCCAGTGTTTGTCGTGATAGAATGCAGAAACCCAAACCTCTGTATCGACCAAAATGAAATATTCTTGCACTGTATTTGCATTTTACATTTTGAGGCAAAACACAACTATTGAAGATTCTGTTCTCTCAGTTTTGTACTTATTTTATAATCAAAGCAATATAAGCCTACAGTTAATTGATTTGAATTCAGGCATTGCTCTCATTTTTGATAACTATTACAAGAAGAAGGCAAGGTGTTATTTTGTTGTTTGTTTTGGGTGGGTTTGTTTCATTGCTGTTGTTGTGTTGTTTTTAATTCTGTATTGGCCTAGTTATGTGCAAAAATGTGAGAAATAAAAGTTGGTTTATGCTTTACCCTAGAGGCCTGCAGATTTAGCACTGCCTGTGCTTGAGGAAGTGTACAGAAGCTCAAGTGTGCCTGAACTGAGGTTAGCAATTAAAACAGCCCTGGCATTAAGGACCTCTGTTCAAATGCTATAGCTTAAGCCCATATTTAATTACTGATGTTACTCCCTGGTTTGAAGTGTTGATCTCAATTAAAAGATCTGCTGGTATGGGCATCTCCAAGGGGAGCATTTGTATCAAGTTGCAGGCATGAGGTCTGAGATTCTAAACTCTGCCTTACCCCTCATCTAATGGGATCTGCTCTAATTGCATGTGTGGCCAATTTCACATGGCTTGCAGAGCTGTGATAGGATAAACCAATTGCTTTCATAACAGTCTCCTCTTTCTCTGTGTCTGTAAGAGTCTACAACCAAATGTGTGGTCCATGAGCTGGCACCTTTAGATGGAAATGGTGTTTATGATGCATCACTCTACGAGGATGGGCTGGCACATACATGGCCTGGGTTGTAGCACCAGTGCCAAATCCAAAGCTAGAGTGATCAGAATGTATCATATTTTAGAAAGCCTTTCTACTGCAAGCCTTCTGTCCCAGTATCTAAGAAAGAAATAGTAAACAAATAAATCCTTTAGACTGAGGCTATGGTGACTGCAAATGTTATTGCCATGAATGAAAACAAAAGTGTTTAAACAGAAGGTCTTTGCTAAGCCCTAAGATGTCTCCTTGATGTTGAAGAGGCTGCAGTTAGGTTGGAGGGGAGGAAAATAACCGTCTTCTGTAAGTGATGCACAATCAGGTTGAGTACAGGCACTTAACCTAGTGTCTTCAGCTAAGACATGTTTGGGTTAAAGATTTATTTTACCTGCCTAGTTTCCTCTACATCCTAGCTGGGACACACGCGATGCAATAGTAGTCATGTCTGCTTCCAGTCCCAGAAAATTCCCCAAAAGAAGAACAAATGGTTATGAGTAATTTAATCTGTCATCCAAATCTGCTGTACAAAAAAGTCGTACTGCTTGCATTTGCATGGAAAGTTTTAGAGAGCCTTCTAAAATGCCCGATTTAAACTGATTATAGCTCATAAACTAAACAATGCTTCTGCTTTCATGCCTTTCTTTAATTTGCAGGATGCTTATTATTCACACTGCATTTTCTGCCATTATTTTTGTATGAAGAAATATATAATCAACTACTTAACTATGCCTCTTTGACCAGAGCTATCATTAAGTGTGATTTATTTATTTTTTTAATAATAAATATGCAATGAGAGCAGCCCTCTGCAAGACAAAGAAAAACACCAAACCAAACCAAACCAAACAAAACCCACCAAAAAGCAAACAAACAAAAACCAGAATTTGGATGTGGGATAGAATCATAGATTCATAGAATCAGTCAGGGTTGGAAGGGACCACAAGGATCATCTTGTGCCAACCCCCCTGCCATGGGCAGGAACACCCCACACTAGAGCAGGCTGGCCAGAGCCTCATATAGCCTGGTCTTCTACACCTCCAGGGATGGGGCCTCAATCACCTTCCTGGACAACCCATTCCAGGGCTTCACCACTCTCATGGTGAAGAGAGATACATCTCAATAGTGTTAAACTGCTACATTTAGCATAAAAGGTCTAGGAGAAGAACAAAACATTTTAAAATTTCAGCCTTCTTAAATCACTTTCAAAATTTCCTCTTGAAATCATTCATGCCATTGGCCCTCCTGGCTGCCTGGGTACACTGCAGGCTCATGTTCAGTCTACCATCAACCAGCACCCCCAGGTCCCTTTCCACCTGACTGCTCTCCAGCCACTCTGACCCCAGCCTGTAGCTCTGCATGGGGTTGCTGTGGCCAATGTGCAGAACCTGGCACTTGGATGTGTTAAATCTCATGCCGTTGGACTCTGCCCATCTGCCCAGCCTGTCGAGGTCCCTCTGCAGAGCCTCTCTACCCTCCAGCAGATCAACTCCTGCCCCCAGCTTGGTGTCGTCAGCAAATTTACTGATGATGGACTCAATGCCCTCATCCATATCATCAATAAAGATGTTAAAGAGCATGGGGCCCAGTACTGATCCCTGGGGCACACCACTGGTGACTGGCTGCCAGCTGGATGTGGCACCATTCACTACCACTCTCTGGGCTCGGCCCTCCAGCCAGTTCCTAACCCATCTCAGTGTGCTCCCATCCAAGCCATGGGCTGACAGCTTGGCCAGGAGTTTGCTATGGGGAACGGTGTCCAAGGCCTTGCTGAGGTCCAGGTAGACTACATCCACAGGCCTCCCCACATCCACCAGGCGGGTCACCTGATCATAGAAGGAGATCAGGTTGGTCAGGCAGGACCTGCCCTTCCTAAACCCATGCTGGCTGGGCCTGATCCCTTGGCCATCCTCCAAGTTCTGTGTGATTGCACTCAAGATGACCTGTTCCATAATCTTGCCTGGCACTGAGGTCAGGCTGACAGGCCTGTAATTCCCTGGCTCATCCAACCGGCCCTTCTTGTGGATGGGCACCACGCTGGCCAGCTTCCAGTCATCTGGGATCTCTCCAGTGAGCCAGGACTGCTGAAAAATGATGGAGAGCGGCTTGGCCAGCACATCTGCCATCTCTCTCAGCACCCTGGGATGGATCCCATCTGGTCCCATGGACTTGTGGGGATCCAAGTGGCTCAGCAGATCACCAACTACCCCATTCTGGAACAGAGGAAGACTATGCTGCTCCCTAACTCCTTCGGGAATAGAACAAAATGAGAAATAGGTAGATTCAGATTGGATGTTAGGAAGAAGTTCTTCCCCATGAGGGTGGTGAGACTCTGGAACAGGTTGCCCAGGGAGGTGGTGGAGGCCTCACTCCTGGAGGTTTTTAAGGCCAGGCTGGATGTGGCTCTGAGCTCTAGTGTGAGGTGTCCTTGCCCATGGCAGGGGGCTTGGATCTAGGTGATCCTTGAGCTCCCTTCTAACCCTAACAATTCTATGATTCTATGATCAGTTGTTGGCCATTAGACATGATGTGGAAAGAATAAGAAGGCAAATTCATAATTTACACTTGAATTGCAAAGTGATTGGTATTATATAACTGTAGGCTGTTTGATTTTTTTTCCCCCCCCTCATAATCCTACTTAAGGCAGTCAAAAGGATCGTAAGCATGAAACAGAGGCCATCCTTGTTTAGAATTATTCATGGTTATTCCGTTTTTGGTACTGCAACACAATACTAGGAACAATTCATTTTTGTGTGTGTGTAACTTGGATAGTGACTTCACCAAACAGTGAATTATGGAGTGACTCTTGTAATTGGTCTTCTGATGTGAGATACTTACTCAAGAGGCTAGTTGACTAATACAGCATGTGAGTGTAATTTTTATTCATTCATGAAATTGTTTTCTAAAATGAAATATTTTTGAACACTTGTCTGAGAAAATCTTGTCTAAAGTCTTCTTACTATATTCCAACTTCTTTAAAGAGTCATCAGTATAATTTTTTTTATGTTTTTTGTTTGTTTGTTTGTTTTAATTCTTACTCCTCTACTGACTAAGAAAATTCTTAATATGGCTTATTATGAAAGGACTAAAATTTCACTTTTGGGGATGGTAGAGATTGAGAATTTTTTGACCCCAAAAAGTCCTTGAGCAAAAGACTCCCACACCAAGGCTCAACACATAATCCAGAGGCATAAATGTTGCTATTTAATGCTTTTCTGTTGATACACACACACACATGAAGAAAAGCTATGTAAAGCCTGCAAATTTTGGAAGGCAGAAGATCAGTAGAAAAAGAAGTGCTTTAGCCCTGCATCAGCCCTTCACCCAATGCAGTTCTTTAAACTGCAAGAATGTTCATGGGACAAAAACATCAAATGGTCTGAAATACTTAAGCAATGTGACTGTATAACCCTAGTTCCACAGAACAACTGTGGAAATCTTCAGGTAACTGTGAACAGGATGGTCTCTGTTTGTGGTGGCTCTGAAAGTTCTGTCCTCAGAACTAGCCATTACAATTTTTGAAGCGATTATCTGTGGATTACTTACTCTGATTCTTTAAAAGAAGGAATCATCTCTATAGAATAAAATCTAAGATAAAGTCCTAGAACAATCTTTTGTTTATGATGCAGATTAATTTAAGACCTATATCCTGCATGGGGGGATACATTATTTTTAGGACAAAATTAACACAATATCCCAGAGAAAACATGATGTGTGGAGTTTTCTATGGCATGCTTTTTAATGATCTCTCATTTCTTCTCAAAGAAGTCCAGTTGCTTATTCTTCAACAATGTTGAGAGATTGGATACCAAAGAAAAGGTGATGGAGAGTTATACTCCACAGTAAGTCAGGGAAGAATTTTCTACCAAGCCATAGGTTTTGTTTACAGTTCATGATAACCCACCAAGTGTATGGCTAGGTGGGAAATGCTTCCTTGACTTACTATGGAAATTAACTCTCCATCACCTTTACTTTGCTATTGCAAATTGTGTTGCAATTCTTTATCTCTGAAATGACAAAAGATCACCTCTTTCCTGTTGAAAAAAACTATTACTAAAGATAAAAAGTATTAGTTGAAGCTACAATCAAATAACATTAATGAGTAGCATCATTGGTTTGAAGATATTGCTAACACTAAGAGGAAAAAAAAAAAGAAAAGCATCAAATTTAATTACATTTGTTTAAAAAGAGGCAGAAAAGACAGTGTGTAGAGACTAAAAAAAACCAAACACCCAAAACCCAATACATTTATGACAATAACAGTGTAGTTGGATTAAAATAAAAGTACTTATTTCTTATTAAAATTGAATTTTTCCTGCTTCTTGCTGACCAAAACAGAACATGAAATGAACTATTTTTATTCTGTCCTTTTTCACAAATGCTCCTTCAAGAGTGTACTTTTGTAAGTACTGTTGAATTTGTTTGTTTGTGGGGGGTTCGGGGGGCTTTTTGGGGTGTGGTTTTTTTTTCCCCTTTAATAGTCACAGCCTTTCAAGTACTTCTAAATATAAGGTAACTTCATTTTTCTGAAATTATTTCTTCACACAAAAATACTTGCTTGCAAATTCTTCCTTAATACTGTGCAGATACTCTATTTCATTGCTTGTAATGAAAATATTGCTATACTGAAACTCAGCTACTAATCAGTTGCGCCTGCAATTCTTGTCTATAAAAATTCTCTGTGATCATAGAATAGAATAGAATAGAATAGAATAGACCAGGTTGGAAGAGACCTTCAAGATCATGGTGTCCAACCCATCATCCAACACCATCTAATCAATGAAACCATGGCACCAAGCACCCCATCAAGTCTCCTTCTAAATACCTCCAGTGATGGCGACTCCACCACCTCCCCAGGTGGGCAATCACTCTCTCTATGAAGAATTGCTTCCTAACATCCAGGCTAAACCTCCCCTGGTGAAGTTTGAGACTGTGTCCTCATGTTCTGGTGTTCGTTGCCTGGGTGAAGAGACCAACCCCCACCTGGCTACAACCTCCCTTCAGGTAGTTGTAGACAGCAAGAAGGTCTCCCCCAAGCCTCCTCTTCTCCAGGCTAAGCAACCCCAGCTCCCTCAGCCTCTCCTCACATGGCTTGTGTTCCAAGCCCCTCACCAACTTTGTTGCCCTTCTCTGGACATGTTCCAGCAAGTCAACATTTTTCCTAGACTGAGGGCCCCAGAACTAGAATTGTTATGGTTGGGAGGGACCTCAAGGATCATCTGTTTTTCTCCTTCTTCTTCAGAGGCCAAAAGTAGTAGTAGCCATTCCTCCATTTATTTGCCACTTCCAGGATTTGTACAGTTTTGTGACTTTTGAGTTATAATTAAGTGTCTCAAGTATCTTAGCTATGTACTGCTTTGTCCTTAATGACTGTCATTAACATGACAGCCACAGCACATGGTAGATCAGTAGTGAAAGGTGTCTTAGTCTGTGGTAGAACAGTAAAACCTATGTGTAGTTATGCCCCAGGTTAGAGTGGGTGTATCCTCCAATTTACACCTGCTTACAAGTAAACATTACTTCCACAAGATTTCTTCTATGTGTGCAAAGTGCATTTTATCTGTACACTCACATACTCTAAAACTGCCTAAAGATGTTTTCTTGCAGAATATTTGGAGAAGGTAATTAGCTGAGAAATACTGGCAGTAAAAGGAGAACTGTAGCACACGGTGACTAGAAAATATTGAATTTTTATACTCATTAACTCTGATTACTAAACAATTATATTTTTATGAGATACTGTGCTAAACAACATAAAGCTGTAGCAATAAGAGCATATTATTAATTATGCATGGAAATAGATAGAAAGCTCTTCAATCCAGATGTACTTCTAACGTGTCAGATATCAAACACTGGACATATCAAGGAACTGTGCTAGTGATCATACTTAAGAAAATTTTGTTCTTGTTATTGTTGTTGTGTTTTTCTTGGTTTCATGAGTGTTTTTAAAAGGCTGATATGGCACAGCTAAAATTGACTCCATTGTCCAGCCTTCTCTGGTGGAAATAGATTTCAGAGATAAATACATGTTTTTGTGGTCTGTGGATGATAATTTTTGTTATTATTATTTAATTATTTTTTTAAAGAGGACAAACAACAAAGAAACACCAAGACAATGAAGTTTCCTACCTACTGAATTTCATATATAAAATCTCTTAACTACATTTAACCAGCCAAAACCAGAATGATGAACTACATGGACAGGTTGGTTTCGTTATTGTATTTTATTGAAAGTGGTAGTCAAGGTCAGTGATGGCATCAATGCTGCTCTGGGGTAGTGCAGCAACACTGAGTGTATTTTAAACCAATATAAGATATTAATTTCTTTAGAAGAGTGCTGGATCTTTGAGCAGCTATAAATAACCATCACATAAGAGGAAAAACAAACAAACAAACAAAAGAGTTCTAAACAATAGAAGCTATACAAGTCCAGTCATCTATTAAATGGTGTTAAAAGAAAATAAACTCTTGGTTTTCTGTGGATAATCCAAGCTTGGAAAAAAAAAAGAAAAAAAAAAAAGAAGAAAAAAAAAAAACACAGAAAAAGAAAAGGAAAGGATTATGCATTATGTTTCCTTTTTATATTTTTTTTTCCCTGTGGTTGGTTGCTACCTTCTGATATTCCACAGCTGGAGATGACAGTCCTGCTTGATCTGAGAGTTTTAACCTACTGCTTCATAAATTGTTGACTAACATTTAACAGTCAAATGAGACAAGGAAACAAAATTAATTACAAACTTTGAACCTATTTGTTGGAAAAACACTGCTGTACTGGTCTCTACCTAGGATGTTTGGTTGTTTTCCTTCTGTGTCTCCCGAGATCAATTTCCAATTGAAGCAAACAGAACATTGTTGTTGTTGCTTGTTAGTGATGCAAAACTGGGCTCTTCCAGTGCAAACCTGCATATTTCAAAGCCTGATTTTGAAGCCCCTTTCTGATTAGTTTATGTCTTGATGTAGAGAAAGATTGATAGTCTTTGGATTATATGATTAACCTTATAATAAATAGGATGGAAATATCAGCATGTTCACTTAAGTGAAGAGCATCCAGTGGGATGGGTAATGATATGGCTATAAACTTTAAGTTACGAAGAGACCACTGTTTCCTTGAAGTTGGAGGAAAATAAATGATGTGTAATGATGCTGAGGTCATGAGTCTACATTGTTGGAACCTAGTGTAATGGGGAAATTTTCATGGGGTTTTAGGGGGTCAGAGTTTAATTGAATCCTCCTTATAAGTTCTTACTTATTGACCATCAGTAGTCATGAAAGTAGGCATCGTTGTGTTGAGTGAGATTTTTCAGAAGTCTTTCTTTCCTATTTGGGGAAAGAAATCCCATTTACGTTCTTGGCTATGTGTCTGTATTACTCAGCTGTTTTGTTTTGCACTAGAAGTAGACACAGATGTGCACTGTTTTAATGCCGTTTGCAAGCTGGTTGTGTGATAATACTCCATTTCATCCTTCTATGGTAATTCCTTGATCAATTCGGATAAATAGTTTTAAAACAGATTATTTGCTTGCATAACTCCAGTGAAGTTGTGTAAACCACAAATGGAATTTAAAGCTTTGTAGCTGGTAGCACCAAATATTAATTTACATCTACATAAATGGAAATTACATTTTAAAACAAACCAAAACAAAACAAAACAACAAACAAAACCCAAAACAAACCACCCAAACGAAAACAACAACAACAATACAACCAACCAAGCAACTGTTTTTCTGATGCAGTGAAAGAATCAGAAGGGAATAGAGGAAAGAGTTACTTTCTTGTCATTATCTCCTCACCATGATGTGATGAAGGAGTATAAAGCCTCCATCCAAGAACTGTTTGATCTTTCTTTAAAGCATTCTTACAGGCTTTGTGTTTGCAACCTTGTTCTTAATACATTATGCTGCATTTTTAGAGTTGGTGAACTTCCAGATATTTTGCAGGGTGTACAGATTTCTTGATGACATTTCTTCAGCACAAATGTTCAGTGCATCATCGTGTTCACTGAATACCTTAATCCTGCAGGGAAAGTTCCTTGTATACTGAACATCTTGTACACTTAGAAAGAGAGGGGGGATAAAACCAGGAGAAAACAATGCCTATTTGTTCCAGTGAGTATCAGTACATTTCAGACAGAAAAGTGAGCTACAGTTCTTTAGAAAAGCTGCTGCTATCAGTGTATCTGAAAGCGCCTTCAGCCTTTGTAGAGACCATGCGGCTGGGTCTAGGGAAGTGTTTGTTGTTTTGGTTCAAAGAGGCTGCTGCACCCTTGTAGTCTGGGTCTTTCTCTACAACAGACAGGCATTCACTGATATCCAGTGGTCTACAGCATCCCACTGCTTCTTTTCCTGTGCAGATATGCAGCATAAGAAGTTGGTGCAAAGATCATTTTTGCAGGTGATGGGCTATGATGGCATCTCTTTGGGGAGGCTATACATGAATGTGCATACTACAGCAGTGCTCCTGAGCTTCTTCCATACCTGGATGAATTTCTTTCAGAAAAGACAGAAGTTTGTAAACAAAGGTCATTGTTAAGGAACTCTGCTTTATGGGGGGAAAAGAAATCATGCAGGTTGGAAAGCACACACACAAGCTGTTAAAAGCAAGAGCTCAGTATTGCACTGAAAAGCACTTACAAATATTTCAGTGAAGGAAAAGCTGAAGATCTGCCTTCTGGAGAAGCTAATAGGTTGGAGGAGGGGGGGTTGTTGGGTTTTTTTTGTGGGTTTTTTGGGTGGTGTTTTTCGGGGTTTTTTTTTGGTTGGTTGGGTTGGGTTTTTGTTTCTTTGTTTCCTTTCTCCTCATGGGTCAAGTTTGTTGCAACTTTTCTAGTGAAGTGGAACTTACTCTTCTGTCTTGTTCTCTCTGGATAACAAAAGATACCTCAGATATTTTTATACTTCTGGGAACTAGGAGAAAAGAATCCTGCACTCACACTCTATTTAAACTATGAATATGCACTAGTCATCAATGACAAAAGCAAGAAACTTCACATCTAATCTGTTGGGTTTTTTTTTGTTTGTTTCATTGTAATAATAATAATGATAATAATGATAATAATGATAATAATGATAATAATAATAATAATAATAATAATAACCAGAATCCAGGAAATATTAATTTATATAGAGAAGGCAGCGAGCATTTGAGCTAATTAAGTCAAAGACCAAAGTATCTTGTTTCAGTGACTGAAAGCACTTGCTATTACAGCCTAAGGGGAAAACTTGCTCTGTAAAGCCACACTGCACTGATTTCTCTTCCACAGGTTTGGATTTTTAGATGGGGGAGAAAAATGTAGAACAGAAACTCTTATCATCCTTGTAACCCTAAATAACAGAATTTTATTGCTGAAAATCACTATTGCTTTTAGTGTTTAACCTCAACTACATACAACGAAAGGGAGTGACTGGGAAAAAGTGATAAGCATGCATTCCATGCTATGTCAATGACCCTGAATATGCATGAATTTATGTTTTTATATCCATATAAAGATTCTTCAAAGCTTTTCAGTTCCCAGCTTGCAATTTGAGAGATAATATCTACTGTTTAATCATATTCTTATTTGTACTTTCATTGGAAATTTGTATCCATATTATCAGGATTGAACAGACTCAAAACGTTTCAAATTACCAATAACCTTAACAGTGGATCTTTACATAACATGCCTATTTCATACTGTATCCTTGCCCTTGAAAAGCCTTTTTCCTTTGTTCCAATGTAACAGTTAGAATTCAGAAGATGTCGCCTTATAATTTGCAATTAGCACTCACTTTATTCACTTGGTATTAGTGAATAATAATAATTTTTTAAAGTTCCATACTGTATGTAGGAATTACACCAAAGATTTTTGTTAAATAGAATCCTGACAGGTTTTCTTCTGAGTTTTGTTTGATTGAGAAAGACAAACAGTGACACAAAGAAATACAGTAATAAATGAAGAATCTCCTTCCTTCTAGATCTAAAGGCTGCTACTGTCACAGTCAAATAAAAAAGTCATGTTTGAGATATTCTTTCAGAAAGTTCTTTGGTGTGTTTCATCAGGGATGGTTAGCTTGAGGGCTAAGACTTTGTATCTAAATGCTTCAATCACAGAATCACAGAATCACCAAAGTTGGAAGAGACCTCAAAGATCATCAAGTCCAGCCTGTCACCACAGACCTCATGACTAAACCATGGCACCAAGTGCCATGTTCAATCCCCTCTTGAACACATCCAGGGATGGTGACTCCACCACATCTCTGGGCATCCCATTCCAATGGCTAATGAGTCTCTCAGAGAAGAACTTTCTCCTGACCTCAAGCCTAAACTTCCCCTGGTGCAGCTTGAGACTTTGTCCTCTTGATTTGGTGCTGGTTGCCCAGACATGTGCCATTATGACCTTGTTTATTGAGTAACAGGTCTTTGTTAATTTATGCATTCATGCTAATAATTGGGAGCAAGAGTACTAGGAAGCAGTATTTAATGATGTCTTTGAAAAAAATTTACTCAGTATTTTTACAGGTAGTGTGGTCAGTTCTGGGACCTGAAAATGCACCTTATGTTTTAACCTTTCTAAGAATCTGAATCTATCTAAACCCTGAATTCATGGTACATATTATAATGTAGTGGATTGAGACCACTGCATACAATTTTTATATTCTGCCCAACAGTATTTTTTATCTTTTTTTTTTTTTTTTCCTGGTGTGTCTACAAATGGAATGGAATGGAATAGAACAGAGATCATCGATTCCAACCTATCATCCAACATTATCTAATCAATTAAACCACAGCACCAAGAACCCCATCCAGTCTCTTCCTACACACCTCCAGTGATGGTGACTCCACCACCTCCCTGGGCAGCACATTCCAATGGCCAATCACTCTTCCTATGAAGAACTTCTTCCTAACATCCAACGCACCCTGCACCCTGTCGCAGCTTGAGACTGTGTCCTCTTGTTCTGGTGCTGGTTGCCTGGGAGAAGAGACCAACCCCCACCTGGCTACAACCTCCCTTCACGCAGTTGTAGACAGCATATTTTCATTTCATGGAGTTATACTGAGAAAAATAGATCAGATTCTCAAGTTATATGGAGTAATTAATTTACATTGTGTCTCTGTTGCCGTGCACTTGAGGACTTTCAACAGTAATATAAATTCACAAAAAAATCCTCAAGATATATTACAAGACATGTTTGAGAAAACTTTATAATGTGCATCTAATAGTAGTCTTTTCTACTGTCACTACCTCTGTCTTAGTTGAAACTCTTTTCTTCTATGTAATAAAACCAATTAAGTGTCATTTATTCCCGGAATGGGATTCTGAGGGCCTAAATCTTGTATAATTAGACCCTGTGGAAATATGTTAATTGTACATGTACTGATGGCATTTTCCCTGTATCATTTTGTGTTTGGTTTGTGTGGCAAGTTTTTGCTAGTGGGGTAGCTCTAGGCATAGCTCCTGTGAGAAGCTGCTAGAAGCTTCCTCTGTGTCAAATGAATCCATTACCAGTCGGTTCCAAGATGGACCCTACGCCAGAGCAGGCAGATTCACCCAAAGCAGGCTGTAATGTTACAGAGAGGAGGGTTTTCCAGCAGGACTTGTGACTGCTTTGGTGATCCATGAAGGACTATACCCCATGGATGGGACCCACACAGAAGATGTTTGTGAAGAACTGCAGCCTGTAGGAAATGCTCACATTGGAGAAGTTCATGGAAGACTGTCTGCCATGGGAGGGATCCCACACTTGTGTAGGAGAAGAGTGTGTTAATTCACCCCATGAGGAAGAAAGACAGGCAGAGACAATGAAAAGCAAACTGAATGCAATACACATTCCCCTCCCGCCCTGTGCCACTCAGGGCTTGAGAATTTGGTTTTAAATTTGAGCTCATTAAGGGAGGTGTCAGAGGAGGTTGTCTTAAGATTTAATTTTAATTTCTCATTATCCTGCACTGATTTAATTTTGCCAAGTCAAGTCTGGTTTGCCTGTCTTTATGGTAAGTGGTGAGTGATATTTCCCTGTCTTTACCTTAACCCACAAGGCTTTTGTTATACTTTCTCTCCCCTGTCCAGATGAGAGGAAGAGTGACAGAAAGACTTGATGGGCAACTGGCATCCAGTCAGGGTCATCCTACCACATATTTTTACAGTCAGATTTATATTTTGTAAATAAAGATGCTTCCTTTTTTACTGAGAGAGACAAAGTGGTGTGAATCTCTAGTGTTCATATGAATGTTACTAACACAGATCCAGCTTTGCTTAACAGCAACATGACTTTTATGGCTTTTTTTTCCCCCCTTTTTACTGTTTATTGCATGAACAGTGAATTCCTTTCTGGAGAAAAGGCTTCTTAATAGCTTGGTATCTTCATTACAAAAGCAAGTAAGAAAGAAATTAGTAGAAATTACATTACTAAGCAGGGGAGGTTCCTGGATAGTAAAAGTGATAGTTCAGTCAAATATTGCTGAAGGAAGCCTGAAACATCATGTGATTTGCTGTATCTACAGTTAGTCTGATATTTCACAAGAGTACCTTAACCCTTGAGCTGTAGAAATAATTTGGTTGATTTGGTATTCTTCTAGAAGAGCCATGCACCTGTAGGTCTTCAGAGAGAGCTGCAATGAAGATTGTTAATCTCTTACAGTGATGGGTAATGTAAGCCTTTGTTCCTAAAGGGAGACACTTTTCCATTTCACAGCACACAGACATGCTTCCAGCATTGAAAGGAATGGAAGAATTATTAATTTGTGGGAAATAATTCAGTCTACTCAGGGAGGAGAGTTGAGTCTGCTCTGGGAGACTCACAGAGTACCACAGAGGACAGTGAGAAAACTAAAGTGAAGTATACCAAGGATGTGTAATATTGCAGCTCATGTGGAATGAGTGGCTGGAGCACCTGTCCTGTGAGGACAGGCTGAGAGAGCTGGGGTTCAGTCTGGAGAAAAGAAGGCTCTGAGGAGACCTTATTGTGGCCTTCCAGTATCTGAAGGGGGCCTTCAAGAAAGCTGGGAAGGAACTTTTTAGGGCTAGTGATAAGAATAGGAGGAATGGATCCAGGATAGAGGAGGGGAAATTTAGATAAGGTATTCGGAAGAAGTTCTTCACCATAAGGATGGCGAGACACTGGAACAGGTTGCCCAGGGAGGTGGTAGAAACCTCATCCCTGGAGTTTTTTAAGGCAAGGCTGGTTGTGGCTCCAGGCAACCTGATCTAGTGGAAGGTGTCCCTATTTCTCCAAACCTCTTATGCCACTCCTCATCTCTTTCCCTCATTTCCAGTCCAAAGGGAAAGACAAATGGGAAGGTGAAGGCCCTAGCCTTGATGTTAAGAAACTATTTCTCAGGTAGAATTAAGTGGGAGAGCACCTATCCCTTAGCTGTTTAGCTTCTGTCTCTCTTGGGTATGGTTTGCTTTACTGAAGAGTTTTATTGACTTCTCTCATCCTCTAACAGCCTAATTGGATATGGAATTTTGGTAGTGACTAAGTCCAAGACATGGAAACAGAGACACAGATGAAATCAACTGTGAAAGATTAAATTCTAGCACTATTTGGGGAAGAGAAGTCTCAAGCTAAGTGTGAAACACTCTCATATCTGATGAATAGATAGACAGACAGAGTGTGTATATATATATATATACATTTATAAATATGTGTGTGTATATATATACTTCACAACATATTGTGAAGATAAAAGCACAACTGCATCCTGTCAAGTCAATCTACTTGCATTTGGTATTTTTGTGTATTTTATCTCATGCAATTTTGTGCTTTTTCTCTGCCTCCTGCAGACTGATTTTGATCAAGGGTAGTTCTTGGGACTTCCAGTGACACTTTATATGCAGTTCTGGGGAAGCCTAATATACTTTAGTACAAATTAATAATCTGATTTTCAGAATGTGGAAGTGGGTATGTTCTCTTTCTACACATTGTCTCTATTTAAAGATGGATGATACCTTTCTGTTGAGGAATAGAGCAAATAAAACACCTTGCACACACTTAAGGGGAGAATCCTGCTATGAGTAAACATTGTGGAACTCAAGTAAGGTAAATAATAAAAATCACTTGAATCATAGCAACCTGTTCAGTGCCTGCATGTGCAGCTGGTCAAGAGACCTCCACAATGATGGCTGCAGAGGCTGCAGTGGGAAGATCCTTAGCCTTAAGATTTGGCAAAGACAACTTTATAGAGATTAGTTTGAAAAGAGGAAAGGAGCTTTCAAGAAGCCGACTGAGGGCTCCACAGACAGTGAAATTTCACAGCAATCTCTTCATGCAGACTGTTGTTATCAGTTAATGCCAGTTTATGCAGTTATTAGGATGGATGTATTTTTCCTGATGGTGTATATTTTATTATTTTGTCATGGTGGGTTTTTCAGTTAAAACACACAGCCCACAAAGTCCAAGCAAAATTTTCAGGTGTTATCAGACAGTTTTTATAAGACCCAGCCTGAATTTTGCTTACTTACAGTTTGTCATAGTGCCTATCTTTCTACACATATTGATGAGATAATCTGGATAATAACAGAGATTGATAATCAATATGCTAAAATGTTTGCTAGTCAGGTCAGCTGTGGCCTTGATTGAGCTCTGAAGAGAGCTCAATCATCAGTGAGGTGGTATGTGGAAAAAAATATAATTTGAAAAGAGTACCATGAAATGCTGCATATGCAAACTCTTGTTTGGGTAGGAAGAAACATGAAGAAATAGGAGAAATGGGATTAAGTGGTTAGGTTGTGTGTGGACAGTGCTGGTCAGTGTATATATGCATACATATATATTTTCCTCACCAGAGGCTTCCAAATTCCTCAGCAGGAGAAAGAAACAGGATAAGGCTACTGGTGCTGTTTGTATTTTTGTGAGCATTTTGTGCCTCTAGATTGTGCTAAATTGTGTGTCCATGTATATATGTGTATTTGTGGTGCATATGTCCACTGATAAATGCATCTACCTTGTAGGTAGATGGCCTGTGAGCATAGAGCTGTGGAAAGCTCACCTCTGCTGGGCTACTGGATCTGGACTCCCTCTGCTGGTATCTTCCGTATGTCACTGAAGGCTACATTTCAGATAAACTGATGAGTAAGCCCTTTGCCACATAACCTATTTCTGTATTTGAAGGATGTAAGTGAAAAAAGTGCTGATGTGTATCTCAAATGCAGTGGTAGGAAAGTACCTGATAAAGCTCTTTGCTCAAAAAAGTCTCTGTTTTATGCATCTGGGAGAGACTGTACATCAGATATTATAGATAAGAACTCTACCAGCAACATTCATAGTATGAAAAGGTTTAGTAATTGTGTAATCATTGTGGCTTACCCCCCAAAGCTTGTTTTAAGCAATTTTAATAATACCTAATGTTTGCAACAGTTATCACCCCTTCTGTTTAACCAATATCAATAACTCTGCTACTGCCGGGATGGCTCTCTGCTAGACCTGCTGTTTGTAAACAGTGAAGGAGTAGTAGGCTATGTAAAGGTTGTTGTCTGTCTCAAAGTGACTGTGACACAGTGGAGTATTCAATTCTTTGTGAAGTTAGGGGTTGAGTCAACATCCCTGGGCTCCCAGAGGGCAGACTCTGACTTTGACTTGTTAGTAGATTGATTGACGGCATCCCCTGGGAGGTAGTCCCAAAGAACAAGGGAGTTCAGGAAGGCTGGACATTCCATGAGAGGGAAATCATAAAGGCACAGGAACTAACTGTCCCACTACATAGGAAAATGAGCCAGCAGAGCAGAAGCTGTGCCTGGATAAGTAGAGAGCTTTGGGTAGGAAGGAAAGGAAAGTCTACTGGCTGTGGAAAGAGGGGCAGGTAACTCAGGAAGAGTACAAGACTCTTGCAAGGATACATAGGGAGAAAATGAGAAGGGCCAAAGTTGAATGAGAACTTAATCTGGCCAGTGTCATTAAAGATAATAAAAAGAGCTTTTATAATTATGTTAACAGTAAAAGAAGATCTAGGGAGAACCTCCACCCACTACTGGATGAAGGAGGGAACCTGGTGACAAAGGACAAGGAAATGTCTGAGCTGCTGAAGACCTACTTTGCCTCAGTATTTGTCAGTGACAACAGTTGCTCCTTGAAGGTTCATCCCCTGTAACTGAAAGACAGGAATGGGGAGCAGAAAGCAGCCCCCACAATACAGAAGGAAATGATCAATGACTATTGTGCCATTTAGATGTGCACAAATTTATGGGACTGGATGGAATCTACCCAAGGGTAATTAAGAAGCTGGCAGATGTGATGACCAAGCCACTCACCATTATTTGTCAACAGTCCCGGCTAACCAGGGTGGTCCCAGCTGACTCCTCTTTTTCCCCAGATTTTATTGCTAAGCATGACATCACATGGTATGGAATATACTTTTGGTCATCTTGGGTCAGCTGTCCCAGATGTGTGCTCTCTCACAACTCCTCATGCACCACCAGCCTACTTGCAGGTGGGCTGGAGTAAGGTGCAGAAAATGCTTTGGTTCTGTGTGAACACTGCTGTCAAAGTTTAGAGTGGACAGACATTCTTTTACCCCTCTCCAGAGGAGTAAAAGGAAAATATTCCACACAGAATTTGGAAAGAACTGGAAATTTAAATGGAAGAACTATTTACAACTACATACAACAATACAAAAACATACAAAAAGACTCAACAATTTATATTCAGCCTCATCCCAGCTCTCCAGCCTGGCCTTGTCCAAAACCACCCTAGGTTATTACCTTCCAAAACTTCTCCCCCAACCAGGCCTCAATACCCCAGTCCTTGAAGCCCCTCCAACCAGGCTACACTGCACAGCCAGAAAATCAGCTTGTTGGTACCAGTCTCCACTGCCCCTCAAGACAGCAAGATAAGAACATGGATGTGCTGGGAGAAGAGAGAGTGGGGAAAAGGGGAAGAAACTAACTATGAAGCCAGTTTATATAGAAGATAAAAATGGGATGGCATAACATAATTCCTGGTGCCATACCCCTTGGGAGGGGTGGACTGTCCAGTTCCCCAGGAGGACCTCTCTGTGCTTGGACAGCTGCTCCTTACTCCATGATCTCAAAGGTCTTTTCCAACCTGGTGTATTGTATTGTATTGTATTGTATTGTATTGTATTGTATTGTATTGTATTGTATTGTATTCTATTGTATTGTATTCTATTCTATTCTATTCTATTCTATTCTATTCTATTCTATTCTATTCTATTCTATTCTATTCTATTCTATTCTATGCTATTCCACCCCTTTATTCCATTCCGTAATCCCTGCATCAAGCTATTCACAAAACTATAAATAGTCTTTAGATGATGTGTAGTGAAGTCCAAATAATAAATCATTATTGATTCTGGAGTTCCTCAGAACAAGTCAGGATCAGGAAATCATTTGTCCTCTCATCAGGTGAGACAAAACAGGTTCTTTTCACCAACAACAGGAACTCCATCTGCATCATGGGCATCACACATAAGCCCCTGTCAATTCTCACACAAAGTAAGATCACTGCAGTACACAGAAGACTGCTCACTGCAGATTCTCTGGAGTAGAAAATAACATGCTTTCCAGTGCCATCCCTCTTGGGGCAGATGGACTGCCCAGTCCCCTGGGAGGTCCTTGTTATGGTTGGGCAACTATTCCTTAAACCCACAACAACTGCTCTGCAGGAACTAAAACCTCCCTTGATTATCAACAGTGTTTTCAGTACAAATCCAAAACATAGCCCCATACTAGCTACTGGGAAGGAAATAAACTCAATCCCAACCAAAACTAGTACATCACTCTAGGTCTTTTGAGCCAATCAAATATTTCTTTAAAGGTTTGCCCTAAGGCCAAAATTTTGCTGTAAGAGTAGTGACCTATAATCTAAGATCTATATACATTTCGATTTCAGTTTAAACTTATTGTCAGGCAAATTAGCGTTGTGGTAGGCTGGGGGAAAAGCCTATTCATTGCCTTCAAAATGTCCAAGCAGGTTTTTATTGAGTTTTTGAAAGCTGTACTCAAATAATCATTAAGAAGAAACAAACAAACAAAAAACCCTCCACATCTTTTCTCTGGAATAGAAAGCCATATCACGTTCAGCTTGCTGTCAGAGCTGACCTACTTTGTTCGTCTGAAATATGTCACACCAGCCTACTCATGCAAATAAGTGTTCAGAGCATCGTATATGCTCAAACCTGTTTACAAACTGGTCATGTTATCTAACTGAATATCTTGTAAATCAGTAAAGTTAACAGACATTAAATAAATCACCAGCTTTTTAGGTAGCTGCAGGTGCTAATAAAATTAGATGTTTTCCCCAATTATTGTTAAGTGTCTGTAGTTTCAAATGATTAGAAAAGGTAAATCAAACAAACAAATCTTCTCAGCAAGAATACAAATGGAATCTGTGGAAAACTACTCTTAGTTTCATCATGTTTGACAGTGAAATCTCTAAAAAGTGAAATCTCTTTTCTAGGAGCCAAGAAAGCAAAAACAAAAATGTGATTTTTTTACCCCCCTGCCAATAGAGAGATGCAGTAATCTCCACTGAAGTAGACTTTGATGTGAAAAATTGAGGAGGGAGGCAGAATTGTATTATACCTGAGTCTGTTTATATCAGACTAGGTGATATGCAACCGAACACACTGAATAACTTGATGGCTTGTTGCCAGAGCAGGGAAAAGGCAAGATGAAAAGATGAAGATGTATTTGATTAATTTTTTTAAAAATTCAGAATTACAAAAAATCTGACATCATTGAGCACAGGCATAATATAATCCAGACTGAAAAAGCTTCCAATTTTAATTTAACTTGTATATAAATACAATTATTAGCATATACTTATCCCATTCCCTCAAAGTATGTATTGAAATAATGTCAAGCTGCGGTTTAGACTGAGTAGCTGCCATGAAAGTTTGAAGTGTGAGTACTGTGCATATCCATCGTGCAGATTGTTTGTAAAAACATCTGAAGATTTATTTGTCCTGTAGTGCCCTAAATTCTCTTTTGTCCAATTCCAGAGAAGGTAGTACTCATCTTGCATTTTTGTGCAATATCATTGTTTTCCCAAGTACATAACATATGTGGGCTTTTAAACTCTCTTTCTTTAGTTTGCCCTTCACATGCTGATAGAGGTCTGAGTCAATCACTGCTCTGCCCAACTTCTCCCCAGTGTTAAGTGATTTTGAACGAAACTAAAAAACTAATAATTTCTTAGATTAAAAAAAAAAAAAGTACAAGAAAAATTAATTTCTTCTTTGTGAAGGCAGAAAGTTAAAAGCAAAGAAATAAAGCATAACAGAAATAGACATGTTTGCTCTCTTCACTGAACACTGTCTCCTTGCAGCTAGTTCTTGCATCCAGCCTTCTGTTTAGCTGAATCAGTTATTTGTTTCTGAGACATAACAAATACTGTAGTATGCTATGGTCATTGCATAGACTTTTCTTGCCCTTCCTTTGAGGTAGGGCTCTCTACACCATGCTGCTCTCAGTGATAATCAGCATGAATTTCAAGCTCTGGACCTGTGCAGTCTCTTGCTCGTGGTACACTGTTTTTCTGCAATCTTTGCTCCCAGAGCTTGTTCAGTTGCTCTCCATCCATGAGTAACGTCTGGTCCCTCCATTGCATTTGGCTTCTCTAGTACTTACATGTAAAGAAATGTAACACTGTGGTGAACTTAATTTTTTAAAAGGAAACACTATTAAAAAATCATATATTAAAAAAACCACTTTTCATTTCAATATGATTTTATTCAGTGCTTATCTTTTCAACTTCCTTTCTAAACTTTCAGTAGTGATACATTTCAGCCTTCTAAAATCAGAACATTTCACAAACTGACGATACGGGTATTAGTGTGAACACTGAAAAGATGCATCACAACTAATTTTAAGGAATTTATCGATCAGTCTCACTCTAATCTGCTTTTTCCTTTATCTATTCTTAAATTCCTTTAGCCAGCTCTTGACCAGTTTCCTCCTTCACTAACCTCTGGGCTCACTCAACATTTCCCATCTAGGTCTTCATCATGCAAAACATTGTTCATAATAGTTTATTAATGTCCTGAATGTGGACTAGATTCTCTGTATATTTTCTTATTAAAGACAACAACTCTGCTCTATTCACTGGAGATAATATAATGATTATTCTTATACATACACAAGCACTCCACCCCCTGAATTCTGCTTTTTCCCACAGTGAAAAGAGAGAGGAGAATGTGCCACAAGGGAATACGAGCAAGAAAATATCACAAAAGGGTTTTTTTTCCTTTACAAAAGACACACCACTTATCTTGAAGATGATGAATAATGAGTTTCAGCAGAAGACCTAGGCAAATTCTTCCACCTAAATCAAGGAAAAGCAAAATTGCTATCTCAATGCTCCATTCATTTTTCTCTGGATCATGCAGATTCCAGTGTTGATTTGGGATATAACACTATGTGAAAGAAATCAGAGGGCTATTTTTGGATACAAGTGTATTCCTGGTGTTGTGCCTTTAACTATGACAAAGCACAAGTTACACTTCTGTGTAAATAACAAGTGACAGAATGTAATTTTGTAGATAGTCATATATACTTGCTGTATATAAAAAGCATTCCCATGATCCAATTAAATTATGTTAAATTATTCACTGCAATTATGTTTCATTTCAGGACCTACAATCATAGGAGCTAATACTGATTAGGTTTCATTTATGTAATTTACAAAAGAACTCAGTGGTTGTGATACAACCATGTAACCTCACTACATGGAATTTCAGTGTGCTAAGAACAAATGTTATTCCTCAGAGGTATGGAAACTGCTCAGTAGTAGCCACAGGTACTGCCTGCTTATAATTGCAAACTGAATATGAAATCCTGTGCTGTGACAAGTAAGGCTTTGAATCCTCTTTATGAAATTCAAGTAAGTTGAGAGAGTGATAAGAGAGGTGAGCCCAAGCCAACCTCATGAGGTTCAAAAAGAACAAGTGCAAGGTCCTGCGTCTGGGCTGGGGCAATCCCAAGCACTGATACAGGCTGGACAGTGACTGGTTTGAGAGCAGCCCTGAAGAAAAGGACTTGGGGGTGATGGTGGATGAGAAGCTCAACATGAGCCACCAGTGTGCACTTGCAGCCCAGAAAGCAAATCATATCCTGGCCTTCATCAAGACAAGTGTGGCCAGCAGATTGAGAGAGGTGATTCTTCCCCTTTACTCCACTCTGCTGAGACCCCATCTGGAGCACTGCATCCAGTTTTGGCGCCAATATTACAGGAAGGATCTGGAGGTGCTGGAACATGTCCAGAGAAGGGCCACAAGGATGAACAGAGGGCTGGAGCTGCTCTGCTATGAGGACAGACTGAGAGAGGTTGGGTTGTTCAGTTTGGAGAAGGCTCTGGGGAGACCTTATTGTGGCCTTCCAGTATCTGAAGGGGCCTACAAGAAAGCTGGGGAGGGGCATTCTAGGGTGTCAGGAAGTGACAGGACTAGAGGGAACGGACAAAAAGTAGAAATGGGTAGATTCAGATTGGATGTTAAGAGGAAGTTCTTCCCCATGAGGGCGGTGAGACACTGGAACAGATTGTCCAGGGAGGTGGTGGAAGCTTCATCCCTGGAGGATTTTAAGGCCAGACTGGATGTGGCTCTAAGCAATCTGCTCCAGTGTGAGGTGTCCCTGCCCATAGTGGGGTGGATTGGAACTAGATGATCCTTGAGGCCCCTTCCAGCCCTAACAATACTATGATTCTATAACTGAAAGCTCAGCAGATGCGCAGACAGCCCTTTAGAGAGTCAGCTCAGCAGTAGTGGTAGATGGTTTATATCTTGCTACAACTTCTAAAAACCATTTTTTTGCAGGGCATTTACATTCTTGTCATGCTCATTTTGATGACATCAGTTATGGACCATAGAAGGCTGTTTTTCAGCTGGTTTAGTGGCTTCTCTCCTGCTTTCGTGCTGGTAAGGAAGTCCTAACTGCTAACACATTTCCTTACACAACTTTATGGAAACTTGCCTCTTTTCCTATGGAAACACACAGTGTTTCCAGTAGCTTTCAGAGTAGCTTTCAGTGCATTTCTTAGTAGCTTTTTATGTCCCTGGCCCCTTTCATGCTTGACCCACCATTCCTACTTGATACACATGGCATGTCTTGTTATTCTGCAGTTTGAAACAGGAACAAATGAGATCTACAGCTTTCACCCTTTTCATTTGTGGATTCCCTTATGTCTCCCTTTCACACGTTATTTTGTGTTCCCAGTGGTAGCAGAAGTAAGTGATAATCTCCTTAAACAAATAAGTTATCTTTGAGAATTCCTTGAACCAATGCACTGTAGAATATAAAAGGATTTGCCTGCTAGTCTTACCCCATATATTAACTTCTGATGATATAATTTTGTAGGGTGAAGTTATTTGAGACTACCAGAGGTCATGCAAGTCTAAAGTCAGCTCTTTGTGCAAGGTAAATACCTGCTTTACTCACCTCTTTCAGGACTGTATAGATGCATGGACATACATTTATTTATTAGACATAGTATTTTTTTTTAATATTAAGAATCAAAGCTGTCTTAATTACAATCATAAATTCAAAAACCATTTATTTATGTGGCTACAAATGCCAGTGTCTTTGGTATCCTTCATGTTCCTTTCAAATGTTTTCTTGTTTTTTGTTTGCTTAACACATATGATCTACAATTAAGTCAGGAAATAAATTTTTTTTGAAAAAGATACCGAATAATCTCATGGTTTTCCTAACATTTTCTACTTCTGGAATCCTAAAATTAAATTTATTAAGCATGTTTGGTGTTACTGAAAAAGGGCTCAGGTGCCCCTGATGATGTTGTGTGATTCCAGAACACTGTTTGGTGAGTTTCAGTCTGGATTTGGTTCACATTAATAAAATACTTACCCTACTTTCAAGTTCTTGCACATGCTAAGAGGAGAGAAAGTAGGTTAGGATTTTGTGACTGTTATTTTAATAGGTTTTTTTTTTTTTATCATATGCAATCTTACAATAATATTAAGGCAACACAGTGAAAAGAAAGTCTTTACAAATTGAGAATTTCTCTTTTCAATAACAAAACCAGGAAAGATATGTGTTAAGACATTTCACTCCATTTAATAGTATTCTTTTATTTATTGATCTTTTTTTTTTAGACAACCAATGCACCTAGGGCCTGGAGCTCCAACTATGGGTAACATATTTAATTTATACTTCTGGATATGACAGGTGACAAATAAAAAACAATTGCTATCTTGTAGAAGACAGTGAATCTAAAGCACTTTCTCAAAGTTTTGTGGATTTCAGTCAGAATTCAGATTACAAACCTAAATCAAGGCTCAAGTCCTCACCTTCTACATCTACTTGAAAGATAAAACAAGGGCTTCATTTTCTTTCATGAAAGGCATGTAAAGAATTGAGTCTGAACAGTCTTACAGGGTAAATAGTTTGCTTTTCGTTCTCCTTTTCTCTCCTTTTTGTATCTCTCTTACATTCGATCCTGTGATTTTAGCTCTTAAAAAATCTCACCATTATTCTCCTAAATAAGAATAAAATGTCATCTCTTTTCAGGGATAGTGCTGTCTGAGGGATTTTACTGAGTTGTTAAATCATATCTGATAACATAGTTTTGTTGGCTGTTAGATCTGTGTTTGATTGTAGGAGTGTATGGCACCTATGCTACTGAAAGTAATGTGACAAAATCACATTGGAAAGCAGTGAAGGGGAAAAGGACCTGAGGGTCCTCATGGATGGGAGGTTGACCATGAGCCAGCAATGTGCTTTTGTGACCACTAAGGCCAATGGCAGCCTGGGGTGGATTAGAAGGGCTGTGGTTAGTAGGTTGAGAGAGGTTTCCTTCCCATCTACTCTGCCCTGGTGAGGCCACATCAGGAATATTGTGTCCAGTTCTGGGCCCCTCAGTTCAAGAAGGAACTCAGTGAGATGCTTGAAAGAGTCCAGTGCAGAGCCACAAAGATGATAAACGGAGTGGAACATCTTCCATACAAGGAGAGACTGAGGGAACTGGGGCTCAGTCAGGAGAATGAGAGGTGACCTCAACAATGTCTATAAATATGTAAAGGGTGAGTGCTCAGAGGATGGAGCCAGGCTCTGCTGGGGGATGCCCAATGACAGCACAAGGGGCACTGGGTAGAGGTTGAGGCATAGGAAGTTCCATGGAAATGTGAGGAAAAAAATTTTAGCTGCAAGAGTGACAGAATACTGGAACAGGCTGCCCAGAGAGCTTTTGGAGTCTCCCTCTCTGGAGATGTTCAAAACCCACCTGGATGTGTTCCTGTGTGATCTGGTATAGGTGATCCTGCTCTGGCAGGGAATTAGTAATAGATGATCTTCTGAGATCCCCTCCAACCCCTAACATTCTGTGATTCTGTGATTTTCTGTTACAGCCTTTGTTTCTGCTGCTTTTGGTTAAAAAACAGAACAGGCAAATAAACTATGAGTTCACAGCTTCTGTGCAATGAAAATAAACGTAGCTGTAGTACTTATGGGCTGGATTGCTGCCCAATTCGGGATGCTTTCTGTGCTTGTTTGCAATTTGATAGGGTCAACCTCTGACTCACCTTCCATCACTCCCACAGAATGGCTCTGTGGTTCAATGAGGTCAGGGAACAAAACCACTGCAGGAGGTGTACTGTCTACTCAAAGAGCTTGGGAAAAGAATGCTTTCAATACAGAGAATGCAAGGACTTAGCACTCTTTTGAGCTTTCCAATAGTTTGTACTCCTTGTGCAAGTTTGAACCTTGGTAATGTGGGGATACATGGAGGCTGAACATTCAAAAGCCCACTCATATTCACACTGCATCCATGGCTGTGTGTGACAGAGGCACCACTGATAAGTTTTTAACAAGCTGTTCAACCTTGTAAGCTTTATCTTGATCATAGTGAAGAATTTCATCAGGTTAGGCATGGGCAGTGAGTGCCATAAAGCACCTGGGAACCTGGGGTAAAAGATATTGTGGCACAAATTCATGAAAATTGCTGCACATCTGGTTTTCCCCTGTTGTTTTTAGAATAGAATAGAATAGAATAGACCAGGTTGGAAGAGACCTCCAAGATCATCGTGTCCAACCCATCATCCAACACTACCCAATCAACTAAACCATGAAACCAAGCATCCTGTCAAGCCTCGCCCTGAACACCCCCAGCTACGGCGACCCCACCACCTCCTCGGGCAGCCCATTCCAATGGGCAATCACTCTCTCTGTGTAAAACTTCCTCCTAACCTCCAGCCTAAACCTCCCCTGGTGCAGCCTGAGACTGTGTCCTCTTGTTTTCTCCACATGTTATTATGAAATCAGGTGATGAAGGATTCCCAGGCAAATCTGACTATTCCTCTGATTATTAAGTCCTCATAACTTGAGATGTTTAATTATTCCTTGAGGATCAAGTGCATGCCATGCATAGCTTAAGATTGTAGTTTAATCACTTGTGCATTAAATTCAATCTTGAGATCTATTTTTGTTCTCAGATCACCAAACAAATTCTGTCTGACTGTGAACATGTTGCTCTTCTTTTCCATCCCTCTCTCTTTCTTCCGCCTTTAAAAGGCTTATTTGAGCTACAAATTCTTTCTGATTTGCAGTGCAAGGACACCAGGATTCGTATCTGCTTTTTTGCCCCATCTACCCCAACCCTAACCTGAACAAATATCACTCTCACCTTGAGAAGCATTTTACTTTTGAGAGATGCTGAGAAAGAAAAGAAACACTGGGCTTCGTACTTCAAGATGCATCATATGAGGGGAGTATGGGAATGTACCCCTTTCAAGGCTGTCATAACCCTTTTGTCTGCTGGTGTTAAGTGGGAGCAGAGGCTTTCAGTACTCTGCAGAATAAAACTGCCACATACAATAGGTATGATTTTCAAAAGAAGGATGGAGAGAGAAGAAAAGGGAAAAGTCATTCATATTCGGCACAGACAGCTCCCTTTTACTTGAGTGAAAATTTACTCAGTTGCTACTGCTACAAAGAAAACATATTGAAATCTTGTTCCATTAACTCTCTAAACCTCAAGAATATTTTTCCTGAAGCTTGTGCCAGCACTCAGATATATACTCCTGCCTTTTCCTGGTTTTGACTCGAAGTTCTAAATCGCTTCTGAAAAATGCAGTTCGTGACAAATTTCTTACACTGCCATAGACCCTCAAAATAAGCATTCATCTGCTTCTATTGCAATGACCAAACAATGAATGCTGCAAAAATTTTATGAAACAAAAATGAGATACTACATAGCAATCAATTCTACACTTTTACGGTTGCTGAAGACTTCTGCTTTCCTCTGCAAATGATCTGTCTTCAGTAGACAAAGACACCCATCAGTCTTCCTATTTTGTCATTTATTGCAGTCATATTTTATACAAGAAAAAAATTTATTGCTACCCAAATAGCTGAACTTGTTCCATTTTACCCCAACCTTTCAGAGAGGAGAGTGGAATATTTATTTTGCCAAAAGCTTTTTGATGCTTTGTGCTGAAGACAGACATTAATATTCTTCATCCATCCTACCATCATTTTGTGTTGGCAAAATACTAAAAGTAGCCATTACAGAAGTTTAAGCAGGTAAACTACTGCCAGCACAGTTTGGATTTCTATTGATTTTTCTTTGAAAAGTAGTGTAAGGTCCATATTGTTGTAGTTGTCTTAATTCAGTTTGTCTGACCTCAGTCAAGGAAATAAGATAAAACTTAACATCCTCAAAAATCTATATATCACAGTTCAGTTCAGCTACAGATTTTTTTTTACTTAACCATTTCTTTTTCTCCCCTTGTTTCTGTTTAAACAGAATTTTATGTACAAAATTAAGATAGTGTTTCATATTCATGTGGATGGAGTCAATATTCTCTGTTATCTGATTTCCTGATCAGCAGCTACATTTGCCATTAGTGAAGCCCCTTTAAATAAGAATTGTCTTTTTAACAAAAAAAACCTATGACATGAAGCAGCATTGTTCTTGTTGGACAGACCTGGAACTGAGCAGTATAAACTGTGATGTTTGCTAAGTCATTTCATCTTTCAAAAGAACTACACAAGCTAAGAGCGCTGGGAGCTGGTCCTTTCTGCGTTCTGCCTAACCAAGTGTGTGAAGCAGAACATGCTTAGAATAATGGTTTAAGAGAATACTACAGGAATTTGCCAAACCTCTGTGCTCTTTTTGAATCTTCTTTTGCCTGCAGAGGCTGAGTTTTGTGGGACAGAACTGTACACTTTCAGTTCAGGAGAGCAGGCACCTGGTAAAGTAAATGTGTTACCTGAAGAAACATGAATGGAATGTGTCTTTGAATTTGGAAGGGAATCAAAATTTTAAAAATACCTAATGATACCAGTCTTAAATATTGCACTGATCAGCAGATACATATGCTGATTTTTCTGGATGTGTTATATACAGTTAACACAGGAAAATTTCCAAGCACATTAAAAATCAGAGAATTGATGCTTATTTTTTTCCTTTCTCTGATGTGTCTTAAGTTACACTTTAGGTATGGAGCACCTTCTAAGGACATCTTAGAGCACTGACAATCTGAGAGTCCTGTCCATGAATATGTCAAGTCCTGAAGGATGACTTTTAAGTTTTTATCTGCTGTCTGCTCAGATACCCAGAGTGATTTATATCAACCATACTCTGAAAGTATGGACTGAGAAATACATTTTAAATTGCTGTGGACCACACTCTAATTGATTCTAGCAACTAATGAAGCAGAACAGGTTGGACTTGATGATCCTTGGGGTCTCTTCCAACCTTAGTTACTGTGATACTGTGATACTGTGATAGAACAGAAGCCTTCTAGATGAAGCAAGGCAGAGAAGAAGTTCCTTCACCACCACGGTGTGTCAGTTCCCACCTTGGCACCATCTACACTACAGGGGTCCTGTACCAGAGAAGTGGAGTTGTAACTTCTGTTGGTTTGTCATTCAGGCACCTGTCAGTTCCCTGGCAAGACCTTGGAAAAAGAGATTTTGTGCAGAAATAATGTTATTTTATGGAAGCGACAGGGAATGTGAATCATTTTCTGAACAGCACCATAAGCAGAACATTAATGTTTATTCTCTTCTAGCAAGCACTTGAGGTTAGCTAAAAGAGAATTAGGACTAGGATACATGAATCATCAAGAACAAAAGTCTACATCAAATAGAAAAGGTTGGAATACTCGAGCCGAAACCAAAGCTGTTGCAAAAGGACAAGGAAAGTTTAATAAATGTCTTGAGTTTGCTGTTTTGTTATGGTTTTTTACACCTGTCTCTGTAGTGGCAAAGAAATTTTAGAGTTTTTCCCCCTTGTATTTATCTTTTTTTTTTCTTCTTTTCACCTGTAATGGCAAATAACACAGGACCAGGCAAGCCTATCATGAACTTGCTTTTCAGCTGTGTTTTGAACTCTGTTAAATACATTCTTTCTTCCAAATGAGTGGCTGGAGAGCTCCCAAACAGAGAGGCACCTGGGGGTGCTGATTGACAGCCACCTAAACATGAGCCAGCAGTGTGCCCAGGTGGCCAAGAAGGCCAATGGCATCCTGGTCTGTATTAGGAATAGTGTGGCCAGCAGGAGCAGGGAAGTCATTCTGCCCCTGTACTCCACATTGGTTAGGCCACACCTTGAGTCCTGTGTCCAGTTCTGGGTCCCTCAGTTTAAGAAGGACATAGAGGCACTTGAACATGTCCAGAGAAGGGCAACGAGGCTGGGGAGAGGCCTTGAGCACAAGCCCTATGTGGAGAGGCTGAGGGAGCTGGGATTGTTTAGCCTGGAGAAGAGGAGGCTCAAGGGTGACCTCATTACCCTCTACAACTACCTGAAAGGTGGCTGTAGCCAGGAAGGGGTTGGTCTCTTCTCCCAGGCAACCAGCACCAGAACAAGGGGACACAGTCTCAAGCTGCACCAGGGGAAGTTTAGATTCAAGGTGAGGAGAAAGTTCTTCAGCGAGCGAGTCGTTCGTCATTGGAATGGGCTGCCCAGGGAGGTGGTGGAGTCATCATCCCTGGAGGTGTTCAAGAGGAGACTGGACGTGGCACTTGGTGCCATGGTCTAGTCATGAGGTCTGTGGTGACAGGTTGGACTCAATGATCCTCAAGGTCTCTTCCAACCTTGGTGATACTGTGATACTATAAAGATTGCCTAGGTTTGATGTTTGTTTGTTTGAATAGGATATTTTCACTAACATTTTCATAGTCTTCACCAAACTTGAAAAGCTGTCCCTTGCTTATTGGCTTACAGAGCTGTTAACATAATAATGTTAAGTTAATGATCCCATTGGAATACTATTGAGAAATGGCGTTTTCCTTAATAACGTGAAGTGTATGGCAATCCATAAGGAACATCTAACCTGTGTCAAACAGGATTTATTGTTTGACCTCTAGCTCCTACTTTCCATTCTGAAGAATTAACAAAATCCTGTGATTTGAGGGCAAGATCTGAAACCACGTTTAAATAAGTGAGAATGGAAATATTTAAACCTTTTGGAAAACAAAAAGAAAGTGAAATCCATTCCCTTGTCTGCTTTCCCTCATCCCATCCTATTCCAATCCCATCTTGTAAAGACAACCTGACTTTGTCTAGCATTACCAGTGTAGTTATGCGAAAACTGAAAGATGACATTTAGTGCATCATTCACAGCTTGAGCAATGTCTTTTGGACTTCTAGGGTACTCCCTGAATGAAGGAAAAATAAGTTCAATGGGTTGGGTTTTAAGACATGGAAAGACGGAAAGACTAAATAGTTACTTCCTTCATCTTATGCTCATCTCTTGTTGCATTCTCATATTGGTTACATTAAATAAACTGGGACAGGGATGGATGAAATGGAAAACAGTTCTATTTGTGATTCTTCAAAATGTAACTCTTCACTGGATATCTCAAATACACAGGACAATG
Organism: Dryobates pubescens; assembly: GCF_014839835.1. Taxonomy (NCBI): domain Eukaryota; kingdom Metazoa; phylum Chordata; class Aves; order Piciformes; family Picidae; genus Dryobates; species Dryobates pubescens. Next base: position 7,015,656 of record NC_071657.1, read on the forward strand.
TTTTCCTGTGGGGGGCAAAAAAGGCAGTCTATTTTCCTATCTGTTTGGTTTGTTTGTTTGTTGTTTGTTTGGGTTTTTTGGCTCCCAGATTTATTTGTTCTTCAGGTTGATGGGAAAAGTTGTTATGTGTAGATAGTGTGGTAAAGCAAAGAAGAGTGAAACTACAAGGGATACTGGTTTTCAGTGTTTGTTTTTTCTTCGACATTTTCTGTTATGTTTAAGGAATAGCAATGAGGACCTTAAGAAGAAGCCTTTTATCACTGCTCTCTCTCAGTTCTGGGCCCCACAGTTTAGGAAAGATGTTGAGTTGCTGGAACGTGTCCAGAGAAGGGCAACAAAGCTGGAGAGGGCTTTGGAGCACAAGGCCTGTGAGGAGAGGCTGAGGGAGCTGGGGTTGCTTAGCCTTGAGAATAGGAGGCTCAGGGGAGACCTTATTGCTCTCTACAACTACCTGAAGGGAGTTGTAGCCAGGTGGGGTTGGTCTCTTCTCCCAGGCAACCAGCACCAGAACAAGAGGACACAGTCTCAAGCTGCACCGGGGAGGGTTAGGCTGGATGTTAGGAAGAAGTTCTTCATAGAAAGAGTAATTGGCCATTGGAATGTGCTGCCCAGGCAAGTGGTGGAGTCACCACCACTGGAGGTGTTTAGGAAGAGACTGGATGGGGTACTTGGTGCCATGGTTTAGTTGATTATGTGGTGTTGGATGATGGGTTGGACTCGATGGTCTCTGAGGTCTCTTCAACCTGGACGCTATTCTATTCTATTCTATTCTATTCTATTCTATTCTATTCTATTCTATTCTATGCATCATAGGTTGAGGTGGATTTAATGAACTGCAAAGAGGTTCAACTGATGGTGGAGAACTTATGATTAAACATGTACAGTGAGCACAATCAATTTTCTGACTGTTGTTCCCAATACACTAAAGGACAGTTTTCATGTTGCATTCCCGTGAATTTGGGGGCTGAAGTTTTATTTTGTTTCTGCTGTTCTCCCTACCATCATACTGAAAAAGGAAACCTGTTAGCATTAGTCCAAGAGGACTGTGAGGTAAATGCTTAAAGTTGAGGCCAGAAGGATTAGAATGAATACTCTGAAGGGAAAGAGGAAGGTTCCCTTTGCAGCAAGAGTGGAGCAGCACATTTGCAAAATGGTGAGATCTCTTAGTCACCATGTTCTAATGGGGTTCCTACAAAAAATGTATCCTTTCCCTAGAAGTGCTGTCACACCAATTAACTAACGTACAGCTGTGCAACATTCATACTAATCCTCTATGAAGGCTGCTTTGCAGCTCACCACTGTGTCATTTTGTAAAACCTACATGATGCTCTGCAAAGCAGAAGCACACTGCAGGGAAACCCTGGTGGTTTACAAATCTGCATGCTGGGAAAATGAAAGAAAGGAGGCAGTGGCAGGGGATACATGATGATACAGGCTGGCCATGAGGGCTGAGCTGTGGGCAAACAGCCTTATCTTGCAGGAGGACAGGGACTAGGTTGCATGATTACCAAGCCAGAGGCTGTGCACTGACAGAGTCACCTATTTAAGCAGAAGGAAACTTGAAAATCATACCCTCAAAATCTGCTGCAGTTTTGAAAACTAGCTGCAAAGAAAGCTGAAAGGGTGTTACTGTACCAAGTGCTGACCTCTGCAGCACCCTAGACACTTTGTCAAGAGCCAAACTAGAATGCCTCAGACAAGATAATATTTCACAATTGTTAAACTCATTTCTTAATGTTTAGTTGGCTGGTCACATAATCCCCACATGATAATCTTTCTACATAAGGTAATCAGAATAAATGAACATGAGAGCATTTAAGACTAAAATGTAGCAAGAAAGCCAAACAGAAAGAGAAAACATTATTGCCCACAGTCTCTGGATGCAGTTAAAAGTGAAACAGACCTAGATGTTACAATACATAATTTATATTCTAGTTCTCCTTATTTGGCACTGAAAATTAGAGCTGAGTAAATTGTTCCCTTTACCTTATAGACATTTTTTTTTCTTTTCCCCCTAGTTGGGATCTCTCCATTGCTGAAAGCACCCACTGAGTGTTTTAGTGTCCACAATAGGACCTCATTAGTATTCTGGCCCTGTAAGAATTGATGGCTGATGACAACAATCCCTTAGCGTAAGATGTTTTATAAAGTTGTATAATATTATTGATGTTACTAGGGGAACAAGAAGCAGGTGGGTACACCATCTGTCATTGTTACCTAACTGCTAATTTACAGGGGGGAAAAATAATCAGAACATTTTGGTTCAGTACAAAGTAAAGAAACAGAAATTCTGAGGGGAAAAGTGCTAATACCTATCAATTTTTTCTCTCTTGGTTTCCCTTTGCTTTAGGCTGTTTGTAAATAAGAGCAGAGATAGAAAGTGTATGCCTGATAACACGAAGGAAGCAAAAGATGCTTTTCATGTATTATTTTAGTATTTAGGATCCAATTGTAATGTTGTTGGTTTTTTTTCCATGCAGTAATCTTACTATCTGTTTATGATAAACTTAGAAGCAAAGACTGGCTACATACTGAGAAGAGCAGTCTTAGCTCCTGGATACACATACTGACTTTGTCTCAACCATGCTGAGATTTCCTTGTGGAACAAAGCAAGGAAGAATGGTGGAGCAGAAGACATGCGGTCTAAGAAGTCTTCAGCTTTGATGGCTTGGGAAACAGATTCATGGTGAGCATTGAAGCATAGCTGCTGTTCCTTTGCAGAGACATACTGAAACTCTACTTACCTATTTTTACCTCTCATTCCAGCTTTAAAGACTTGGACTCCACATTTCAATAGGTATATATCAGCACTGTGTAGTCGATTATGTATGTTCCAGGTCCAGTTCCATCTATACGCTATGTCCTTGTGGCAAATTAGTAATAAGTACCTTTGATTGTTCCATCCAAGTCCTAGCAAAGCTTCAATTTTACCAAACTTCATGATTGCTCCATGGCTGTTTTCTTAAAAGCAAGAAAATTTTAAATCACAATCTTCATTCACATTCAATGGGAGGGGGGGAAAAAAAGGAAAAAAGAAGCTAAACAGTAGTGTCATTTTAATAGTACATCACTACTGGTAGAATACAGAAGCAACATATTCCTATATGTACCAGAAAGGGGGAGTTTAATATTATTTCAATCATGAACATTTTAATTTTAAGCAAAAGCTTTCATTGTAGTGTGCTCTTTTTACCTGTTGACATGTCATCTGGCATAAGCAGGTTGCAAAGCCTTCAAAGTTTTTTGTGTGTATAATGACTACCTCAGTGGAGTCCAGTTTGAGCTGTGGGCTGCAGTTGTTAATTGTACCAAATGTGTATACCACTGAGAAAAATGCAGTCAGTGTACATTTTTTATAGCTAGCCAATGCACCAAGAATTCTGACGATCAGATATTATCCATCATTTTTTCATAAGTCTGTACATAGAGGCCACAGGTTCATTGTATCATTTATGAAGAGATTATCAATTCATGATGTTTGGAATTCTATTGATGTTTTAACAATACTTCTTTCTATTAATTCAAAATTCATCTCACCTTCTCACAAGAGGTGATGAATTCCTAGTTCTCTGTTGCTGTTTATTGGCATTGCCTTCTGTTACCTTCCCTTTTCATCTACCATTCCTGCATTCCTTGGAGTGAAGATGAAAGCTGTGAGGTGTAATCTCATCTAGAGGTTAGGGTAAGTGATAAAAGAACACATGAGAGAGACTAGTGGAATTTCTGACCGACTTCTTCAATGAAGATGTTGAGTTCTACACTGCCAGAGTTCACCTTGGCAGGTTTTTCAGAAGGCAGGCAGAAATCACTGGGCTGCTCTCCTTACTTTTCCACTAGTGAACAGACCTGCAGGTCAGGCTAGCTCAAAGGCACCTATGCTGGTCATTGACTGGCAAGTAAGTGAAGGATGTCATTTGCTTTTTCTTACCATCTTGAGATCTCGGCATCCTAACAGACTGCCTGTTGTGACTGATAACTAAAACCAGGTGGTCTTCTGAAATACATAAACTAATCTTCCAAGTGGTGACTGTGGAAAGGGTATAAGGAGACACTTTTTAGGTTTGAAATTATTATCCTTAATCATAGGAAAAAAAACAATAAAATCAGATAAACTTTTCAAGATATCTTAGCAAATATTTGCATTATAATCACTCACTCTATAATTAACTAATACACTTACCAGCAAGGTTTTTGACTATTCATTGAATAATTGTCCCATTATCATTTTATGACTTAAAACCTATCTCAGAACACTCTATTGGTAACTGCTATTCACAGAATCAATAAGGTTGGAAGAGACCTCAAAGGTCATCAAGTCCAACCTGTCACCACAGACCTCATGGCTAAACCATGGCACCAAGTGCCACATCCAATCCCCTCTTGAACACCTCCAGGGATGGTGACTCCACCACCTCCCTGGGCAGCCCATTCCAAACCTGCTGCTTGCACAACTCCCTGCAAACTGGAAAAGTGAAGCAAAACGGGCTTCATAGAGTGGTGTCAGGTATTTCCTAATAAAAGATTTTCTTATATTTTTATACTAACTTTATGTGCCAAGTACCTTTTGTGCACCATGCTATAGGAAGCAAGGCTTTTGAAACTACTCAGTGCACAGGGTTTTCTTCTTACCATTCAAAGTTAGTGTCAAATATCTTTACTTGCTATGTTTATTTTAAAGATGGAGTGCAGTCTTTAAGAAACACCAGAAGCCTTTTCCTTTAATCTCTGAATAGCACTGGATCTATTTTCATCACAAAATTGCCAGCGCTTCCTACAGGAATATTACTTACAGCTACTTTTTCCTATTTCATAAAGTGGAGTTTCTAAATTGTGACAGATCCAAAAGAGCTTTTGTGCTCGTTTTCAGTATCTGTTTGGAGTATCCGCTCTTCTCATGCTAGAGAGTTTAGTGGTGTAACGGAGAAGGGATAATTAGGAAAAACAATGAATGCTGAAAATAAATATGCCATATGTAAATTTTTCCCAGTCACCCTTTGATTTTTGTGAGGAACCTGGAAAAGCATACTCTGAGAAGCAAGTTTGTATTCAGAAATTGTCATGCATCTCTGGATTATATGGTCAGAATATCCAATCACTTCCAGGATAAATTAATTTGAAGCTGTAACTGGATTCACATCATAGAAGCTGTAAGTGGCAATGAATTTGACATCAAACAGTTGATGTGTTATAGGAAGCAGCACTGCAAAGCCCAGACTTCCAACCCCACACAGGGTTACCACCCTAAACACTGTCAAGCAGGGAGGAAAAGGGGATCAGCCTTTTGTTTTAATCTGTAGGTTGGGTTCCTGTGCAGCCAGATCTAGGTGTAGCTTCTTTAGCCGTCAGATTACACAAGATGATCATCACAGGTCACTTCCAACCCCTACCATTCTGTGACTGACATACAATGAAAAGTGTTTTTATTTAACAAGAGCAAGAGCCGTGGGGAAACTATGATTCAGTTATGAGGAAAATGATGTTCCGACTTTACCTGATTTAAGGCAATTAGTAGCTATCCTGAGGGAACTCTCTCGTGCATATCATTCAGCTTCCATTTTGTCATGTGGATTATACTCTTCAGAAGGAATTGATCCAATTAACATAGAGAAGAAATGGAAAACTGATCAAAGACCTGCTTTAAATTTTAAAAACCGCATCTATGGCAAAACACAGAATCTGTGGTCCTTCAGAAGGAATGTGCACTGTACTGTGAAACAGTACTGTTTGATGGTCTAAAACAAACTGCTGCAATCTTGATGCACAACCTGTATTCTAAAGTGAGTGTGGAGGTCATGAGGTGAAGAAGAGGCTGGGCTGTTTTCAGTAGTGCCCAGTCATAAGACAAGAAGAAACAGTTATGAACTAGCATATAGGAGGTTTAACTTGAGGTTTAACTCTCTTTTGAGAACCTTCTTTACTTTGAAGAGGATGGAGCACTAGAACAGGCTTCCCAGAGAGGTTGTGAAGTTTCCCTCTATGGAGACTTTCAACAACCACCTGGATGTGTTTCTGTGCAACTTAGAATTAGGGTTGGAAGGGACCTCAAGGATAATCTAGTTCCAGCCCCCACACACCATGTTCAGGGACACCTCACACTAGAGCAGGTTGCTCAGAGCCACATCCAGCCTGGCCTTAAAAACCTCCAGGAGTGAGGCCTCCACCACGTCCCTGGGCAACCTGTTCCAGAGTCTCACCACCCTCATGGGGAAGAACTTCTTCCTAACATCCAGTCTGAATCTACCCACTTCTAGTTTTGCTCCATTCTCCCTAGTCCTATCACTACCTGACACCCTCAAATGTCCCTCCCCAGCTTTCTTGTAGTCTCCTTCAGATACTGGAAGGTCACAATAAGGTCTCCTTGGAGCCTTCCCTTCTCCAGACTGAATATCCCCAACTCTCTCAGTCTGTCCTCATAGAAGAGGTTCTCCAGCCCTCTGATCATCCACTTGGACCTTCTCTGTACATGCTCCAGTACTTCCAGATCCTGCTTGTAATAGGGACTCCAGAGCTGGATGCAGTATTCCAAGTGGGGTCTTACCAGGGTGAAGTAGAGGTTGAGAATCACCACCCTCAACCTGCTGGCCACACTTGTCTTGATGCAGGCCAGGATATGACTTGCTTTCTGGGCTGCAAGTGCAGGCTGATGTTCATGTTAAACTTCTCATCCACCAGCACCCCCAAATCCTTTTCTTCAGGGCTGCTCTCAAGCCAGTCACTGGCCAGCCTGTATCTAAGTTGATCTAGGCAAACTTACTCTAACAGTGTGCTTGGACTTGATGACCTCCAGAGGTATCTACCAACCCCAACCATGCTGGGATTCTGTGATTCTGGAAAAAAAATTGCACCTGACCCTTTGAACTCCCTTCTACTTGGTGTGCTTCCAGAGGACTCTATCACCAAGTCAGTCAATTTCACATGAGAAGAAATCACTCTAGAAAGGAGTGGTGGAACTCCCACATCTGATGCCAGTTGGGCACGTCAGAGAGTCTACAGAGGGTCCACAGGACAGACTGGTGGTGAGGGGCATGAGGTGTCCTGTAGTTGTCAGATAACTGCTCTGTAGGAGGCAGAACTACATGACTGCCTTTATACACCTGCACCCCAGTCACACCAACCCTATGCAGTGCTACAGACTGGGGTTGGAGTAGTTGGAGAGCAGCCAGGCAGAAAGGCACCTGGGGGTACTGGTTGACAGCTGGCTGAACATGAGCCAGCAGTGTGCCCAGGTGGCCAAGAAGGCCAATGGCATCCTGGCCTGCATTAGGAATAGTGTGGCCAGCAGGAGCAGGGAAGTCATTCTGCCCCTGTACTCTGCACTGGTTAGGCCACACTTTGAGCACTGTCTCCAGTTCTGGGCCCCTCACTTTAAGAAGTACATTGAGTCTCTTGAATGTGTCCAGAGAAGGGCAACAAAGCTGGGGAGAGGCCTTGAGCACAAGCTCTATGAGGAGCATCTGAGGGGAGCTGGAGTTGTTTAGCCTGGAGAAGAGGAGGCTCAGGGGAGACCTTGTTATCTCTACAACTACCTGAGGGAGGTTGTAGCCAGGAGGGGGTTGGTCTCTTCTCCCAGGCAACCAGCACCAGAACAAGAGGACACAGTCTCAAGCTGCACCAGGGGAAGTTTAGGCTTGAAGTGAGAAGAAAGTTCTTCACTGAAAGAGTTGTTGGCCATTAGGATGTGCTGCCCAGGAAGGTGGTGAAGTCACCGTCCCTGGAGGTGTTCAAAAAGGGATTGGATGTGGCACTTGAAGCCATGGTTTAGTAGTCATGAGGTCTTGGGTGACAGGTTGGACTTGATGATCTTTGAGGTCTTTTCCAGTCTTATTGATTCTATGATTCTGTGAAATCTCTGCTGCTCTCCTCTTCATTATCACCAGCAAGTCAGGGCTGAAACTCAGATACAAATTCTGGAAACATTTAGTGGAAGGTAGTAGAATTAAGCTGCCACATAACCAGCTGTTGTTTGCATTGCCTAGTTTTCTGGTCTGCTAGCAATGAGACTGGATTTTTTATGATTCAAGTGGGCAACACTTAAATCCCACCAAAGCAAGTATTACAGACAATTATGTTGATTTTGACGAGATGTGGCACAGCCACGGCATCCTAATTTTACTGCTATCATTAGACAATAGTAAAATTAGAATGCCTTAAATGCTCTGCAAATCACAAGGGATTTGTAGATACTTCATGAATTAAACAAACAAACAAACAAAAAGCACAAGCAAAACAACCCAAACCCCCAAAAATCAAGCAACCTAAAGACAAAAAAACTCCAACCAGCCAAACCAACAAAAAAACCCGAGAAGCAATAGCTAAGGTAATTGGCCAAGTTATTTGCTAATAGTTACTTACCATGCTGTGCCCTTTACCAGGTCATTAATTGATGATGACAATGAACCCCAGAGATAGCTCATGCTAGTGCCAACAGTGAATATCAAAACTTTAATTAAGCATGAATGTGCACATTTTACAATTCTTGCACCATTGGTCTTTTTCTGGTAAAGATAATTAAAGAAATCTAATGGAAATATTTTTACATGTTTGCTTAAATAGGTTATGTAGATATTGGTAAGCATGTCTTGGGGTGTTTGTACACTAGATCACAAAGTCACAACATTAATAAAGGCTGAGCAACTGACATCATTTACCTGGACCTGAGCAAAGCCTTCAACACTGTCCCGCACCACATCTTGGTCTCCAGGCTGGTACAGGTTGGGTTCCATGGATGGACCATTCAGTGGATAAAGAACTGGCTTGATGGCCATACCCCAAGGGTGGCTGTCAATGGGTTCCTGTCCAAGTGCAGGCCAAGGACAAGTGGAGTCCCTCCAGGGTCAGTACTGGGACCAGTCTTGTTCAACATCTTTGTTGGTGATGTGGACAGTGGCATTGAGTGCACCCTCAGCAGGTTTGCTGATGACACCAAGCTGTGTGGTGCAGCAGAAACACTGGAGGGAAGGGATCCATCCAGAGGGACCTTGACAGGCTGGAGAGCTGGGCCCATGACAACCTCATGAAGTTCAATAAGACCAAATGCAAGATCCTGTATCTGGGTCGGGGCAATCCCAAGCACCGATACAGGCTGTATTGGGGGAGTAACTGGCTGGAGAGCAGCCCTAAAGAAAAGGAATTGGGGGTGCTGGTGGATGAGAGGCTCAACACGAGCCAGCAGTGTGCACTTGTAGCCCAGAAAGCCAATCACATCCTGGGCTGCATCAAGAGAAGCATAGGCACCAGATCAAGGGAGGTGATTCTCAGCCTCTACTCCACTCTGGTGAGACCCCACCTGGAGTACTGCATCCAGTTCAGGAGCCACTATTACAGGAGGATCTGGAGGTGCTGGAATGTGTCCAGAGAAGGGCCACAAGGATGAGCGGAGGGATGGAGGACCTCTCCTATGAGGACAGACTGAGAGAGTTGGGGTTGTTCAGTCTGGAGAAGAGAAGGATCCAAGGAGACCTTATTGTGGCCTTCCAGTATCTGATGGGGGGGGGGCTATAAGAAAGCTCATGAGGAACTTCTAAGGGTGTCAGGGAGTGATAGGACTAGGGGGAATGGAAAGAAACTATAAATGGATAGATTCAAATTGGATGTTAGGAAGAAGTTCTTTCTCATAAGGGTGGTGAGACACTGGAACAGGTTGCACAGGGAAGTGGTAGAAGTCTTATCCCTGGAGGTTTTTAAGGCCAGGCTGGAGGTGGCTCTGAAGAACACGATCTAGAGTGAGGTGTCCCTGCCCATGGTGGGGGGTGGTGCGAACGAGATGATCCTCAAGGATCAGCTAGCTGTGATATGATTCTAACCTGTGCAACAATTACCTGTGAACTGTTGGGCTAGTAACTGAAAAATTAGTTTAGATTTTTGTGTGCCAGCTAAGATGTTCTGTTCTTTCATCTAACTTGTCAATATTGTTTGAAGCTAGTTATTATTTCTGCATTTGTTACAGCTTTTAGAGTTTGCTTTTTTTCCCTGCTGATTTTCACTGTTCTAATGAAACATCCATACTGTTAGTTTAGCACTTGGCCCCTTCATCACACTTCCTTACAACTACATAACAGGATTTCTCCTTCTTCTGTTGGGGAACAGAGGCACTCTGAAAATACACATCTTAAATATTAAAGATAATATTCAGCAATATGTAAATATTTGTTTGTTTGTTAGAAAAAGTCTTTTAACCCAGCTAACTAGGCTTTAGTTTAGTTGTTTGTTGTATGAGTAAAATAACTGTTTCAACTCTTTCCTTGAAGTGGATAACCATAATTACATAGCATTTCTAAACATAATTTCTAAACATAATTACATAACAACCAGGCAACCAGGATGGGTAAAGATGGTGTGGCACATCTGAAGGACATGGCACAGCAGTTTGAGTGGCAATTCATAGAATCATAGAATCAGCCAGGCCAGAAGGGACCTCTAAAGGTCATCTAGCCCAATTTCCCTGCAATGAGCAGGGACATCCTCAATTAAATCTGGTCAGCCAGAGCCCCATCAAGCCTCACCTTGAATATTTCTAGGAATGGGGCCTCAAACACCTCTCTGGGCAACCTGTTCTGGTGTTCAACCACTCTCATTGTAATGAATTTGCTCCTGACATCCAACCTAAATCTGCTGTTCTCTATCTTCTCTATCTCCCCTAGTCCTATCACTACAGGCCTTCATAAACAGTCACTCTCCTTCAGGTACTGGAAGGCCACTATTAGATCTCTCCAGAGCCTCCTCTTCTCCAGGATGAACACCCCCAGGTCCCTCAGCCTGTCTTCACAGCAGAGGCGCTCCATCCCATAGATCACCTTTGGGGCCCTCCTCTGGACCCTCTCCATCAGGTCTATGTCCTTCCTCTATTGAGGACTCCAGACCTGTACACAATACTCAGGTGAGGTCTCAGCAGAGCAAAGTGGCAGAATGACCTCTCTGGATCTGCTGGCAGCACTTCTTTTCATGCAGCTCAGGATGCTATTCGCCTTCTGGGCTGCAAGCTCACACTGCCTGCTCATGTCCAGCTTCTTGTCCACCAGCACCCCCAAGTCCGTTCCCTCAGCACTGCTTTCTATCACCTCCTCCCCCAGCCTGTACTGCTAGTGAGGATTGTTCTGACCCAAGTGCAGGACCCTGCATTGGTCTTGTTGAACCTCATGAGGTTCACCTGGGCTCACCTCTTCACTCTGTCCAGGTCCTTCCAGCTCATTGACAGCACCACTCAGCTTGGTATCATCTGCAGACTTGCTGATGGTGCACTCAATCCTGCTGTGATTCCAGGCAGGCACAAAAGCATGGACATTGCCCTCCCAGAAGAGGATCCATCTGTGGTTTCCACTCAGTGGAAAGCCTTCACCAGAAGGAATGTGGTGACTCAGAGCTCACACAGGAGCATACACCTGTCTGGCTCTCTGGCTGAAGGTACTGCCTGAGCCTGTGACACGTACTGTGGGGCAGCAGTCACAACACCTGTGTGTGATGTGACCAGGTGATGGATCTGCTCAGCCTGGCAACAGAGATGAAAGAGGAAGTGAAAAAGTAACGGCATATCAGGGGATGTGAGATGAAGATAGATTGGTGGAGCCACATCCTAAGATCCATGTAGCAAAGGAAGCAGATGGGGGCTCCACATGAAGCAGAGGATTCCCTGTCCTCTTGCCACTGCGCAGAAGGAAGAGACCTAAGAGACAAGAGGGAATGAAAACAGATCCCTGCTCAGGGCAGCAAACAGATTTCCTCCCCTCTTCCCTTACCTTCCCAGTTGCTCCTACACAACTGATACAGTCCTCTGGAACCTGAGTGCCAAGCAAATGAGGATGTGGATGAAGATCCATCCAGGGGGTTGTCTAGGGTGAGTCAGTCAGCCCCATACATTATGACAGCCCCCCGCAAATAAAAAAGGAAGGCAACTGTCATAGGCCATTCCCTTCTGAGACACACTAGGGACCCAATTTTCTGACCAGATTCATCCCACAGGGAAGTCTGCTGCCTCCCTGGGGCCTGTTTTAGAGATGTTATGAGGAAACTCCCTGGTCTGGTACAGCCCTCTGACTGCTACCCACCATTGATTATGCACGTCAGCAGTGCTGAGGTGGCAAAGTCCAAAAGTGATCAAAGGGGACTTCAAAGTGCTGGGGCTATTGGTTGGAGGATCAGGAGTACAGGTAGTGTTTTCCTCTATCCCTTCAGTGGTTGGGAAGATGACTGAAATAAGAGGCAAACATACATGATTAGCACATGACCCAGAGACTGGTACCACCGGTGGAATTTGTGTTTCTTAGAATGTGGGGAAGTTTATCCAGCACCAGGCCTGCTGGCAACAGATGAAGTCCAGGTATCTCAAAAGGGAAATAAAGATTCTTGCCCATGAGTTGGTGGAACTCGTTGAGAGGGCTTTTAATTTGGTTCAAAGGGGAAGGAGATAAAATAAAGCACACTACAGGTAAGTCTGGGGGTGGCATGTTAGTGCTGGAGGTGAAATTTTTAGCCCATCTCAAGTGGATCTCCACCAATGTACCCAGCATGGGTAACAAACATGGGGAATTGGCAGCCATTGTGCATCAGGAAAGCTACACTTTGGTTGCCAATACAGAAAGTTGGTGGGATGGCTGTCATGAATGGAGTGCTGCAATAGATGGCTGTGTACATTTAAAGAGAGATAGGCCAGCAAACCAAGGTGGTGGAGTTTCTCTTTCTGTGAGAGAGCAGCTTGCATGTCTCGACCTCTGCCTGGAGCGAAGAACAAGTTAAAGCGTGTAGGTAGGTCTTAAGGGACAGGCTAAAAGGGGTGGCATTGAAGTTTGTGTTTACTGTAGGCTACTTGATCAGGAAGAGGAAATCAATGAGGCCTTCTTCAGACAGATGGAAGTAGCCTTGTGATCACATGCCTGATTATCATGGAAGACTTCAACACCCTGATACTTGATGGAAAGACAGTACAGAGAGTCACAAACAGTCCAAGAGGTTCCTGCAGTGCATTGATGATAACTTTTTGACACAGGTGGTGGAGGATTCTACATCAGAAGTGCACTGCTGAACCTTGGGCTAACAAAGAAGAGCTGGTAGGGGATATAAAGCTGGGTGGGAGAACAAAAGGGCTTGGGAGTGTGAAAAGTGGTGAGAAGATATAAGGTGGTACTAAGAAAAAGTTCAGACAGGGATGTGACCAGACTTGTGGTTTGATTAATTTTTTATAAGTTTTTGAAAGGTCATGGAGAATAGGGGGGTGTCTGAAGTCTGGAGGAAAGCCACTGTCACTCCAATCTTCAAAAAGAGCAAGAATGAGAACCCAGGAAACTACAGGCCAGTCAGTCTCGCCCTGGAAAAGTGAGGGAACAGCTAATTCTGGAGGTCTTCTCTAAGCATGTGGAGGAAAAGAAGATTATCAGGAATAGCCAGAACGGATTCATGAAAAGTAAAGCGTGCTTGACCAATCTGATGGCCTTCTATGATGGTGTGACCAGCTGGGTAGATGAAAGCAGATCAGTGATACTGTCTACATCAACTTCATCCCGGCTTCTGACTCCATCTCCCATAACATGCTCACAGGTAAACTTGGGAAGTATGAGTTTGATGGACAGGGAAGTGGATTGAGAACTGGCTGAATGACAGCACACACAGTCATGATCAAAGGTGCACCTGGGGAGGAAAAACTCTCTACACCAGTACAGGTGAGGAGCTGATCTACTGGAAAGTATCTCTGTGAAGAAGAAGCTGGATAACAGGATAACCATAGTCCAGTAATGTGCTCTTATGGCTGAGGACATCAATGGCTTCCTGAGGTGCATTAGGAAGACTGTGACTAACAGGTTGAGAGGTTCTCCTCATCCTCTACTCTGCCCTGGTGAGGCTGCACCTGGATTATTGTGTCCAGTTCTGGGCTCTCCGGTTCAAGAGAGACAGAGAAACACTGGAGAGAATCCAATGCATGTAACTACCTGAAGGGCAGAGGTCATGAGGGTAGAGGTGTGATATTTTGAGTAGTGACCAGTAATAGGACAAGGGGCAACAGATACAGACTTCAACCCCTAGGATTCTATATGCTTCTATGCCAGTTTCGGTATCTTGATGGTACCTTTTTCATGATGTTTTCATGTATGCATGTAGGTGAGCATGATTAAAACAAATACAATACATATCTATAACTCATTATAATTCTTGTATACAGTGCTTCAACATTACTTTGTCATTAAAAAAGGTTCTTGCTTCCGACATTGTTTCATAAGAATATGATCTTAAGTGGGAAAAAAGAGCACTTAAAGATAAATACTTACATTTAATCTCTTACAGGTATTATCTGTTCACCAAGCATTTCAGTTCAGTCCCTCACAAAGATCAGAATAAAAGGCTGTAACCTTGCTGTTCTTGAATGAAGCATATTAACTCTAAAATGTTTTTCTTTATTTATGACACTTCACTAGGTCAAAAGTCATTTACAAATCATAGTTTACATTACTGTCTTTCTCTAGGTATTTGTTTTAAAAACTCCCAAGATATATCCTGCACCCTATATCCTCCCTCACTACCAGTTCAGTACATACATGTATATTTCCTCATGCAGAAAACGATGGATCATAGAGCAATGGGTGGCCAAGTGTTCTATGTGGAAATGTAAATATATTAGGAAAACATTTTTCCATAACTACTCTAATCGTTCGTGAAATTAAATTATTCAGAGGTACTGTAGATGTTACAAGCTTGTTTTTACAAGGCTTCTTAAAGGCAATACCAGCTGAATCCAAATCATTGGATTAAGCACTTTGATGAAAACAGAAAAAAAGAAGGTAAAGTTGTTACAGTAACACAAATTAAGATAAAAAAAAGTATCAAATTACTTTCTAGGGGGCTACTTTTTCTATGTGCTCTTATCTCTCACCTTTTCTAAGACTGTCCAAGCTAATCAGAAACAATTTTATTTGTCTGCACCAACACTCCAGAAGAGCACCAGCAGAATTCTTTGCTTTGCTTTTCTTCCCATTCCATTTGCACACTATGCCTGTGCTGTGGCTGATAACAGGTGAACCATGGAAAGACTTGTACAGCATTTCACCCCCACTAATCTCTTCAGCTGTAAGACACAAACTAGCAAATAATATATTGAAAGCAAGCTGTCAGAAGAAGTGATGGTGCTCCTGCTGAAAATTCAGATGTAAGGTTTCTGAAACCCACTTTTTAGTGGGGGTTAATATCTGTTCAGAAAGCCAAAAAAAGGTGTGAAAATGTCAGTATAGTGTGAACATCAGAAGAGTCATTTTAGCATGCCTTTTAGTGGGAATGTCCCTAGGTACAGAAAGTTTATTCCATCATGAAATAACTGACTAAATCCTCCTCGCTGCATACCCTGCTCAAAATTGAACTGGGTGAATACTGTTAACATCATGTTTAGAACACATCAGGATTAGGTAAATTTTTGTTACACTGAATTTTGTAGCCCAAATGATTTCCTGCCAGTCCTTTTAAATGTAAGGAAGGAGCTGGGGTTGCTTAGCCTGGAGAAGAGGAGGCTTAGGGCAGACCTTATTGTTCTCTACAGCTACCTGAAGGGAGGTTGGAGCCAGGTGGGGGTTGGTCTCTTCTCCCAGGGAACCAGCACCAGAACAAGAGGACACAGTCTCAAGCTGTGCCAGGGGAGGTTTAGGCTGGATGTGAGGAAGAAGTTCTTCCCAGAAGGAGAGATTGGCCATTGGACTGTGCTGCCCAGGGAGGTGGTGGAATCACCATCCCTGGAGGTGTTTAGGAAGAGACTGGATGGGGCCCTTGGTGCCATGGTTTAGTTGATTAGATGGTGTTGGATGATAGGTTGGACTCGATCTCAAAGGTCTCTTCCAACCTGGTTCATTCTATTCTATTCTATTCTATTCTATTCTATTCTATTCTATTCTATTCTATTCTATTCTATTCTATTCTATTCTATTCTATTCTATTCTATTCTATTCTATTCTAACTGATTATTGGTGATGTGATCTCCACATTAGGAAAGTAAAAAGAGAAGGAAAAGGAACAGTTCACCAGCTCTTTTCTGTTCTGCTAGGTTAAAGATGGCAATTTCCTTCCTCTGTTAGATCATGGGTCTGTATGAAAAACAGATGGGTCAAATTCTTTCTCCAAAAGAGTAGGGAACAAATTGTGGGTCCATAGACCTTGTCCAGCAGCAATATGTGACCTCTCATGACTATCACAAACTGAAGCAGAGGAGAGATGGAAACATACTTTCCTACAGACACTGAGGAGAATATGTGGCAGAAACTGGTCCAGCAAAAATAATACCAAGATTATGCCCTATAAACAAAATTTAGAATCAAGAATTAGGGAAGATTATAACTTACATGAAACCAGCTCATTGATTCTGAGCTGGAGTGTATGTATTTGCTAAGACAATTTAATTCTGGTTGTATTTTCAGCTCTTCCATCCAGTTTGCCTTGTCATCTGAGGGTTTTTGTGATTTGGTGTCAGTGAATTAGCTGACATATGAGTCAAATTCCTCTACAGATAACAGACAATCTGACACTCAGGGAAATGAAACTCGGTATCTGATTCTTTATCAGAGTTATATGACACAGGAGAATTGCGATTATCAGAATATTCTCCACTAAGGAAAAACATTTCAGTAGCCTGCTTGGATTCAAGGCTAGGAGTAAAATGGCAAAGCAAAAAGAGTCTCTCAGTTCCTTATTGTTTTTGCAAATGGTGCACCTTGAAGTAAAAAGTTGCTTGATGAAAATCAGATTTCTGTTCTTTTTCAGTCCTGTTTTTGCAAGGTAGACATGAAATGATGGCTACTTTTCTTCAGCTTGTAAATGTTTTTAACTTCAGATGTTCTGCAGATGGCTCCCATTTGGCTGCTGCAGGAACATCTACTCACCCAGATGGTAAGCAACAGTGCAGCAAATAAAAGCAACTTACAGGGGCTTTGGCAGTTAGCAGGACACCTGTTTGCTTTCATGGTTTACTTTATCTTTATTTTTTCTTCCTTTTCTGCCTGAGATTTTCCATCATGACAGATTTTTGGGAAAATGACTGTAGATTATTCCCAATTTTTCATCATTTATTTTGGAAATGTCTTTTTGTCTTCCATTTCCTGTGTTTTATTTGGATACCTTTTTTGCTTTTATCCACCATGTCTTGATATCTTCTGGAGTTGGGGTTTTTATCCATTTTCTTGGTGTTTTGTCACATACTTCTGTACTGATGATGATCTTTTGTGCTTTGTTTGCTTTTTTTGTTTTGGTTTGGTTTGTATGTAATTTCTCATCTAACCAGTCATTAAGGGAATTCTTTGCATCTTTGTTAGCTTTTTTTGGTGGTGCTACTGTACTAGTTTTGTTGTTTACTCCTTCAAGACTAAGAGCTGATAGGAAAGACCTGGCCAAAATTTGGAGAAAGTTTTAATTATAGAATCAGAATTGTTAGGGTTGGAAGGGACCTCAAGGATTACCTAGTTCCAATCCCCACTGCCATGGTCAGGGACACCTCACAATAGAGCAGGTTGCTCAGAGCCACATCCAGCCTGGCCTTAAAAACCTCCAGGGATGAGGCTTCTACCACCTCACTGGACAACCTGTTCCAGTGTCACACCATCCTCATGGGCTAGAACTTCTTCCTAACATCCAATCTGAATCTACTCATTTCTATTTTTTGTCCATTCCCCCTAGTCTTATCACTACCTGATATCCTGAGAAGTCCCTCCCCAGCCTTCTTTTTGGCCCCCTTCAGATACTGGAAGACCACAATAACGTGTCCTTGGAGCCTTCTCTTCTCCAGACTGAATAGCCCTAGCTCTCTAAGCCAGTCCTCATAGGAGAGGTGCTCAATCCCTCTGATCATCCTCATAGCCCTTCTCTGGACACATTCCAGCACCTCCAGATCCTTCCTGTAATAGGGACTCCAGAACGGGATGCTGTACTCCAGGTGGGGTCTTACCACAGTGGAGAATCACCTTCCTCCACCTGCTGGCTATGCCTCTCTTGATGCAGCCCAGGATGTGACTGGCTTTCTGGGCTGCAAGTGCACACTGGTGGCTCATGTTGAGCTTCTCATCCACCAGCACTCCCAAGCCCTTTTCTTCAGGGCTGCTCTCCAGCCAGTTAGTGCCCAGCCTGTATCGGTGCTTGGGATTGCCCTGACCCAGGTGCAAGGTCCTGACCTTGTGTTTGCTCTTGAACCTGTGGTATGATGTATTTTGGTGATAACTTACTTTCTATCCTTCTCAGAACATCTCCATAGAATCAGTTTACAATGAATTCATATTTCTCATGAGCTGCACCTAGGAAGTCACATGTAAAAATAATTTCTTATTTAATGGAATCAGAATACCCTGCAGTCACCTTTGCTGTTTATATGGTTTTAAAGGCTTAGTGTAACGTGGCAAGATAATCAGTGCTGCCTTCTTTTACTAATATTTTTTAAAACTTTAAAACAATAATAGCAAGAAACAAAGATCTGGCATCTTAGAAAAATGTGTTTGGGTGCTTATACATTTTAAGAACAAAGTAGCTTATGGTGATGAGTGACTGTAACAATGGCATTTTCAGATTGCACACTTGTTTTTCTGTCAATCTTTTTATCAGGTTTGTTCCATTTTATTAACAAAATGGCTGTTTTCCTCTTTCTCTCCTTCCCATCTCTCCAACAACCAACCCCATAAACCCATCCTGAGATTCATAAATTCTATGAGGAAATCTATGACAGGAAAAATGCTTCTCTGTATTCAACCATCTATTTCTTTTGGTTCCTTGTCTCCTGAAAGGCAGAGCTAAATTATTACTGGTTTAGGGCTATGCCTGACTTTTTTTCAGAGAATTCAAGTTTAAGGATAAACAGTTTTAGGGATTGGACACAGAATAATGTAAGATAAGTTTATCTCATTGCATTGGCCTGCTGAATATCTTATCCCCTCTCTGTCCTCTCCAGGCTAAACAGCCTCAGGTCTCTCAGTCTCTCCTCATAGGGGCAATGTTCAAGTCCCCTAATCATCCTCATGGCTCTCTGTTGGACTCTGTCCAGCAGTTCTCTGTCTCATGAACTGGGGAGACCAAAATGGGACACAGTACTCCAGATGTGGTCTCACAAGGGCAGAGCAGAGAGGGAGAAGAACCTCCCTAGATCTGCTGGACACACTTTTCTTGGTGCACCCCAGGATACCATTGGCTCTCTTGGCCGCAAGAGCACAACAATTCTCCTGATTGCAAGGCTTTAGCCCTCTGAGGTATTAAAGTGAACCCTACTGGCATTATGTTTTCCTTGGTGTTACTGCCCATGTACAATGGTATTAATTTATCAATCATGTTAGAGTAATTACTTTGGTGAGAATGGACATGGAAAAAGGTCTCTCCTGTCTCAAACGTTTACTGAACTCATCAAAAGTTTCCAGGGTTCACATGATAAAGTCAGATGGTGCTGCTCATTATGTCTAGGGACACAGACTGAAAACCACTATTCATAATGAGACTGAGTCTAAGAAAGCCATTCAGTCCTGCCTCTGTGATACTGTAGATTGAGTGCCCAGTGAAGCAGAAAGTATGTGGATGAAAAATTCGATTATCCTTGCACTTTAGTTACATCTCTGCAGAGAGAAAACATCCTCTGTAATATTATTAAAAAGGAAAAAAAAAAAGTACAAATATTCCATCAATGTGTCTTAGGAGGAAAAAAGATTGAATTGTGACAATCAGCAGCTAATTGGGAGTTTGTGAGTTTGAAGGTCCAAAATTGAGCTTCGGAGTCTCAAGCAGAAGAAAACTGCAAAACATGTTGGCTAGTAGTAAATGTTGATGGCAGTCAGACTAAACTAAAATGGCTGTATTGGGTTTGCATAGTAAGGTTTTGGCAGAAGGAGTGACAGGTTTTGGCAGGGGTGACTCCTGTAAGAAGATGCAGAAGCTGCCCCCATTTGATAGAGCAAATTCCAGCCCGCTCCAAGGCAGACCTGTCACTGACCAAGGCTGAGACCATGAGTGATGGTGTTAGAGCTTCTATCTTAATGTATTTAAGGGGGGAAAAAATTGCTCCTCAACTGCGGCCAAAAGAGGAGTGACAGTATGTGAGAGAAGCAGCCGTGCAGACACCAAAGTCAGTGAAGGAGAAGAGGGAGGAGGTGCTCCAGCCACCACAACAGAGATTCCCCTGCAGCCTGTGAAGTACATGCTGAGACAGGCTGTCCCCCTGCATTCCATGGAGGTTAACAGTGGAGCACACATGGAGCACACTGGAGCAGGTGGATGTGTTCAAAGGAGTCTTTGAGTCCATGGAAAGTCTGTGCTGGAGCAGATTTGCTGGCAGGACCTGTGGCCCCATGAAGAAAAGACCCCATGCTAAAGCAGGTTTGCTGTCAGGGCTTCTCACCCTGTGAACAAACACTAGAGCAGTCTGTTTCTTGAAGGACTTCACACCACAAAAAGGACCTATTCTGGATCTGTCTGTAAAGAACTGCAACCTAAGGGAAGGACTCATGTTGGGGAAGTTCACGCTGAAGCAGAGGAAGAGGACTAAGACGTGGCAGAAAAAAAGATGTGATGGGTTGATTCAGTGCTCATTTACCATCCCCCAGTACCACTGGAGAGGAGGAGGCAGAGAAACTGCGTGATGTTGAGCCCACTAAGAAAGGAGGGATGGAGGGAAAGAGTTTACAGATTTGGGTTATTTCTAATTATCAGACTAAAGCAACTCTTACAATGCAGGATAGAAGTTTTAGCACTGTTACTTAAAAGTAAAACTAAATTAAAAGAGGGAGAGATTACTTCTCTGATTTTTGCTTAAGAGTTCTACACTATTATACTGAAAATTCTGTTGATTTGAGCTATTCTATACAGATTAAAATTCTAAATGGAACTAGTTTTTAATTGGTTTAGAACCCACATCTTTCCAATGTCATAGGGGAAATATCACATTTCATGTAATTTAAATTACTTCTAAATAGCTTATTGTTATTATTAGTGTTAGTATTATATTTTACATTATAGATTATTATTATTATTATTATCATTATCATTAATATTATCATCATTATTATCATTATTATAATAATAAAAGTTCCAGAAAAAAAGAAAATACTATTTTGGAAATGTGTGGCTTTCTGTTACTCCACAGTATTTCCTAGTACACCTCAGGGTGATAACTTCAACACATTATTTGAATCATAGAATCAATAAGGTTGGAAAAGACCTCAAAGATCATCAAGTCTAGGCCTTGAAATATATGTTACTTTGATATAAAAATGATAAAAGGGCACCCAATACTTAGTACTTACTGAAATATTGTTTAAACTTATTTTTTTCTTCTTTTAGTTCAGTGCACTAATGAAACTATGTCAGTATGACAAAAATCACTTAAGAAAAAAAATCAGGATTTTGAAGGGAAATAACTTGTTTTGAAAGTGTCTTCATGGGCTGAGCTTTATGAAACTAAGTTGTTAATGTTTACATTTGAAAAACCAACACTTTTTAGGACATCACCAGTAAAGTCCTCAGTAATGGAATAATGGGTAGGCATCTGAAATATTAAATAAAATCTACTGCAGTAACTTTTAATAGTGTTTGCAATTTTGAGGTTAAACTTCTGTCATCCAGAAATAGTTAGGATAGCAATGGTCTTCACTAAGTAGATTAACTTTCCTTCCACAGGTCAATAAGACTGCTGCTGGAGATTAATTTCCTGAATCAGATAAAACTAAATAAAAAGAAGTTTGAGGAACGGCTTTCAGAAGATAGACACAAAGAAAGAGTGTATCTTCTAATTAATTATATTGAAATGTCAGCTTCTGGTTTATAAA
The DNA here is from genome assembly GCF_014839835.1 of Dryobates pubescens. Classification (NCBI taxonomy): domain Eukaryota; kingdom Metazoa; phylum Chordata; class Aves; order Piciformes; family Picidae; genus Dryobates; species Dryobates pubescens. The sequence continues at coordinate 7,037,402 of NC_071657.1, forward strand.
TTATCTCACATTTCACTCAGTGGTAAACCTCCCCAATTTCAGTGATATTTGATGTGTTCCATTTTGAGAGGAAACTCAGGTTACTAAAGTGTTCATATCTCTCTCCCTCCCCCCCTCCTTGAAGGTGAGGCCTAGAAGAATGCAAAACAAAAAACACAATGTGAAGGGGGAGGAAGGTGATTAATTGGCTCATATAAACACCTATTCAACATTTTGTTTACTTGGTCAGATTGTAAACATTCATTAAAAATCAATTCTAAGATTGCTGTAATTCCAAAAAAACCCACAACTCTTCAGTTGTAGTCTTTATCTTCATTATGTAATAGGCAGCTCAACTTCTAACTAGTGCAATTTAATTTCAGGGAGATAACAAACATCCTCTGATACTTCTGCAGTTGTAATGATAGTATATCCTCTATAATGTGAGTTCATAATTGCACCATTTGAAAAATGCCTTCCAGCTACTGTGCTTGGGTGATTCTGTGCTTTGTATCTAAATGGCACATAGTGATCACTTGTCACCTAGGAAAGGGAGATCTGAGTTATTCCTGCTTTTTCTTCTTGTTTGTTTCATTTGAGGTTTTGGGGGGTATTTTTGTTTGTTTCGTTTTGCATTCAGTGCAAGGTGGACGCATTTGAAATAAGGCTGTATATTTTCCAAGCTTAATTGGAAACATATATCAAGGCAGGAATTATCTGAATGTTCTAAGAAACCACATAATAATTGTATACACTTGTTCTGTATTCTGGAAATCTATTTAAAAGCCTTGGCTGCTGGATGGAGAAGTGTTTTCCAATTAAAAATAGCACTGTGAGAGAATATTTTAGTCTACCTACTATATAGGTACCTAGATCTGATCTATGCCTACTATAAATCTTACCAGACTTGCTCTTAATTTTTGCTCAACTTTAATGAACAATAACTTTCTGTTTCTGGTAGACCATGTGCTAGACATCTGGAGAGCTAAAATACAGAGGTATACAGGGAGAGACCAATATCCCCTAGTTTGCTGATATCCAGCTTATAAAGATTAAATCTTTATCTTGTAAGATCAGAGAGGTAATATAATTCCTAGCAAAACACGATGAAGGACTTGAAGACTAAAGTGTACATGCCTTAATAGCATTTTGCTATTCTTGTGAAGCATGGCCCTAAGGCTCTTCTTAAGGAAAGAATAGCATAAAAAAGTAGTTATAGTAAGAAAACCTCCATTTTAGTGTGTCTGCCAGAAAAATGCAGTATCTTTGAGACTAAGTTTAGTAGCCGGTAATATTTCAATCTATACAAATATGTGAGAGGCAGACAGGGATAGTCTGAGTTTTTCCTGGAAAAATCTCTGGACCTCTGAGATGAGCAATGTGCATCTCCTGGATACATGACTTTGCAATCTGATCTCCCAAGAATTCCTTCCTAAGGACTCCTGTGTGAAAAATGAAGAAGTGGCAAAGGAGGATATTTGTGCAAGGATAAGATTTAGAATTAATTTTAAAGGGTTTGTAGATAAGACTAAGCAACACAGGTTAAAAACTTAAAAAAATAAATCTGTTCTTCTATTTGATAATTTAGGGCCATGAGGATGATCAGAGGGCTGGAGCACCTCTCCTATGAGGACAGACTGAAGGAGTTGGGGCTGTTCAATCTGGAGAAGAGAAGGCTCCGAGGTGACCTAATTGTGGCCTTCCAGTATCTGAAGGGGGCCTACAAGAAGGCTGGGGAGGGACTTCTCAGGCTATCAGGTAGTGATAGGACTAGGGGGAATGGGATGAAGCTGGAGGTGGGGAGATTCAGGCTGGATGTGAGGAGGAAGTTCTTTCCCATGAGAGTGGTGAAGCCCTGGAACGGGTTGTCCAGGGAGGTGGTTGAGGCCCCGTTCCTGGAGGTGTTTAAGCCCAGGCTGCATGAGGCTCTGGCCAGCCTGCTCTAGTGTGGGGTGTCCCTGCCCATGGCAGGGGGGTTGGAACTAGATGATCCTTGTGGTCCCTTCCAACCCTGACTGATACTATGATACTATGAAATGGCATATAAATACAGTGGCACATTATGCCCCAGTTTCTGCTTAAATAAAAAGCAGAGGGAAATAAACAACAATTAAAAATGTTGTCACCTGTTTCAGGAGAAATCCACAAGAAGTCTTTTGCTGTTTCCTGATGATTACCAACCTGACATTCTTCTAAATCCAGAATGTGTCAGGTATTGACTGTCTCTGTAGAAAGTGTTTTGCCACCGGTCATAAAAAATTTGAAGTCTGGAATGTAATAGGAAGAACCTAACAAAACAGTTCTGTGATATAAAAACAATTGTTTTGTGTGCTGCTCCAGTTTTTGAGGTGTTTGGGGTCTGATTGCATAAGCAGAAGCAATTTTGTCAGACAGCACAGGGAACATGTTACAGAAGAATATATTTCTACATCTCTTTTAGGGATGAATTTGCTTCTTCTGTTTCCATTTTGCCTCGTTCCTGTAGTCCCAAATAAATCTATCACATCTGATTGCTCATTCTAAATTGGAAACACAAACAGTTCAGGAGATCTGTAGATAACATGGTGGACCAGAAAGAAAGTCATGATGCTACGTTTAATTAAGTCTGAAATTGCTTGTCTATTTGTTCTTATATTTTATTTAACTTTTCAGTTTTAAAAAGATAATATGAAAGCCTTAACTTCCTGGTGTCAGATTTGTGGAAGCATCTGTTCTGTGAACCATACTGAAACACTGCATGTCAACTGCTAATCCACATAGGAGTAGATCTAAACTCACATATTTCCTGAGTTTAGAATTTCAGGATAATATTGTAATTTTTATTGTTTATTGGAATAAATGGCCATTATGTCCTAAAATCTACCACCAACCTACCAATTGTTTTCCTCACAATTACTTATTAGGAGTCTAATCTCTTTTCACTTTATTTGGGTGTACTTTGGTGGAGCTGATCATTATTCTTGGTTGTGTAAGTAAAAAGCTAGCAGACATTCCCCCAGGAAAGCAGCCTTAACGCAAAGACTAAGGCAATTTTATTGTCTGAACTTAGTGTATTCATCAACAACTTACTGGCTCGTTTGCAGACGGTGATCTTTCTTTTTGTCAGTGAAGGAATACACACAGAGTCAAACTCTTCCACTGCTGCAACCCAGGCCAGTGAATATTTAATTATTTTCTGTAAAATAGAGCAAATGAAATTTGATAGAGGTAGATTGAGATTCTGTCTTTCCTTCTTCAACAATAGCATAAGTTAAGAGACTTGATCATCTTTTAACATAAGTATATTTAAAGTTATTAGAATTTCTTATTTCAAATGAGTTATTGAATTTATATGAGTGTAACAGTAGATCTGAGGAATGACCTGCCTGTTATTTACAATCAGAGCCTCAGCTGCTGTAAATCAATGTAGTTACATTTACTGTGATGGAATTATAATGATTTAATACCACTTGCACATCCATCTCTGAATATTGTAGTACCAAGTGCATTTGATTTACATGAAAGAAAATTTGTAAAGCTGAAGTTCATGCATATCTACTGCTGATGTTATGCACATTGTTGATCAGGATGCCTAAAAGAAAAAATGTAGAAGCTTAATGGAAAAGCCTGAAATGAAATTAATAAAGGACTGTGTCACAGTTTGAAGTAAAGGATTATTATCATGAGGACCAGCCCTTGGAATCAACATACTAGAAGGAAAACTGAAGAATTTATTAGGTAGATATAACTGATTATTTAGAAACTACCTGAGAGATACTTTACAAGATAATATATCTGTTTCTGTTGACACCTTCATTTGTGTAGGCAGAAAAGAGAGTATTGATACTTGTGAACATGTTGATTCTTCTTTAAAATGAGTGAGCTGTCAGAGCAGCATAATTTGGATATCATACATTTTAAACACTGAATGTCTTCACGTGGAACATGATGCTGCATAACATTTTGTGATGGGACAATGCGGATCCAGAATGGAGACATGAAAAGAAAACAGAGTATTTATAGCAGTCTGGGTTCCTGAACAGTTAGTAGGCAACTTTGTGTATGAAACATTGTAGGAGAATATTTACCGGTGCTCCTATTAACCTAAGTGATCTTAGTCTTCCTCCATCACTGAAAATGAATACTGAAGTGTGACTGCTATCCCATGTGGGTTCATACATTATCTGTGAATTTTCTCTTCCCCAAAATGGTAAAATACACTCTTCCAGTAGAGAGGTAGGCAACACTTAGCACAGCAGGCTTTTGAAACAGATCAATTAAGTGCCAGATTGTGCACATCCTTTCCCTAACTGGTGCTGCCCTCCCTGGGAAAGCTCTCTGACCAGAAAGCTGAAATTCAGAAAATCTGTTAGGTATTGCCTGTCTCTCTCACTCTCCTTCAGAAGGAGAAAGGCTGCACTCACTGGACACTGGTACTTCAGCCTTGCCCTTACATTTCAGTTTTCTTCCACCACATTTACATGTCCTGAGACATCACACACTTGAAAAAAAGCCAAAGAGGGATTGTAAGTATATTCAAAGGCTGTTCATTGCTCGAATCTGATGGTAAATCATAAGCCAACAGTTGTTTTGCAGGAGATTACAGAGTCTCTACTGTTCTGTAACAGCAGAACAAACAGTAAAAGAATTTGTTAGTCTTTCATTAAGTAGGTCATCATGCGAGGGATTTGTGTCTTCAAGAAAATTACATTAACATTGTTTAATCAGCTAAAACATTAGGAAATAAAGGATTATGGAGCTCATCAGGAAAGTAAAGTCCACCTAACACACTGCCTGGGTTTTGTCAAAGATCACATTTTTTGAAGAAATTTATTTTTTTTTTCTTAGTCTGCTGGTTTAGCTGCTTAGTTTTACATTGGTATTGGAACAGCCTTAATGAGAATTATATTTCAAACTCTGCAGACGTGTTTACAAGTGTTAAAAGAGTGAGGAAACTGAAGAGAAAGAAGGAAATAGTCTAATTTTGTGGCCGCCTCATTTATTTTTTTTTTCTTTTTGCTTTATGGCATGCAAGAGAAACATAAAATTTGATGAAGCAAAAATGTTTCAGAAGTATTTTTGCTGATCTAATTCTGTTGTCTTTCATGTTAGCCGTGTCACAGAGTTCAGAGAAAGGGACTAAAACAATGCAAAGGTTTTGTAGTTCTATTCATTAGATTTCTTGTTTCTGAAAGACATTTTTCTTTCATCAGTGGTGAGGTTAAGTGTAAGTAGCTCTATCATGTTTACTGAATAGTACAAAAATGTTATTTTCTATGAATTTCTGTTTACAGTGGGTTAACATATGCAGAATTGACTGCTCTGCCACATTGTGCAGCTTAACTTCTAGTCGTTTGAAAGATTTAAAATACTCTAAAATAATTCATTAAAGTTCAAATTTTTTTTTTCCTCTTCTAAACTTCAGTAACTGTTCACACAGGTACAGAAAGTATTAGGAAAGTTGAAGCAGTTTAAGCTGTGGAAAGATTCAGGTTAAGGAACACTTAAACAAACTTAAGATAGAAGACCACGTCACTGGACAGGTTTCACCCTCAAGTGCTGAAGCAGCTGGCTGATATCATTGCAAGCCCAGTCTCAGTTATCTGTGAAAGCTCATGGAGACTGGCAAAGATTGCTCAAGACTGAAAGAGATAAAATCTTCAGGAAGATCAAGAAATACTTGGGAAATTACAAAACATCAGCCTCACCGCAACTGTGGTGCAGGTAATGGAGCAAATAATCCTGGAATGTGGTTTGGAGTAGTCAACATAGATTTATTAAGATGAAACCATGCCTGATAAGTTTTCTATGATGAGATAGTGGCTTCATGGTTGAGCAGAGAACAATGGATGTCATTTGCCTTATCTTCTCAACGTTTTCAAGGTGGTACCCTAAACAATTCCAAAGACAAATCCCTCTAGCATGTGACAGAACAGTGGGCAGTGTGGTGGCCTGGAAACTGACAGAACTAATGGGCTCAAATTATTATGATGAGTAATCACAGGATCACAGGAAGTCAGGGGTTGAAAGGGATCTCTGGAGATCTTCAAGTCCAATTCCCCTGCCAGAGCAGGACCATAGAATCTAGCACAGGTCACACAGGAATGCATCCACACAGGTCTTGAAAGTCTCCAGAGGAGACTTCACAGCCCCTCTGGGCAGCTTGTTCCAGTGATCTTACAGTTAAGAAGTTCCTCCTTGTGTGGAGGTGGAACTTCCTGTGCTGTAGTTTACATCCATAGCCCTTGTCCTGTCACAGGCACAAGTGAGAAGAGGCTGTCCCTTCCTTCTTAACACCCATCCCTCAGATATTTGTATACATTTGTTAGATCCCCTCCCAGTCTTCTCCTCTCCAGACTAAACAGCCAGAGGTCTCTCAGCTTTTCCTCATAAGGCAGTGCCTCAGTACTTTAATCATCTTTGTAGCCTTCTGTTGGACTCTCTCAAGTAGACCCCTGTCCCGCTTGAACTGGGGAGCCCAGAACTAGATGCAGTATTCCAGGTGAGGTCTCACCAGGGCAAAGTAGAGGGGGAGGAGAACCTCCCTTGATCTGCTGGTCACACTCTTCTTAATGCACCCCAGGACACTATTTGCTTCTTGGCCACAAGGGCACATTGCTATCCTGTGTATAACTTCTTGTTCACCAGGACTCCCAGGTCCTTCTCCATGGGGCTGCTTTCCATCAGACCACTTCCCAACCTATATTGGTGCAGTTTATTTTTAATTCCCAGGTGCAGGACTCTGCACTTATCCTTGTTGAACCTCATTAGGTTCCTCTCTGCCCAGCTCTCAGTCTGTCCAAGTCTTGTTGAATGGCTGCACAGCCTTCAGATGTCTCAGCCAAGCCTCCCAGTCTGGTATCATCAGCAAACCTGCTGAGCAGACACTCATTCAGTCCATGCAGGCCATTCTCCAGTGTTGTGCCCAGGGGTGGTTACTGGTTTGAATACTGTTTAACATCTTTGTTAGTGATCTGGGTGATGGGGCAGAGTGCATCCTCAACAAGTATGCATGCAACACAAACCTGAGAGAAGTGGTTGACACAGAAGAGCTTTCTGGTGCCATTCAGAGGGACCTCAACAGAAAGAAAAAAAAAATGAACCTCATAGAACTCAGTCTAGGGAAGTACTAATTTCTGCCATTTGAGAAGAAAGGCTCTAGGGACAATACTGGGACTCAGTCAACTGGAAAGCAGCTTTGCAAAGAAAGACCTGAGGGTCTTGCTGGACAACAGGACACCATTGCAGTAGAGAAAGCCATGAGTGCTTTGGGCTGTAGCAGAAGATCAAGGCAGCAATCCTTCCCTGCTCAGCACTGATGAAGTACATCTGGAATGCTGGGCTGAGTTCTGGCACACATGAATGAGGAGGAGTCTGCCACAAAGATGGTAAAGGGACTTTGTCTTTTGAGGAAAGACTGAGAGCTGGGAGGAATCTCAGAGGAATCCCACCATCTGTATAGATGGTACCGGTTGAGAGGGTGCAAAGAAGATGGAGACAGGACCTTCCCAGTGGTTCTTAGTGATAGGACAAGAGGTGATGGACATAAGCTGATATGGGATGCATTTCACTGAGATATAATATAAAGGAGTTTTTTACTGTGAGATGTTTGATCACTGGAAGAGGTAGCCTAGAGGTACTGTGAAGTCTTCATGGTTCAAATTATTTGAAAACTAACTGGACACAGCCCTGAGCTATCTGCTCTAGATGTCTTTGGTTGAGTTGGACTGGGTGATCCCCACTTCCACTCTCATCAACTCTATGCTTTTGTGCTTTTATGAATAACCTCTGAGAATTTATTTTTATGTGAAGGGTTATTTTTGAACAAAATAATTGCCTAAAGCTGCTTAGGTCATTTAGATCCAAAGAAGTATCCTCAATGAGAAGTTTTGTTGCCTTACCTACTCTCCTTCAATTAGTGGTGCATAGTAAGTTTAACATGTATCTTGACAAAACAAGCGTTAAATCATACAGCAGGCTGATGATACCGTGGTCAAGTCACATATGCCTGTTTATTCATTTTGGTTATCATTTCTGTCCTATGGTACATGAAAAAGCCTTAGAAGTCAGAGTTCTGATGCTGGGTATACTGTGAGGCATCCTTTCCTGTCCTTTAAGAAAACTCACGAATAATGTTTGGTTTAATTACATTCTTCATCTTTATTTACATTTAAACTAACAATCTGCTGTGCTTGTGCCTTGTTTGGAAGACACTGCTGTTTTTGTCTAATTGAGGATCATACATGTATTAAGCATTCAAGTAATAAGGCAGAAAAACACTTGGAGAAATGGCACATGTGATCCTGAATAGTGATTAAAATGGATGACTCACTTCAGATCTCACTGCTTTCTATTCTGTATTGACAGGTTGCCTTTGGGGATGTGCATGTTGCATTGTTTTCAGATGAGTAGAATATATAATATCTTCCTTAGGTGTTCTCCACACTTTCCAAGCCTCTAATTTTGTTGCATGAATAAGTCCCAAAGGACACTTCCTTTTGATTTAGCACAACTTCATTTGCATAACAATCCTTTGCTTAGAATAGGAGAAGAGGCTTTACATACAATATATGTTATCCTTGACTGTATTCTGAACATTAATAGAACAGGATTTTACAACTCCTTCAGCAAGGGGTTGACACAGAGACTAAATATCCCCTGGATACATGTAATTTGATGTTTTGCTATTTCTATATAAGCATCACTAATGAAACAACTCCAAATGCTGTGTATAAAATACTCCCAAATCTTAGCCCAGTGGTCTGTGCCTGGCTCATAGAATTTTTTGTTATTTTTTTTTCTGTCTGATGTATTTTTGTACTGGAAATCTAAAGAATGAAACCAGTTACACTCTTGTAGAAAAGCATTTCTGTTTAAAGAAAATCAGGTCACATAGCAAGAGATTTATATACCATTTCTTCAAGTATTGTAATTTGGCTTGGATGTATACACAAGCAGCAGGACTTTAAAAATTAAGCTATATAAGTGCTGTCTTTCTGTGGTGCATTGATTAACTACTAAGATCTACCCCAGGATTGTCAATGATTGGCATAGAAGGGGAACTAAGTGAAAGGATTTTTAGACTGAATTAAGACTAGCAAAGTGACTGAGGGTGTTTGGGTTGATAATCTTTGGGGTTTCTCCACTGTTATGAAAACATTCCAGTTTTTAAACCAGCTTCTTTTAAGCAGCTGTTCTTCATGTTGGGTACCTCATGTTCAATTTCATTTCAGCTGAAACAAGACATCTATTTTCCAGAACTGGCCTCTGCTACAATTTCTTTCATAGTTTTACTCTTTCACTCATACAAATTCTGTAAATATTTTTATTCCACTACAGACCTTTGAGTAGCTCTCTTTGAAAAAAAAAATAATAATTTGCAATTACTGATTATAGTAATTACTGATTTGCCATAAGCTATGAAAATGGGACCACATCTGCAGTTTGTTCCACTCACGGTGTGAACAACTCAGCCTCACATGAATTCTAGCATCACTGTGCACTTTTGGTGATCTTACCAGCTTAGTCCAGTAATGATATTTGATATCCCAGGACTATAGATAAATTGGTTTACTGACAGTTTCCTAAGGGACTGCTGAATTGAAATATGTGCCATGGTCTCAGATCTGTTTATAGCAACACTTGTTTTTCTTTAGCACTCATTGTGCAAGGCTGATGTGAGACTTCTTATACAACTGTTCTATTCAACAGGGTGGTACAGTGAGGGTTTTATATCACACCTGTTTACATGTCATCTCACTGTTTATTAACATTAACTCAGATACACAATAAATTAACACTTTGATTTCAGAATTGTGCCAGATGCAAGACACCTTTTGGCCTCCTTGACCAAGGCACTCGTGCTTTGTCTTCAGCTAATGCTTTATCACAGAAGGAACTGAATTTTCAAATAAGTTCATTTTCCCCACTGAAATATCCTGTGCATGGTTCTTTTTACATTCCTTTAACCATTTGTCATATAAAAAACTAAATCTGATCTTTTTAGCAAGTTGGGTTGGGTTTTTTGGGTGGGTTTTGTTTGGGGTTTGTTTTTGGATTTTTTTGGTTGCTTGGTTGTTTTGTTTTGTTTTTCATCAGGTTTGGGGGTTTTATTTGATATGCTTTATGATTTTATTTTTTCCTTCTTTTAAGAATTCTTGCCAAATGAGTTGAGGCTTAGGAGATTATCTTAATAGGAACACTACTCTTGCACACGTGGAATAAGCCCTGTTGGTGTTATCAGGTTTAGTCAGTTACATTTGTGTTTGGAAGTGTTAGAGCCCTTGTGTCAAAAACAAACAAACACACAAACAAAATCGGCAGCAAACCATGAAGTAGTTGTGGTGTGATAGCCTGTCACTCAAAGTAGGCTTTGTTTTTTGATTATTTCAATGAAAGTTGTTATTATCATAACAGAATATCCTGGTTTGAGTTAGAATAGAACTCGTTCAGTTCAGTGATTTGATTTTTCAACTAAGCCACTTCTCAGGGATGGCACATTCTGAAGTTCATGACATGCTTTCACTGACAGTGTCTGCTTCTAACAGAGGCAGCATTTGACGTTTATAGATAGCAGCAAGGACTGATACGCAGACCAAGGTCACTGCTCAGTCTTGTGTATTATATTCTGGGTTCAGAGTAAAAGTCCACACCTGCAGGGAAGAGGGGACAGGACAGAAGACCCTAAACTGACAAACAAGGTATTCTGTTTCATACACATCACATTCAGTATGAAGCTGAGAGATCACAAGGCTCAAGCCTCTTCTACAAGGGCCAACGTCTGAGGAAGACTTTGTCTACTCTGCCTTTGACTCCAACACACGAATTCCTGAAACAAGATACTGAATCTGCTTCCAATCTGCCTCTCAGTCTAGTTTGGGAATTCCCCAGTGCTTGACACAATGTCAGTAGTGTGATCAGGAAAGTTGGGTTCAATATGGGGTTTGAATATATTTGTATATATTTAATTTTATTTTTTTTTCATTAAATCTGTTTTAGTTTCCTCTTCCAATCTATCAGTCTCACTCTCTTATTCTATTTCTCTGCCCTTTGGGAAAGAAGAGGAGTTCCCAAAGAGTGTTTGTTATTTATTGGCCAACCCTAACCCTTGACACAGAAGTAGTCTCATTGTGAAATGTTGGTGGGTACTTAATTTTCTCTATTTTTGCCTTCATTTACACATTTTGCTGGGCTTTACTACTATTTCCATACTTCACTCAGCCTTTCTGAGTCAATACATAGTGATGTGTGACCCCTGTCACTCTACAAAGCAGAGAAAGGAATCTGCTAGTGTTACTTCAACAGCTCAGCATACTTCTTGAAAACTATTGAGGCACAATGTGCTTTGCTCTAATGATCAGTACTCTGCCCTGGATGTTCATTTCTCTTTGACCAGCTTAATAGTACACCTTCACGGAGTGATTTCTGCATAAATTCTGTACAAGTATGTCTAGAATCAGAACATTGTATGGTTTGCATATACAGGATCATGAAACTATGGACTGAATCTCCTTGTCCCAAATATAATAATAATAATAAATAATAATAATAATAGGAAAATACATTAGGTCAGAGGGAGTGTGTGAAAAGTTTCCAAATGCCTTTCTTTATATACATATATGCATCAATAAATGTAAATATGCTTATAACAACAAAAGCTGTAAAAGGAGCCCAGCTCTCAGAATTGTGCTTCCTGTGGTCAACCAATTTCTTGGCAACCTTCTTTCCACCAAGCCTGTAAGTGGAGTCAAAGAGACCAATCTTAACCAAAATAAATAGGAAATCCACACTTTCTGGTGTGGAGGAGAACTGTTTTCACTCTTTAAGTTTGTTTGTATTGGTTTGATTTTTTTGTTTGTTTTTTGGTGGTTTTTTGGTTGTTTGGGTTGTTTTTTGGGGTTTTTTTTGGTTGTCTGGGTGGGTTTTTTTATTTATTTGGGTGTGGGGTTTTTTGTTTGTTTGGTTGGTTTTTTTTCCTATGTCTTCTAGACAGTTATACTGAGAAGAAAAATCAAAACATTTGAAAGTTAAAAATGTGAAAATGTTGACGTGATAATCCTATACCATGGGAGATCCTTTTGATGGAAGCCTTTTATAAATGAAGAAACTTTTTCTACTGTTTCTGAGGTTCAACGTTACCATAGAAGATAGCAAAATAGATGACTATTTAATTATGCTTGCAGATATAATAAATTAGTTGCTGTTAGTCCCTGTGTAACATGTTGTTAAAATCAGAAAAATTAATGCAGCTAAACTTGCAGTTGGTTTGGTTTATTTGTTTGTTTCTTGTTTTGTTTGTTTTTTTGTTTCTTTGTTTGTTTTTTAATGGAAAAAAAAAGAGCATCAAAGAGATAATTTAAAATCATCTTTTCTTTGTCAACTAACTTTTTTTTTTTCTCCCTGCAATTTCAACGCAACTCATTGTTAGGTAGTATAGGAAAAAAAAATTGGTAACTTAGTTCAAACCTCATCATTAACATTGATAATGCATGGAGTAGGATTATTATTATTTCAAACAGCCACTTACATGGCACAATGTGTATAGTGAGAAACTGACTGCTCATCTAGGGCATGATTGTCTGAGCTTACTGCAGCACAATTGTATCTTTCTTCCCCTTTCCTCTTCCCATGTACACTTGGTGGCACGTCTGTTGGTGAAGCCCACATTAATCATCATGATCAGAGCTTTCTTTTCACACCAGTCCAACTGATTATGCAAACACATCTTCTTGAAATTCTTCACTTTTCATTTCTTGTTCCAGGGGAAGTAGAGCACAGATTTCTACAGTAAAGTGAGTGCAATAAATGATGGAATGGACAACAACACACCACATGGCAGCAGTCACTAATCCCAAAGCAATGTTTTCTACCTAAGAAGAGAATAAGAAAACTTAATTCATGGCTAAAAGCATTCTCTTTCTTTCTTTGCTTTTTCTTGTTTCTTGTTGTTAGCTACAGCACAACTCAGAGAAATTAAAACTTGCTTTTGCTTAAATAGTTCAGGATTTCAGAGTATTTCTGATGGCAGCATATCATGTCCTTAGTTATTCTTGGAAATTCTGATGACACAAGGAATGAAATATTTAGTTAAGGATCAGACCATCAAAAGTATAAAAAGTTGTTTATAAAAAGGAAAAAGTTGGAAAATATACTTCTTTTTTTTGCTGTGTTGAGCCATTATAGGACAACAGCAACCCCACTTAGGTGGGGGGGAAGCTGCAAAAATTCTAGAGGAGCTAACAAATATATTCTTGCAAAAATGTTTCATTTTCTACAGAAATTTCTGTGCTATCTAAACAAACAATAATTTCTTTCTAAAATGTTTTGAAATTGCCAAAACTTCAAGTTGAAAAGGCTTTTCAGGATCCCAGCTTCAAAACTCTGTTCAATCCAGCATATGACATGACAGAAGATTTTCTGTCTATAGTTGGCATTCTTCTGTAGCATAAATTGACATAGCTCCACTGAAATATCACTGGATCTGATCCTGTCTTTCTTGTCTGACAGCAAAACAAAGACTGATCCTGCACTCATCCTATTTAAAGACTTGTTTCTATTTCCTCATCAGGCATTTGTTGTTTATAGGTATCACATCTGAAGCACATGTACAGAAAAGCAGATATTTACATTAACTCTACTTTATTTCATATGATGAAAACCCTGTCAAGGCTCTTTGAGAGGATTAATGTCCAATTTTAAAAGTACTTCATTTGCAAGTGGAGAAAATGTCTAGAGACCAAATTATTCACAAGCCATTGGGCCAGAAATATTTCACATATATATGGTAGGAGGTCTATTCTTATAACAAAACCAGAAAATGTTAAGCTGATAAATATTCAATGTTAGGGAAGTTCTTGAAACTCAAATTGTTAGTGGGTGGGTGAGTTTTCTGAGCAAGCATTAAAAGCTTTGTTTTCCAGCTTTGTTTCAAACACAGGAGAGCAGTCCTCTTGGACTTGGACCTTGAGAGTATGACCAGTTTTCTGTTCCTTTTCAAGTTTGATACTTGCTTTCTCTTTATACACAAGAAACAAACCTGGAAGCAATCCATCCATTGTTGTATTTGTGCCACTCATACAAATCTATGATTTCTTAGTTTTCTGCTCAGTGCTCTGAGGAATTGTTCATCTGGGTACTATGCATTAGAGAATGTGTTCTTTCCTGCCTTATTTTTTTCATGTTCTTTGAACTGAATCCCAGGTTTGAGCTGCTGAGGTTTAAAACTCAGTGAACTCTATTACTCCTGAGTACTAACACTTCCGTTATTTTATAAAACATATGTATTTGCCTGTAACCTCTGATGATTTAATCTCAGTTTAAGTCAGTCAAGGGTATTATAATAAAGCTAACAATTCCCAGAATATTTTTCTCTTTTACAGGTATATCTTAATGTATTGGCCTGGGACTTAGCCGCTCAGGATTTCATGCCCCACCCTGATACTGTATTCCCAAGTGAGTTGCAAGAAAGTAATTGTATTTAGAGGTCTGTTTGTCTATTTATTCAGTGGATTTTAAAGCAATGTTGTCAGCCTAAATGTGGAAACTCTAAAAGGGATCCAGGTGCATGAAGCAGGATCTGAAGAACTGCCTAGGTGATAAACTGTTTAACAATTAATTTTTGTGCTTTGGGATATAATATTTGTTGTGGTTTGCAAACTCTAATCAAGACATGTCAGGAATGGTGCAAAACTAAATGTGCAAGAGTGATATAGTGTGTTAACAAGACTGCAAGTAATCTTCAGGATGTGCCTCACTCTCAAAATAAAATACACAGAACAAGCAGAAAAGAAAGCCCACTGTGAGTGATGATTGTTTTGTCTTTATGAAAACAAACAGCCATGGCCAAACTTTCTGTTGTATTTTTCATACAGTAGGTCATTATGGAGCAACATTTGTTTTGTTGGTTTACAAATAACTCATACGTGCATAAAAGAAGCTTCAGCAGGTTTTTCTTTTTCCAGCTCCCTTCTAGCCAAAGTGAAGAAATTTGCAATGTGTTGAATTTGCAATGCTTTGTTTTCAAAAATTCTGAAAACAGCCACAATGCTTTTCTACAGTGCATCTTTGCTTACCTGTTCCTAGATTTATGCCTGTAATTGAAAACGTACTTGTTAACAGTACATTCCTGCACTAAAACAATGTATGTTTGTACAGTTACAATGGATCAGACCATAGGTTGCCAGAGAACAAGAATATTCAATCAAAAACAAACAAACAAACATTAAATTATTAGATTTATTTAAATAGTCCACAATATTTATATACTCTATTTTTGATACCACTCTGCCTTTTAAAACTTGAGAACACTCGGTTAGACTTGATCAGTATCATTAGTTCTGATATATACCCCCCTTTTCAAGTTAATGTAACTGTTCAGAGGTGAACTGAAGGTGAATTGAATTAAATCCTTTTGAACTAATTCCTGGCTTTTCAGATGCAAGTACTACAAAGAAGTAATGATAATTTATATTACCCCAAAGGCTCCTTATCTTTACAATTTTCAAAATACCGGTGCCTCATTTTCATCATTTGTTCCCATATTGAATACCTGAATTCAAATTCTGTCCTTCTCAGGTGATTTTATACTACTTTACTTTGACTTCAGTAGGTGTTAGACAAAAACTGAGAATTCATGGATTGCTTTTCAGAAGTTCCTGCTTCATCATTGCATGGGAGTATTTGCTATACCAATGGCCAACAAACCAACAAGAAAAACAAAACAAAACAACCAACCAACCAAACACAAAAACCCCCAAACCCCAAATGCTTTCACTGTTTGGTAGATTTAAATACAAAAATGTTTTGAAAACACTAGGTTTTACAAGAAGAAAGTAATTATGATACCCTGTGGAGATAAGTAGCAAAGTGAAACTCTCATATACATTGCTTGAAGTGCTATTTGTCAGCAGAATAGAAGACCACTCCTGGGATGCCTGTTCACTTCATTCTGACTTTGAGAGCAAAACTGGGAGGAAATTTAAAGCTCAGACTTTTCATTCATATAATTTCTCTGCTCAAAGGACTTCACCCATAATAAAACAGATTAAAACAGCTGGTTTAGATTTAGATTTATGTTGATATTGCTTTGTAAGCTTGTCCAGTAAATCCATTTGATGTAAGGAAAAAATAAAGTAGTTTAATATGGGGCTTTTTTTGCACCTGTGATGGGATGCCAAACCATCCACAACTTTCAAGTAGATGTCCATACACTTTCACCCCATTGCAACATGAACTAACATTTTCTCAATGGGGTGAGAGCTTTTTAAGTGAAAGACACCCCCCCATGCCACCTCCCCCCCAGCTTTTAGAAATTCTGATAGTGTCATCAAATTTTAAATTAAGAAAAATATAGGTATTTGGAAAAGGCATCACATAAGCATGTGTATGCCACTTCTATCTGTCAATATTCATCATTGTTACTGTTTGGTTGCCTATATTCACCTCCTGAGCTGTAGCAAATTATGAGTTCTTCAGAAGTTGCTGTTTCTACCCGGTGATTCTCAGCTCTATTTCTTTCCCAGAAGTCTCCATTTCCTTAACAAGTTGTAGATTCCAAGTTCTATGCTTTGATTCCCTTCTTTGTCATGTGTTAGGGCCTGTCTAATCTTATCTCCACTGAACAAACTACCCAAAGACAGGTTCTTAACCCTCTATCCACAGGGACCTGACTTGCTTCTGTTAAATAAACATGGAGCAAATTTGGAACTAAATCAAATGCATGTCTGTCACAGCATAGTTGGTGATACTTTAGCCACTCTGCTTCTCTGGCTGAAGGAAATTTCTCTCCCAGTTTAAGAAGCAGGAATTGTAATTGTTCATGTGATCCCTTCAAAATGAGGTGGTATATGTGTGCCCAAGAATAACCTGCAGATCATCCCTATGCAGATAGGGTTTTTTTTTTGAGGTGCACCTATGAGCTGCTTGTACAAGTACGAAAAGGAACCATGGATGAGCAAGATACTGTGTGTCTCATATAAGTCTGATGCTCAGTCAGACAAGCAATAAATTAGGTGCTTGTTCTAAATGCCATTATTAGTCAAGAAAGAAATACACTGTGAAAGGCAAAGACTACACCTTTAAAGCACTGAAAAGAAAGGATCTTCTTACATAAGTATGAAACCAGCTTGTGGAACTAATTCATTAACACCAGCAATCAGTGTGGCTAAAGGTTTATAGGGATCAAAATCAAGGACTGCAAATCTTCTTAAAGATGAAAACATCAGCAGTGTAGTTATCTCAAAGTGGTGAGGGAGTTGATGAGGGAAGTTCAGATCAGTTTTACTTCAGGGGAATATCTTCTGGCAGAGCTGTGGTAACCATGCAGCTATAACTAGTAATCCCATAAGCACTGTCCTGCATTTCCTTCAGTCACATCCAGAATACTGTCAGAGGTATGATACTGGCTAAGTATTTCATCAATATGATGTGAGATGGCAATGTCTGTTTTCCCAAGATCTGCCTTTGTAATTATGCTAATTAATTGCTCATTGTGCAAAAATATCAGAATCTCAAATGACTAATACAGCTCCAGGTTTCAGAAATATAACTCTCATGCTTTGCAGGAAAGCAAAGTGTTTCTCCTAGAATTCACTTCCTTTTCTCAGTTACAACCACAAATATGACCTTCAGGGTAAAAAGGGAAAGAATGCAAAGCAAAAATCGTCTCTCTGTGGTTTATCTTTGCAAAAATTGCTTTTGGAAAACCTTTAGGTCCTGGCTGTTCTGTTCAATACAATTAGCTTGATGGAACTCAGTTTTTGAGTTCGAAAGAATTAGGCTGATAGGCCAGAGCTGACATTTTTTAATTTTTTGATTCTCTTCTTATGATACAATACCAGATACATGAAGAAGTAACTTACCCATACATTTTAAACTATTTGGTAATAGAATCATATAATTGTTAGGGTTGGAAGGGACTTCAAGGATCACCTAATTCCAACCCCACTGCCATGGGCAGGGACACCTCACTCTGGATGAAGTTGCTCAGAACTATATCCAGACTGGCCTTAAAAACCTCCAGGGATGAGGCTTCTACCACCTCCCTAGGTAATCTGCTCCAGTGTCTCACCACCCTCAGGTGGTGAATCTACCCATGTCTAGGTTGTTTTTTTCCAATTGCCCCTAGTCCTATCACTCCCTGACACCTTCTAATGCCCCTCCCCAGATTTCTTGTAGGCCCCTTCAGATATTGAAAAGCCACAATAAGGTCTCCTCAAAGCCTTCTCTTCTCCAGACTGAACAGCCCCAACTCTCTCAGTCTGTCCTCATAGGAGAGGTGCTCCAGCCCTCTGATCATCCTTGTGGCCCTTCTTTGGACATGCTCCAACACGTACAGATCCTTCCTGTAATAGAGGCTCCAGAACTGGACACAGTACTCCAGGTGGGGTCTCACCAGAGCGGAGTAGAGGGGGAGAATCACCTCCCTTGACCTGCTGGCTGTGCTTCTCTTGATGCAGCTCAGGATGTGATTGGCTCTCCGGGCTGCAGAGAGGAGACATTCATTTACTACAAAAAGCTGAATTTCTTTGGCTAAGACACCCGTGTTTTAAAACCAGTATTTTTAATTCTTGAGGGGCTTAAAAAGAAAAATTTTATTTAAAAAAAAAAAAAGTCTACAGCATAGAGATGAACACAAAGATTCTGATCATTTTACAAGTACATCACAGGATAGATTTATGACCTTGTGGCTCCTTTGAACAATCCAGTAAAAGAATTTTGATCCATGCTAAGACTTTTCAGAATCTCATTTTGTATAACCTTGCAAAGTGTCTATGCTAATCACTTTTGTGGTTATGTTTCTACACTTTAAAATATAAATTATTGAAGTACATGGTTTTATCAGCCTGTGTCTGTTAGGAAAATTTCCTAGTGTTTTCACCAACCCTCTAAAATATGAAAATCTTTATTTTGTTGTACTTCTGTATATGTCACTGTCCTCTGTCTTCATAGCTAGTAACAGTATTAAAAAATTTAATATTCTACACAAAATATTTGTACAGTGACTTTTTACTTATGTTTTATCTTAATATGGTAATATTGCACTTGCTGATGTTAGCAATCCCTACAATTTTAAGCCAACAAGTTGTTATTGAATGAAAATAGTTTCATTATGAAGATGTGCATTTCAAAAGAATTGGTTCTTTATGCTGTACTTACTGATTGATTAAATTTATTTCAAGTTACTTCCAATTCTAATGGAGTCAAATGGTGTCATAGATTGCAGAAGACATATAAATAAATGTTTGATTTCTGTAAAAGAAATAAACACCAAAGATTAAAATCCATTACACTGGTCATGTTCAGAATAAGAAGACTGCATTTAAATGCAAGCATAAATTTAATCTCAGCTGTAAATCAGGGATCAGACTGGATTTTTTCTTAATCAATGCCAAGACATTTTATAGCATTTTCACACCACTATTTGCAGGACATATTTAACTGTCAGATGTTTGTGATATTTTTTTTCCCATCATCAGTTTCTTGAGTACCAATTTCTTTATTAATAGGGAAGCATTATGCATGTAACTCTGTGAAACTTCTCTGTGTTCTTAATGTATGCAAATGCCATTTTTATGCTAACTGCTCCTATGTTATCAGTCTCCTCTACTATCAAACATTTGGCAGCAGAGGTGTAATAATTTCTAATGGTTAACTTTCATACTCTGAATTGTTGCTTTGGTTTTATTTATTTCAGTTCCAGACCAGTACGTATACCACTGCCTGTAAGTTTCTTAGCAATAATTATCTACTTACTCTTACACCAAAATTCGTCTTTCCCACAATTGCTTTCTCCTCTGTGCTCCCCATACATTGCATGATGCTCTCTCTCACATGCACATCAGTGTCCCTGGAGCTGCGATAAAACTCTATTTTTGTCAACCCATGTATGTTTCTACTGCTCTATTACATGACAAAGCACACGTTTCCTGGGGAAAAGAGTCTCACTCGTATCTGTTTGGGCTCATATTTCACCCTTCACTCGGATTTGTCATGCTCCTGCCACTGCGCAGGAAATCATTAGCTACTTGTCTTCTCTGGCATGCCTCCAATGCGGCATAAAAAACTTTGGGGGCGGGGCGGGGCGGGGGGAGGAAATAAAAAGAGGTCTTGTGATACGCTGAAGACATATATTGTTCATCTCGTACTGAAAAGTCACTGCTTTAGAACACAGACTAAATGTTCTTTGGTTCTGTAAACTAGTCACTCAAAACGCTAAACACTTCTGCTTCAGCTGCTTGCTCTTGAAAAACGCCGCTGCGTTCTTTCTTGTTCCAAACAGCAATTGAACCCCACCCCCGCCCTGAGAGGTTGTAACGGGATACACAACCTCAGCAGGAGCCCAGCCCTTGAAAATAGAGTGGGAGTGCGAAGAACAGCATTTTTTCCCCAGCTCATCCTCCAAATTACTAAGCATATGCATTGATTTAATTCTTTGATTTAAAGCCATGTTTTGTTCTGTAGTGAAAATCATCTCCAGTTTCACTGTATAGCAAATGCTGCAACCTAGCCTTGCTCATCTTTTTTTTTTTTTCTTCTGTGTGTTTTTCACACAGTCACAGGATGAATCAAGCATACAGCCTAATGGATGAACCTAACCTGCCTTTCTCCTGGCTATTTAAAATTAAATAGCAATTGTAACACTGGCAGTCTGCAATGGCCCGTCTTTTCCATCATGCACTCTCTTTCAGGAAGACAACCTGGCTGTGGAAAACTTACAGTATAAACTCCTGATTACTCAGAGTTTTCCTAATTACAGTTGAGGGAGTTCAAATTTAGTCATTACTCTAAAAAGAGAATTAAATTGCAATATTGCCAGGCAAAGGCACTGCAGGTGAAGAACACACCTTTTGTCTCTCCATTGAAAAAAATCCTCTCTACAGCTGCCTACTGGTTTTCAGTGTCTCCTGCTCCATGCTTAGAGGACTGTCTGTGCCAGGAAAAGTAATTTCACGCAGAGCTGGCCTTTTTGAGCCTGCACCTTAGATGCCTTTTTGCTAAATCTAATCTTCTAATTAAGCTCTGCATGACAATGAGGTAACTGTGGTAGGCTGGAGCTGCTGCTATTTGAAGTTGTCTCTGATACATGCTTGCCTTGAACTCTCAGCTGTCAGAATCATTGAGCTAAACCAGGAAAAATAAATGTTTAAAACTGTATTGTTATTGGATGGGGGAGTTAAAGGTCACTGATGCTGCTCCTATGATTCTTCTCATTTTGAGACAGTATCTCTGAGGCATGAGAAATGACTAGAGCTATGCGTTCTGCTGACAGTCCTACACAACTTCAAACATGTCCATTGATCTAGCCTTTCCTGTTTAGCTGAGATATTTTGTGGGTTTCTTTTTAGTATTTCTCAGCTCCAGAATGCTACTTGAATTCTAAAACAAAATCAAACCTGACATCTCCATCTGATTCACTAAAAAAAAAAAAAAAGGGTAATGTTTCTTATTATCTTTTTCTTCTTATGATTTGTGTTTTACCATCATACAGAGCTATAAAAGTTAACATGACAAAACAGATATATTTCAGGACTGTAGGATAGCCCTTCCTACTTACTCTTCCTCGTTTAGAATTATTGCAAGGAAAATGCAATTGCCAAAAGTTTCACAAGGTTTTTCAGGGATCAAGAGTTTTTGCAGATACGTATGCTAGTTTAGTAAAAATCAAATCCACAGAATCTCTAAATATTCAAGCCTTTACAACTCTGACCTCACCAGAATTGGGAGGTTGAAAGAAAAGGAAAACAAAGGTGAAGAGGAAAAGAAAAGAAAGGCAGAAGATAGGAAGGTTTGGGAAGGTATGGGAAGGGAAGGTTTGGCAAGGTAAGGTTTGGAAATAGAAGGGAGGGGAAGGTTTGGGAAAGTTAGGGAAGGGAAAGGAAGGAAAGTTTAGGGAAGTTTAGGGAAGGGAAGTTTAGGGAAGGGAAGGGAAGTTTAGGGAAGGGAAGTTTAGGGAAGGGAAGTTTAGGGAAGGGAAGGGAAGGGAAGTTTAGGGAAGGGAAGGGAAGTTTAGGGAAGGGAAGTTTAGGGAAGGGAAGGGAAGTTTAGGGAAGGGAAGGGAAGGGAAGTTTAGGGAAGGGAAGGGAAGGGAAGGGAAGGGAAGGGAAGGGAAGGGAAGGGAAGGGAAGGGAAGGGAAGGGAAGTTTAAGGAAGGGAAGGGAAATATCTTTAATTTCTGCCATCTCAATCATACAATAATAGTATATATAAACAGCTAATATATAATAAACAGCTAATTAATGGCAAGAATAAGTTAATCATACCTTCCCTTTTAAAGACCTATTAAGACTATTTTTAAATATCTTTTCAGTGCTTTAATGTCAGTTGTTCAAAAGATATCCAGGTACCCACAGATTTTACATTAATTATGTTTGTAAATTAGGCACTTTTGACAATAATAAAGAAATTGCTAAAGCTTGATAGGAATCAAAAGAGATTGATTTATTTTGGATCTTCTTCAAATGCTCTTGTAGATTTTCTACCATAGGTAGGTCAGGAACAAGGAGTGATAGGAGTGAAAGATAGGGAATTATTTGATAATTTGTTTATTTCATTTTACCTGTCGGTAGAGAGCAATAAAGACTGAATAAATATGACATTGGAATTCTTAAGCAACATTAGCTGTTCAGGCTAAATAACTGCTTCCAAGAGTTTTGAGCTATAATCCCATTCACTTAACTGTGCAAATATTTTTTTCCTAAAAGGGTTTGTGTATGGGTTTTGATATAATTCAGTGCTTTCAGGCCTCCAGAATTATTTAAGGACTTCAAGAAGTTTCAGTATAAATATCAAGGGATTTTGTTTGTTTGTTTGTTTGTTTGTTTTGAACTTTTACAATATTTTATAATCTAAAGGGACCAAAGGCAGTCAAAGTGTAATTTTATTTATTTATATTAATAGTATGTCATATTAATAACATTAAGACAGGCATGTAAGAAATGTCCTTTCATCTGTGAGTAATTAAATGGCTGGTTGTTCTCTTCAGAAACAGACCTTAGAAGATGCTTTTTGCAAAAGAAGACAACACCTAGCAACAAAGAGAGCTCAATATTGGACACTGTCCACCCAGACATTATTATACCTTGCTTCAGGTCAAAAGTGCCTTGAAGATGATGTGGATTGCTTGTTATTTCCAGGCTGGGTATATTAGAAAGGGAAGAAAGTGTTTACAGGAGCCATCAACATGGAGTTGGATTTGTTGACAATAAATCAATAACTCTTTCTGATTTAAAATGTGTAGGAGGGAGAAAAACCTCTGTAATAATTATCTTTTTTTTTTTTTTTTAAGGGAAAAAATAGGGCAGGCAGATGCACACCACTTGAATTTTATTAAAAATGACCAGTTAGGTTGAAGTTTGGCAGAGACTGATTTTATCATTTTTGAACTGACAGATAGATGTGTGATGGAAAGTACAGATGGATGCTTTCTGACACCTGCCAAATGAACAGCAGATGAAAAAGGGAGTCAGTACAGAAGATTAATGAGACAAACTATTAATATCCTGATTTAGAAATAGTTGGACTTCTCTTCCTCTCTATTACACCTACAAAACTCCAGTGAGTTTCACAAGCTTGCTGTAGTTGGGGGTGAAATCTTAATGATGCATGTTGTTTGAAATATTCCGAGTGGACAGTTTGGAGATGGGTTTCTAAGGTCCTGTCCTAATGACACCAGCATACTTGAGAAGATATTTTAAGAAGGAAATTACTTTATTAAGTATGATAGATAGGTTTTGAACCCCTAAGCAACTGCTTATTCACACTGAAATGTATGAATGAATGAAAACCTCAAAAACACCGAATCCAAACCCTCTGATGTTCCTGGTCTATGTATATGTGAGTTTGGGTCTTTTTGTGATTCCTGTGACACTGGCTGCTTGGTTGTTATCATGTAGGAGAGACTACAGAGATACATTTTTCAGCAAACGTGTTTTTGAAACACATGCACATGCAAATGGCTTTATCTTGAAAACAGTATGCAGCAATTCATCTCTTGACAGTTAATGTATATGTACAGCCAAAGATTAAACAAGTTACTTTATTCACCATTGTTCCTCAGTAATGTAACCCTAATTCAGGACTGACTGTGTTGTCTTGTGTTTGCATTACTGCCAGGGAAAACAAGTATATTCATTTTGGCAGATTTATTTTGATTGTCAAATCATAAGGCATTGTATTCCCTCTATTCTTTTTTTCTTTTTTTTGTTTTTTTTTTTAAATATTCAAATAAATATATATAAAAGGATGTACTATTTTACTTCATGTATGAGTAAAGGCTAAGAGGCTTCTGAAATGTTAGCACCATAACTTTCTTCTATATTTAGAATGGGAATAAGTACAGTATAATGATACTGTCCCCCACAGCAAACTCCTGGCCAAGCTGTCAGCCCGTGGCTTGTAGAGCAGCACTCTGTGCTGGGTTAGGAACTGGCTGCAGGGCCAAGCTCAGAGAGTGGTGGTGAATGGTGCCACATCCAGCTGGAGGCCAGTCACCAGTGGCGTCCCCCAGGAATCAGTTCTGGGCCCCATCCAGTTCAATATCTTTATTGATGATCTGGATGAGGGGACTGAGTCCATCATCAGTAAATTTGCAGATGACACCAAGCTGGGGGAAGGTGTTGATCTGTTAGAGACTTGAAGGGCTCTTCGGAGGGACCTTGACAGGCTGGACAGATGGGCACATCCAACATGATGGTATTCAACAAGTCCAAGCACCAGGTGCTGCACTTTGGCCACAACCCCATGCAGTGCTACAGGCTGGGGTCAGAGTGGCTGGAGAGCAGACAGACAGAAAGGGACCTGGGGGTACTGGTTGACAACCAGCTGAACATGAGTCAGCAGTGTGCCCAGGTGGCCAAGAAAGCCAATGGCACCCTAGCATGCATCAAGAATAGTGTGGCCAGCAGGAACAGGGAGGCCATTCTGCCCTTGTACTCAGCACTGGTTAGGCCACACTTTGAGTACTACGTCCAGTTCTGGACTCCTCAATTTAAGGAGGATGTTGAGACTCTTGAATACATCCAGAGAAGGACAATGAAGCTGGGGAGAGGTGTCAAGCACAAGCCCTGTGAGGAGAGGCTGAGGGAGCTGGGATTGTTTAGCCTGGAGAAGAGGAGGCTCAGGGGAGACCTCATTGCTCTCTACAACTACCTGAAAGGTGATTGTAGACAGGAGGGGGTTGGTCTCTTCTCCCAGGCAACCAGCACTAGAACAAGAGGACACAGTCTCAAGCTGCACCAGGGGAAGTTTAGGCTTGAGGTGAGGACAAATTTCTTCACAGAGAGAGTTGTTAGCCATTGGAATGTGCTGCCCAGGGAGGTGGTGGAGTCACCATCCCTGGAGGTGTTCAAAAAGGGATTGGACGTGGCACTTGGTGCCATGATTTAGTGGCATGAGGTGTTGGGTGACAGGTCTTTTCCAACCTTATTGATTCTGTGGTTCTATGATATTTCATCAGGTTAGATAAGAAAAAAAAAAGACAATTTGTGTTCAGGAATTTCTCTAGCTCTTGTTATTATGAGGTCACAAATAATACAATCGAAGAAAACACATTTCTACAACTCTGCATCTTTTCCACTTAATTTTATTGTTTTGTTAATGAAATAATGTTGCAAACTACAAAGGAATATCAGCCCTTTGATAGATCATTTACATTCTTCAGAAAACTTAATGGGGTCTGAAAAGAAGATCTTGATTCTTAAGCATGAGTTGTATGTCCCACTGAAGGAAGGTTTGCACTTCTGTAGAAGGTACAAAATTATCTAATTTTGAAATACCATTTTGTATAGGAGACACTTACATGCAAATGGCTCAAATGATGAGGACAAAAATCGGATTCCTGTCTTAGAAGTCTTGATAATGCTTAAAAAGTACCAGGCACCTCAGGACAAGGCCCTAAACAAACTTGTGATCATGATAGGCAGCTGCTTACATCAGCAATGGAAACTGCTGAGGATGAAATTGTGTTCTCAGGTGTTCTTTTTCTGCATCCTGGGCATCCCTCTGATGCAGGAAGCTCAGGATATTTCAAACTCACAAGCTCTCCCAGTGGAGAGGATACAGCTTTTTCACATGTAAGTAGAATATGACTAGCTCTTCTCTTTGGAATTACAGTGGAGCTTTTGTGAGAAGAAGGACACTTCCCATGAGACAATATTCTGTCTTCCTGAGATGGTTAAATGATCACATTCCACACCATCCAGGGGTGTATAATACACAGCACAGAACCAGGCAATAACTCCAGTTGCTTGTCTTAAATGACAGAAGAATGTTTTTAAGTGAAAATGAGATGCAAAAAAATTGCTTCTCATGATTGATTTATAATCAGTCAAATTTAGGGGGAAGATTTGACTTCAGAGATTCACAGAATCACAGAATGTTAGGGATTGGAAGAGACCTTGAAAGATCATCTATTCCAACTCCCCTGCCAGAGCAGGATCACCTAGAGTAGGTCAGACAGGACTGTGTACAGGTGGGATTTGAATGTCTCCAGTGAGGGAAACTTCACAATCTCTCTGGGCACCCTGCTCCAGTGCTCTGCAGTGAAGAAGTTTCACAAGTATTCAGAGGAATGCACATAACCATCAAAGGCTTTCTGAGCCTTGGCAGCCAGCACTTGTTCACAGTATCACAGTATCACAGTATAACTAAGGTTGGAAGAGACCCCAAGGATCATCGAGTCCAACCTGTCTCGACAGACCTCACGACTAGACCATGGCACCAAGTGCCATGTCCAATCTCCTCTTGAACACCTCCAGGGATGATGACTCCACCACCTCCCTGGGCAGCACATTCCAATGACGAACGACTCGCTCGGTGAAGAACTTTCTCCTCACCTCGAGTCTAAACCTCCCCTGGCGCAGCTTGAGACTGTGTCCCCTTGTTCTGGTGCTGGTTGCCTGGGAGAAGAGACCAACCCCCTCCTGTCTACAATCACCTTTCAGGTACTTGTAGAGGGCAATGAGGTCTTCCCTGAGCCTCCTCTTCTCCAGGCTAAACAACCCCAGCTCCCTCAGCCTCTCCTCATAGGGCTTATGCTCAAGGCCTCTCCCCAGCCTTGTTGCCCTTCTCTGGACACATTCAAGTGTCTCAATGCCCTTCTTAAACTGAGGGGCCCAGAACTGGACACAGTTGTATTATGGAATATTACGGTAAGATTTTCATAATGGTTAAGGGAATTGAAAATTGTCTTATTGAACAAGAAAAAAAAAATCTATTTAAAATCTCTTACATTCTTGACAGATGCAAAAGGGAGTCGGTATAGAAGATTGATGAGGCAAATTTAATATCCTGATTAAGAAAGCCATTATAGTCTGACCCTAGTTTGGCCTATACAGTTCTATATACTGGCATTTAATATGTATCATAAACCAAAAAGTCAGGACATGTTGCCTCAAATTTCTGTAAATATATATGGTTATGTGGGCAAATCAGGAGTAATTCATTATTCAAATGTCTTTTTGCTTTCTTTTCATTAAGAAAAAGAGAAAAGAAAGAAGAAAAAAAAAAGAAGAAAAAGCACAAAAGCTAATCATCTACAAGGAAATAACTTTATTTTCTATTTTAACAACTGTTTTATTCATTACTCAAATAACTGCATTTGCCTGTAAATTGCCTTATCAATTAATGAGTAGTCCTCACATGGGCAATAAGGATAGATATGTTTCACTTACCATATTTTAGGGAAGCAGCTCTCCAAATTGCAAAAAGCTTCCTATGTGCTCCTCTAATACAAACATTTTTACAAGCAGCACAGTTTGTTGAGGTTTTCCTGTATATCTGGTAAATGTTTTGTGTGTTCTGTCTTATGTTTATTGTTTCTAAAGAGACAGTTATTACCAACAATGTACTATAAACTAAACTAACAGCTTCTAGTAAATCATATTTTTATAGCATAAAATATGCTGTCACCTCATTTTTAATGTTATTTCATTCTTCTCTTATTGCTTCCATAACATACCTCTCTCCTTGTTCTTGAAAGTACTGTAATAATAGGAAAATGTTAAATGTTGCTTACACTGAGGAGATCACTGAGTTAAGGAATGCATTTAAAATTAAAAATAAATTTTGTGTTACAGACAAGTTTGTGAAACTTTTTTGAATTTAGCATAATGTAGGCAAAGATTTTCTTAAATAAGTACAAAAACTTAGCATTCAGTGGTGTATTAATGTCCAGAGTTAGGGCTAGGACAGCAATTAAGGGAGGGACAGACATCGTGTACGAACCTCTCTGCCTTCCCAAAGAGAAGAGAGTAAGAGAAAGAGACTGATGGGTTGGCAAAGCAAATGAAAACAGCTTTAATGAAAATAATAATAATAAAATATATACAAAACCATACTGAATCAATATCAAATGGTGGCAAGTCACCACTGGCACTACTGATGCTGGGGACAGGCACTGGGGAAATCCCAGACTGAACTCTGAAGCAGATAGAAACTGCACGCAGGAGCTGGATTCTGGAACTGGATTCAGAAGCTCATGGATTGGGATGTGGCCAGCAGGAGCAGGGAAGTTCATTGTACCACTTTACTCTGCCCTGGTTAGGCCACACCTTGAGTACTGTGTCCAGTTCTGGGCCCCTCAGTTTAAGAAGGACATTGAGACACTTGAATGTGTCCAGAGAAGGGCAACAAGGCTGGGGAGAGGCCTTGAGAATAAGCCCTATGAGGAGAGGCTGAGGGAGCTGGGGTTGTTTAGCCTGGAGAAGAGGAGGCTCAGGGAAGACCTCATTGCTGTCTACAACTACCTGAAGGGGGGTTGTAGCCAGGAGGGGGTCAGTCTCTTCTCTCAGGCAACCAGCACCAGAACAAGAGGACACAGTCTCAAGCTGCACCAGGGGAAGTTTAAGCTGGAGGTGAGGAGAAATTTCTTCACTAAGAGAGTTCGCCATTGGAATATGCTGCCCAGGGAGGTGGTGGAGTCACCATCCCTGGAGGGGTTCAAGAGGGGATTTGACTTGGCGCTTGGTGCCATGGTCTAGTCATGAGGTCTGTGGTGACAGGTTGGACTTGATGACCTTTGAGGTCTCTTCCAACCTTGGTGATACTGTGATACTGTAAAGCAGAATGGACAGAGCCCTCCTCAGATGCCAGCCACTGGAGAAGAGTGATCCCACCTTGGTGTTCCCTCAGCTTTCTTGTGAATATGAGATATATGGAATGGAATACCTGGTTGATCAGTTTAGGGTCAGCTGCCCTGTCTACTCCTCCCTGCGAGTAAGGCTTTTTACTTTCTGCACCCCCAAAATGGTTCACAAGATTTAGAAGTGATTTTGATCTGCAAACCAGTCCTTGATGCTGGCTATAAATGTCAAGCATTATCATCACTAGAAGCAGACACTGTCCATGAAAATGTGCCATAAACTGCAGACAGTGCAGGTAATTTGAACAGACTGAGCCAAAAATTAAAACTACTGAACAAAATTAGTTCTGTT
This sequence comes from Dryobates pubescens, assembly GCF_014839835.1. Taxonomy (NCBI): domain Eukaryota; kingdom Metazoa; phylum Chordata; class Aves; order Piciformes; family Picidae; genus Dryobates; species Dryobates pubescens. Next base: position 7,066,789 of record NC_071657.1, read on the forward strand.
CTAACTTGAGCCAGGACAGCTAAGTAATTACAACTTGGTTGTGTTTACTGCAACAAGGGTTTTTATTGTCATTACACTTTATTTAGTTCACAGAAGTATTTCACTGTAAAAGCTTCTGCTGCTTATGAAATTCTAGTTCATTTTTATTTTAACATGCACGGCATAGTTTATGGCCTTTGTTGTACTAGAAAACCTGAAAATAAATAGTTCCATGAGCAAAGATAGCCATATGGTCCCTGGGGTTGCTCATGGACAAGAAGGTGGACATGAGCGGACAGCGTGAGCTTGCAGCCCCGGGAGGCCAGTTGTGTCCTGGGCTGCATCAAAAGCACCATGGCCAGCAGATCATGTAAGGTGATTCTGCCACCTTACTCTGCTCCTGTGAGACCTCACTTGGAGTACTGAATCCAGGTCTGGAGCCCTCAATATAGATAGGACATGAACCTGATGGAGTGGATCCAGAGGAGGGCCACAAAAATTATCAGGGAGTTGGAGCAGCTCTGCTCCAGGGTGAGGAAGCTGGGGAAGTTCAGCCTGGGAAGTGGTGGAAGTGCTATCCCTGGATGTTTTTAAGGCCAGACTGCATGTAGCTCTGGGCAATCTATCTAACAGAAAGTTTCCCTGCCCATGGCAGGGTGATTGGAACTAATGATCCTTGAGGTCCCTTCCAACCCTGACAATTCTGTGATTCTGCGAAAAGAGTAGGCTCTGGGTAAACATTATAGTGGCATTCCAGTACCTGAAGGGGTCCTGCAAGAAGGATGGAGAGAGACTGTTTACAAGGGCCTGCAGTGATAGGATGAGGGTCAACTAAAGAGTAGATTTAGATTGGATATTAGGAACAAGTTCTTTACCATGAGTGGTGGAACACCAGACCAGGTTGCCTGGGGTGGTGGTTGGGGTCCCATCCCTGAAGATACTTCAGGTAAGCCTTGACAGGGCTCTGGGCAACCTGATCTAGTTGAGGATGTCCCTGCTTACTGCAGGGTGGGGGTTGGACTGGATGACCTTGAGAGGTCCCTTCCAACCCAGACCATTCTATGATTCAGTATAGAAAACTGACCTGCAACGAGAAACCAAATGAAGTTCACGTGTATAGTGTATGACAGGGTTCAAAAGGAAGAACATTTCGAGTCAGAAAGAAACACTGTAATTTCTCTATGCTATCTAGAGCTAGTTGTGCCCTAATTTACACATTTTCTTTGCTTCCTGACCTTGATTGCTAAAACTGAGGAATTTCTAGAAATATGCATCTGCTTGTGAAGCCTAACTCTTTTGCCAAGAGAAATTTGTGAACAGAAAAAAAAAAAGAGATAAGCAACCTGTGAGGGAGCTCCTCACACCTCCACCACTCTCTGGCACAGGCTGTTGTCACATGTGCATCTCTTCTAATTAGCACTTTTCTCCAAAGCACACAGGCTAGTGGTGAAGTACTCAAAATCTGGGCATGCTCCTTCTTGCCTCTGCCTGACTGAACCAAGATAGACCTTTCCACACTCAGGGAATGCTTTACAGATCCTCTTCAATGTCAGTGTGTTGCTAGAGAAGTTCAAAGTAAAGAACCTACAAGGAGATGAGATTTCATTCTGATTTAGTTTGTATCAGCAAGAAACTGATGAGCAAAAGGATTAAGAGGTTTAGGATTCAATGGATAGATGCATAAATGATAGGTGCTCTTAGAGATCTGATTAATTATCTTATTGTGAAATAGACCTTCCACATCAGAAAGAGGCAAGGAAAAGTGCTGGAGGCCTTAAAAGAATTTTCATACTTTAGCAGTTTTCAGTTAACTCTGGCAATAATCAATAAAAAATTCATTATTGATTTGGATTTTGTCCCTGTCCTGTGCTTTTTACATGCTATTGGAAATCTGTAAAAGTTTTCCTCATGCTTCAGTAATCCTGTCTTTGCAAATTAATTACTCTTGCTCTCTTTGTTTTGTATATATTAAAAGAATAATTATCTGCAAATGTATTGCAACATTTCTTCCTGATGCAGGGCTACTATTGATGTAGTAACTTCAATACAGTCATCTGCTTGTGTCTCACTCGATCTCTCTTTTTTGTGGTCATAGATCAAGTTCAGGCTTTCCAAAGGGGAAGCTAAAGGCCTTGGGCTTGTATGAGAAGCATCAAGAACCACTTTGTGTTGTTGCCATATTGGCTGCATTACATTCTCTGACAAAATGGAAGGATTTGTTTACCTCTTTAATACTAGCCCATGACCAGCTCAGAGGATCAGTTACTTCCTTTCAATAATTTATCTCTTTTTCCTTTTTTTTTTTTTTGGTTTGTTTTTGACAAAAATTGCTCCTTGTGGAATTTTTTATAAGCTCTGAACTGATCCTTCTTTTCAGTTGTCTTTTTCATCAAGATGACAGAAATATTATCATGAAATTTAACATTTACAGAGGCAAAAGTAGAAGGATGATCTTTAAAGACAAATATAATCTCATAAATAAATATATTTTTTTAATAGAAAGAGCTCTCTGACAGATCATTTCACATCTGATGTGGATTTTTTGCATGCTGCATTACTGTATTTGGGATAATACATGATCAGAGGTTGTACTGTGCATTGCAGTTTAAGTAAAGAGCAATTACTCTGTGCTGTTGTGTAAGTAGAACTGCATTGGAGAAGACTGCTGGTGTCTTAAAATTTTAGTTGCTAGGACATATGCTTGCACTTTTCAGTCTATTACACAGGATGAGAATGTAGACAAATATTTAATCTATTTCCCAGGTACATACATGGGAAAGTTTCTACCTTTGTTTTTGGCTTCTACCTACAGCTCAAATACTGTCTTGAATACTGTTTGGGGGCCTCCTTGAGCAACAGGCTTGTAGTAAGATGCCCCACAAAAGATCACAGGGCTGCATTTCTGATACTGCAGTGCATGGACCAGTGCTGATGTTATAGAGCTTTCTAATGTTGATTCCTTTTCTTAGAAGGGACAGAAGCACCCAGAAAGTCTTTCTACCTCTTCCAAAAGCTCTGCTTTTCCTACAGAAAGAAGTATAGCAATTGGAGGTGTTTCTAAAAGAACAATGCAAATGACAGGGGAACTTGCTAATAGAGTTAATAACTGTGGTACTTACAGAGAACATAGACTGGTGGAAGAGCTGCTACTGCCCCAAGTTAAGATGTACTATTTTTTCAAAACTAAGTTCTTATGCTCCGAAAGTCCAAGCTCATTGTTTTACCTGATGTCCTCTCCTGCATGCCTGGCTAATCAGAGAGCTTTGGGTAGAACTCAGGAAGAAAAGGAAAGCCTACTGGCTATGGGAGGAAGGGCAGGCAGCTCATGAAGAGTACAAGTTTCTTGCAAGGTATTGTAGGGAGAAAATTAAAAAGGCCAAAGCTGAACTGCAACTTAATCTGGCCACTGTCATTAAAGATAATTAAAAAATGTTTCTATAAATATGCTAAAAGAGCTAGGGAGAATGACCACCCACTACTGGATTGGGGAGGGAACCTGGTGACCAAGGACAAAGAAAAGGCTGAGCTGTGGTACAGCTGCTTTCCCTCAGTCCTTGTCAGTGATACCAGCTGCTCCCTGGGGGTTCAGCTCACAGAACTGGAAGGCAGGATTGGAAGCAGAACGCAGGCCCCATAACTGGGGAAGAAATAATCAGAGGCCTATCGTGCCACTTAGATGTGCACAAGTCTATGGGACTGGATGAGATCCACCCAAGGGTAGTTAAGGAGCTGGCAGATGTGCTCACCAAGCCACTCACCATTATTTGTCAACAGTCCTGGCTAACCAGGGAGGTCCCAGTTGATGAAGGCTGGCAAATGTGATGCCCATCTACAAGAAGGGCTGGAAGGGTGATTCAGGGAACCACAGGTCTGTCAGTCTGACCTCTGTTATGAAAGGTCATGGAGCAGGTCATCCTGAGTGCCATCACATGGCACTTACAAGACAGCCAGGGGATCAGGCCCAGTCTGCATGGGTTTATGAAATGCTGGCAGGTCCTGCCTGACCAAGCTGGTCTCCGTCTGCAGCAGGGTGACCTTCCTAGTGGATGAGGGAAGAGCTGTGGACATTGTCTACTTGGACTTTAGCAAATCCTCTCCTTCAGAAACTTCTGGCACAAGGCTTAGATCAGTGCACTGAGGTGAAATATGCAAACATAATCCCTCACATGCCAGGCAGCCTCCATAAACAGAATACAAAGGCATTTGCAGCTATAATGCCTGTCACAGTCCACTGACCCTCAATCAGGTTATTCCACCAGCTGTTAACCTGCTTTCTCAAGTCTCCTCTCTCCTGTGGCCATATTTTATCCAACCAGTCTGCTCCAGCTTACGCAAAATAGGTGTGGACCTGAGACCTGAGTGATTCATACTGCCAGATGGCAGCAGATCCAAAGGCAGAGCCTGTGAGCTGGATAAAAAACTGGCTGGATGGCCAGGCTAAAGAAGTGGTGGTGAATGGAGTTAATTCTGGATGGTGCCTGGTCCTTAGTAGTGTTCCCCAGGGTTCAGTACTAGGTCCTCCCCTCTTTAATGCCTTTATCAATGATCTGGATGAGGAGATTGAATACAGTCTCAGTAAATAAGCAGATGACACCAAGATGGGTGACTGTTGATCTGCTGGAGGGTAGAGAACCTTTACAATGGGATCTGAACAGGTTAGACCAACGGGCCATGGCTAATTGCATGAGGTTCCACAAGGCCAAGTGTCAGGTCCTGTCCATGCGTCACAACAATCCCATGGCGAGCTACAGACTTGGGGATGTATGGTTGGAAACCTGCATCTTGGAGAGGGACCTGGGGGTATTGGTTGACAGTCAACTGAATATGAGTCAGTAGTGTTCCCAGGTTGCCAAGAAGGCCAATGGCATCCTAGATTGTATTAGAAATGCTGTGGCCAGCAGGAGCAGGTTGGTGTTCAGCACTGGTGAGGCCACACCTTGAGCATTGTGTTTGTTCTGGGGCCCTCACTATAGGAAGGACACTGAGGTGCTGGAGCATGTCCAGCAAAGGGCAGCAAGACTCAGGAAGGGCCTTAAGCACATGGCCTTCAAGGAACAGAGTGGCTGGAGAGCGGTCAGGTGGAAAGGGACCTGGGGGTATTGGTTGACAGTAGGCTGAACATGAGCCTGCAGTATGCCTAGGAGGCCAAGAAGGCCAATGGCATCCTGGCATGCATCAGGAATAGTGTGGCCAGCAGGAGCAGGGAGGTCATTATGCCTCTGTACTCAGCACTGGTTAGGCCACACCTTGAGTCCTGTGTACAGCTCTGGGCCCCTCAGTTAGAGAAAGAGGTTGAGTTGCTGGAATGTGTCCAAAGAAGGGCAACAAAGCTGGGGAGAGGCTTGGAGTACAAGCTCTATGAGGAGCATCTGAGGGGAGATGGAGCTGTTTAGCTTGGAGAATAGGAGGCTCAGGGGAGACCTTACTGCTGTCTATAACTACCTGAAGGGAGGTTGTAACCAGGTGGGGGCTGATCTCTTCTCCCAGGCAACCTGTGACAGAACAAGAGGACACAGTCTCAAGCTGTGCCAGGGGAGGTTTAGGCTGGATGTTAGGAAGAAGTTCTTCACAGAGAGACTGGCCATTGGAATGGGCTGCCCAGGGCGGTAGTGGAGTCACCATCACTGGAAGTGTTTAAAAAGAGACTGGATGAGGCACTTATTGTCATGGTTTAGTTGATTAGATGGTGTTGGGTGATGGGTTGGACTTGATGATCTTAAAGGTCTTTTCCAACCTGGTTTAAAAAAAAAATAATTAAAAAATGGCTGAAGAAGCTGAGGCTGTTCAGTCTGGCAAAGAGGAGGCTGAGGGGAGACCTCATCACACTCTACAACTACCTGAAGGGAGGTTGGAGCAAGGAAGGGACCAACCTCTTCTTGCTGACAAGTAGCAGGACTAGAGGAAATGGTTATAAGCTGCTCCAGGGCAGGTTAGGCTGTATATTAGGAAACATTTTTTCACTGAAAGGGTTCTCAAACATTGGAATGGCTGTGTCCAGGGCAGTGATGTGGTCACCATGCCTGGAGGTGTTTAAGTGTTGTGTGGACCTGGCGCTTAAGGGCATGGTTAAGTGTTGACCCTTCAGTGCAGGGTTATAGGTTGCACTAGACAGTCTTGAAGGTGTCTTCCAACTGGATATATTCTGTGATTTTGTGATTCTGTAAAGTACATCCAGTCTTGCATCTTCACAATTCTGTGCTTGTTTTAACAGAGTGCCTGTACAGAATGGGACCTCTGAGTCAGTTCAGACTGAGGGTATCTATTTTCTTGTATCATGGTTTCATTTGTGAAGGGGCACTCCAAGATCAGGATTGCAGTTTTTCTCAGTAAAGTCTGAGCCTCACTTGTAAGTATGCTGATCTCTGAAATTTCCTGAAGTACAAAAATCTTGGTTCCCTCATTTGTGCAGGGCTATGTTTGGGACTTTGGCACAATTGTTCGAAAATTCATCTTACAGTTATGGTGTGGTTCTCATTCTTCTAATCTGTGTCCAAATCTTGCCTTGAAGTTCTGTATACACCTGCTAGGGTACATTCTTCACATCCAGGAAGAAGGTTTTGCCAGGTTCCATCCCAGCTGCAGGGTTTGTGGAAAGAGGGAATATTTGCATTTCTGAGGTGCTGATGGGAGATGAAATAGTACACATAGTCAGGCATCTGCAGAAAACTAACAGCAGAACAAATATATACCATACATCCTCCAAGTCCAATTTAGTAACTCTTAAAGGGTTAACAGTAATTTCTAAGCATTTAGCAGCCTCCTTTTAAACACAGTAATATTTTGCATCCTGCACATACTTCATCAAGATTATTTGATCTGGTACCCACAGGATGAGAATAAACTGTTTGTCTTTAATAATGTAATGGATTTTTCATGAGTTAGTGTCATAGTGTGTTTTAAATAGTTTCTCACTTACTGGGTATTACTTTTTATTTTATTACAACCTGAAACTCATAAGCTGTTAAAGATCTGTGTTGTCCATGTTATTTCTACAGAATATACTTGGTTGCTAATACACCAAGTCAGTAACAGTGACTCAGTGATGATTATAAAAAGCCGATAATGTAATTATTTTTAATTCCTGTATCTGATCTTTAAATCACTGACAGAGTCACTGTCCACAGGATGCTTGCTTATTTGTGTGAGCTACTTTTCAGAATCACCTTCTTCATTCAGAAAGCTTTGCTTTTTGTGGCACAGTGATGGTTTTCCAAATTGAGAACATCCTTTGCAAGAGAAGTCTAAACTACTCTGCTATCCAAATCATGCCCAGCTTTCATCTGTATATTAACAGAGCAGAAAAATACAATATCAATTCTTACTGGTACAGCAGTTTTAAGTAGATGGTGCATTTAATAAGGCCATTGTGTAAAGGTTAAATCTTGTATAAATCGTGCCATTTTAGGGAGACAGCCTAAATATGGCTTTGAAAATTATCACACAAGGATCTAAAATACACTTTCTGTTTTACTTTTCTTAATCTGCGTTTCATTTGTCTATGAGGGACATACAATAATGGCTTTTGCAACTAAGAGGGGATTTCTGTTGTATTTCTGTAGCAATTTACCCCTGGTGGGACAACTGTTTTAATCTCAATATGGGTCCTCCTCCTGAACCAAAGCCCTAGAGGAAAACTGGCAGGAGAGGCATGAGATCAGACATGCTCTCGAATGCAAATGACACAGTTTTGTGAAGTTCTAATCAGCCACTGCTCTCGTTGCCTAGAATATCTTGCCAGGAAGAAATGCTGTAGGGTCCTTTGCTGAAGTTCCCTTTTTCACTGCAGTGGGTGTCTGATTCTGAACTCACTTTGAGCATTGCTAGTCAGCAGCTTTGCTCAACCAACCATAAATGAGGGCAGCTGTGATTTCCTTTTATACACTGGTTTGCTTGGTTTGCCATTTCATTTTTATTCACTATTCTTATTTACAATTTGTAACAATGTTATTGTGTGTATTTATTTTAAGATTTCTTCCTTGTTATATCCCAAAAGACTGCCAGTTGTTGCTCACTTACGTTACTGCAGCATAAAGTATACTAACTGCCTTCCTTCAATAGGGGAGGGTAAATACATGTTTGTGCAAATGGAGAGGAAAGAGAAAAGCAAAGAACAAAGTCACAGAAGTGAGGAAGGAATTGCATCACAAAATGCCCCTTGAAGTAAATGTTTTCATGATTTTCCTAGCAACCTTTCTTCTACAACTATTTAAATGGATACCTTATGAAAAATATTCAGAAGTTCACAAGCAATTTTATAATTTTTATTTAAATTTAAATGAAGACGGTTTGGGGCTTTTTTTGTGTGTGTGTGTGAATGTTAACATAAACATTAATGAAATATTGTGAAGATGCCTATTTTAAAATTCCTGGAAAATTACCATTCATAATTGCCTATAAATAAAATCAATGAAATCATGACAGCTCAGCTGTAAGCTCTGATCTAGTCAAATTGTTGCAAACTCTTCCAACACAGACTACCTGGGGTAGCTTTGAATGTGAAACTGCATATTATTCGTATGACTACTAATTTATTTCTCACCAGGGCAGACAAGGAAGAGTTTGGAAAACACCTTGAAGAAGCAGGCCATACAAAATTAATACCCACCTTTCTCTTATAAACTCAGAAGATGTATCTAAACTGTTTAGTAGGACTGGTGGAGACTTGTGTGGATGTCTCCTTTGAGGACCATGGTTTGCCTCAATCTCATGGTTAAAAACCTGTAAAGCATAACAGCTGTTGGAATATCCTGGAATCCCTCTTCCTTCCAAATATGCTTCATGATAATTAGAGGCTTGGCCTATTATTTCTAAGACCTACTATAGAATCTCTACAATATGGATTCCTTTTAAGCTTTTTGTTAAGTTAATCTTTCTGTTCTGGAGAATGAAAACGTTTGCCTTCATATTGCTGCCTACCATCCCCACAGGCCACACATATAAAGCTTGAGGGGTATATTGCTGTCCTCGGAATGAAGCAGAACATCAAGTCTGTTCCTCCAGTCTACCCCACCTCCTTTGCTTTCTCCATTTAATTTCTTCTGCTTCAAGACCAGATGCCTTTAATTAACACAGAGTAATAATATCTTGTAATGGGTTGGGGCAGGTCCCCTCCCCACCACAGGCAGAAATAACGACTCAGGCAAACGGATTGCAAAAGTGATGAAAGTTTAAATAGAAAGCAGTGAATGTTACAGAAAACCCAAAGCGCAGTGACAAAGAAAGATCCCATCCCCACCTGAGGGTGCATCCAAAACCCCCAGGGCTCCTTCTTCCCCCTCCCTCTGCTGGGCTAGTCTCAGCTGGCCAGGCCTGAGACTGCCCATCCCCCTGTGGCCTTGGGCCCAGTCAGGCCCATGGCCGGGAGATCTCTCCCCCAGTTACCAAGTCTCGGAGAGGGAAGGAAAGAGGAAGTGCCAGACTCCGCACTGGATCTTATAGTGGTGCAAAGAATTATGGTAGGAAATACACAATTTCCTGTGTCCATCCCTCTGGGCTGGACTTCTGGACACAGGAAGTGAATGCACCAGGGGGGCACCCAACTCAAACTACAACATGCCACCCCTGTATTTCATACCATAATCCTTGCACCCAAACACATCATCAGATCAGAAAACTTCTGATGACATGTCCGGCAGAGTCCATATCTTCATCTGGGCGTCCACTCAAACAGTCTCTCATTCAGGCTCAAGCATCAGTCTATTCTAGTTCTTCTCCTCATGTGATGGAACCTCCCAGCGACGCAGTCGTCCTCCTGCAGCGTGAATTCCTTGTGGACTCCTTGGGACATCCTGGTCACCTGGAAATACCTCACAACTTCTCAGCCAAGCCTTTACTCTCCTATTCAGCAGCAAATTCTCCACCCCTGGGGCAGGCCAGTCGGAACAATCCGGCTCCACGACTGCCTTTTTCAATCCATCCAGGGTGCCGCAGCCAACCGCTTTCACGCGGACCAAAGCTACACGGATGCATGTCAGAGGCACTCCGCACCCCCCGGCTGGTCGCTCGCGTACCGAGGCAGGACAGCATCCGGCTGCACAACCTCCACCCCCGGAAGAGGGAGGAGCTGCGCCACAGCCCGCTGAAGAAGCAGGGAGGCGGAGCCAGGTGCTCGGCGCCATTTTCGGAACACGTCCGAAAACACCAGGGAAAGATTTACAGCTGCCGCCGCCGCCTGAACGCAGCCCGGCTCGGGCGGTGCCGCCGCCGCCGCTTGAACGCGGCCCGGCCCGGCCCCCGCCGTCTCTGTCGCCGCGATGCAGAGTCCGAGTCACCTCCAGCAGTCGCTTGCCCGCTCGCCGCGGGTGTCCGCTCCCCGCAGCGGCCGCGGGCCGACCACGCTCTGCTTGCCGCTGCCCCTCCTCCGCTCCCTGCCGCTCCGCAGAGAACGAGGAGAAGGCAGGTCTTGCCTTCTTAGGCTACTCGAGCATTCTTAAGCTACCCTGGGCAGAAAGTCACAGAAAGAACCACCCCTCGCTGTTCCCAAACAACAGGAGGGACTTCCATGTCATCAGCTACGCACCAGCTATCCTTCTGCAGTCCACAGGAGTTCACACAGTCGCCCCGGCAACAACACCTGAGCCCCAACTTTCCAAACCCAAACCGACGCCCAGAACTAAATTTAAACTCTCCATCTTTTGCAATCCAAGCTGCAGTTGGCCCCACATTGGGCGCCAAAATGTAATGGGTTGGGGCAGGTCCCCTCCCCACCACAGGCAGAAATAACGACTCAGGCAAACGGATTGCAAAAGTGATGAAAGTTTAAATAGAAAGCAGTGAATGTTACAGAAAACCCAAAGCGCAGTGACAAAGAAAGATCCCATCCCCACCTGAGGGTGCATCCAAAACCCCCAGGGCTCCTTCTTCCCCCTCCCTCTGCTGGGCTAGTCTCAGCTGGCCAGGCCTGAGACTGCCCATCCCCCTGTGGCCTTGGGCCCAGTCAGGCCCATGGCCGGGAGATCTCTCCCCCAGTTACCAAGTCTCGGAGAGGGAAGGAAAGAGGAAGTGCCAGACTCCGCACTGGATCTTATAGTGGTGCAAAGAATTATGGTAGGAAATACACAATTTCCTGTGTCCATCCCTCTGGGCTGGACTTCTGGACACAGGAAGTGAATGCACCAGGGGGGCACCCAACTCAAACTACAACATATCTTTGCAGCTAGTTCGAAAAGTTGTGTATCTTTGGTTAGGGCTGTTGGATGGTCACTATCTTTTCCCACAGTTCCTATTCCAGAGTTCTAGTACAGGAGGAAAGCTGGTATACAGAGAGCAATGTGATACATACCTTTTGTAAGTTTTTCACACCTGAGAGTAATTCTACTAGGATTACCTATCTTTTTTTCCCCCTTCTCTATTTAAAAGGCTACTGTTGTGCTGCTTTGGTTTTAGGAAAAAAAATCCATGGGAGTTAGATCTCTACATTTGTCTTATGTTATCACAGTCTTTCATAGAATACATAGAATACATAGAATAAACCAGGTTGGAAGAGACCTTCAAGATCATCGCGTCCAACCCATCACCAATCCAACACCGCCCAAGCAACTAACCCACAGCACCAAGCACCCTGTCAAGTCTTCTCCTAAAAACCTCCAGTGATGGCGACTCCACCACCTCCCCAGGCAGCCCATTCCAATGTGCAATCACTCTTTCTGTATAGAACTTTTTTCTAACATCCAGCCTGAACCTCCCCTGGCGCAGCCTGAGACTGTGTCCTCTTGTTCTGGTACTGCTTGCCTGGGAGAAGAGACCAACATCTGTCTGTCTACAACCTCCCTTCAGGTAGTTGTAGAGAGTAATAAGGTCACCCCTGAGTCTCCTCTTCTCCAGGCTAAGCAACCCCAGCTCCCTCAGCCTCTCCTCGTAGGGCTTGTCATCTTAAATATCTCTGCTCTTCACCCTGTCTTTCTTGCTATACAAGTCTATGGTGTCATCTGAATGTCACCTTCCACTGTCCCCTCCATAGGTCTGTTCCCAGAGTCAAGCATTGCTTGCCTTATTAATCCTTATTAATTTCAACTTCCACCTATGTAGTGTGGTTCACTTTTTTGTTCCTTCCACCTCCTAACGTCTCACATATTTAAAGAAGAGAGCGATCTACATCCATATTTAATATATTTCAAAACTTCATTTGTCATATTGCCATTGCAATGGGTAACCCATAAGTGACACAAATTTTCCATGTCATGTTTAACTGTTAGGGTTTTTTTCCCAGTGTCATTTTACAATTATATGCCCCAAATTAAAGTCATAAAAGTTCGTCTGCTTCAGTAATATTTGGAAGCCGTTTTACATTCATCTAACTTTGGTTTTAATAATGCAAAGCTTATCTCATTGAAGAGAATGTTATCTTCTGACAGTTAACAATTGTCTTTCAATTCTAACAGTTGCTATGCTCTGTTAGGTTCATACCATGAATTAGAAATCATTGCCATTAATGCACTTTTAATTGCAGTACCTTCTGAAACTAGACAGGATATTAAATATGAATTATGACAAATGTTTTCTGTAAGTATTCTTTATCAAGAAAGAATTCTTTTTTTTTAATTGTTTGAACTTTATTTCATGCTTTGAGATGACAAGCAAAACAGGTCATTCATTATATGTTGTTCTAGTAAAAGTGAATGAAAATTGCACAATTTTGTTGCAGCAGTACAGAAATCCTGTGAAGATTTTTTTTGCTAACTATTCAGTAGCAGTTGGAAGAAAAAACAAAATCAGATTCCTGCTACTGAGAATTAAATTATTTGAATTGCTTAGGATATTTACTTTTTAACTCCTCTTATCAGAGTTTTAAATTAGACCTTACATAGGAAAACTTTTTTAGTTGATGCACTTTGTATGATGTAGCTGAGGACTAGAAATCAAATACATCTCTCTATGAGGCAGAAGGACACAGTAGCAGCAAAGTCTGTTGGTGATGTGAAGCAACCTTTGGCAAGTCACTGGATCTCTCTTTTTCAAGCTACTGTAAGGATAAGGATGAGAGATGCTTGGTGATGCTCAATTTTACTCGTGGTTTCACTGTCTTGCTTTGGTTGCTGTTTTCATTCCATGATTTTATCAACGCACAAATGACTTTTCAGTCCAGATAAATATTTTCTCTACAAGTCTGCAGTTAAAATGTACAGGGTTTTGTTTCATTTGTTTTTCATCTTTCATTTTCTCTGAAGGATTTCTACAGTCATTCTCCAATAATGAGCAAAAAAATGGAGGGAAAGTAGCTCATCCACACTGCTAGTCTGAATTTGGTGAGAGGAAGACAGAGTTATAGGGCTACAAACTATCTCTGTCCTCCCCTTTATCAGAGATAAATTTGTAGGTGTGTTGTCAAAACTCACACATTGCCAGCAAATTATAAGGTTCAAAACTGCATTGGCTGTTATTGAAAGTCACAGTTAGAAGAAAAAAACATCAACAAAACGGAAAGCTATCTCTGAAAATAAGGAAGTGGAAACTCTATACCTATATTCCTAATTTCAGTTGCCAGAACAGTGCTGTAACTTATTTACTGATATCTACAAATAAAATTATGCTGAAATTGATCCAGTCAGGGTAGGAAAATGAGGAGTGACAGGTAACATTCTGAGGCAAAGAACACATTACATGAAATGAGTCTGATTTCTTTCTCTGAGAAGGTAACGTGCTTTTGTGGATAGGATGGAAGAAGTAGATATGATATCTTGACTTTTGTGGATAAGAGGGAAGTGGTAGATGTGATATCTTGACTTGTGTCAGGCTTTGAGACTTTACATTCTGACATATGACCTTGGAGAGCACCGTGCAGAATACATTATGGAAAGCACTGGCTAGAAACTTGTTTGCAGAGATTAATTACCACTGGTTCATAATCAGAAATGTGTAACAAGTATTGATATTCAGTAATTTTCATCAGTACTCTGAAAGATAGAATGCAAACTGTTTATTAAATTTGCAGATCAAGCTACGCTGAGGGAGATTACAAAGTTTCAGGCTCCAGCACATTACAAAGTGTTAGTTACTCAAGTGAGCAAAGTCACAGGACAAGGAACAAGTTGGTAACAGCTATTTCACAGAGGATATCGGGGGATTTAAACCAAACATAATCTCAGACTGAGTCAGAAATTATACACCGTTGTAAAGCAGCTGGTTGCACTTAAAGATTTATAGCAATGGACACTGTCTCAAAGACAGCAAGCTACTCACATTTTCCTGTTGTGATTTAAACTGAAGTATTGCATGAAGTCTAGGGTTCTGCAGATTTAAGAAGGATGCTAAATAACTGTAGGGGATCCAGAGGAGACACTGAAAGTTCAACACTCATCTTACTCAAGGGAGCCTGGTAATGACAGAACTAATGTCAAATATATCATGGATGGCTGTGAAAGAAGTAACCGTCCCTGGAGACGTTCAAGAGGGGATTGGACGTGGCGCTTGGTGCCATGGTCTAGTAGTCATGAAGTCTTGGGTGACAGGTTGGACTTGATGATCTTTGAGGTCTTTTCCAACCTTGTTGATTCTATGATTCTGTGATAAAAGCAGACCATTGTACTTCGGCATTTCTGTTGTAAAAGTTCAAGTGTCTTTCTAACAGCTCACATAGATGATACAAGAAATAAAGTACTAAATAGATGCAAGAAATAAAGTACTAGACAGAAGTTAAACCTTTATAGTGCTTATTCAATGAACAGGAAGGGTCAGGTTGCTTAAACATGATCTTTCTTTTCAGACTTAAGCAGCTTTTCAGTTTGGAAGAGAAATCATTATTGCTGAAATAAGTAATAATGAATGATGTGGGTATTATTCAAATTTTCACAGAAGAAAAGAGAACTAAGAATGATTTATTTTCTCTTTCAGTCAATAGAAGCTTTACTTTGACTTACTTTTATTTGGGGAGCAATTATAAGACAGCATTGATGGTGTTTGTCTCCACATAAATACAGTACATTTTTACATATGTTTAGAGAGTTGTTAATTCCATGCAGTTTTGATTCATAACCATTTTATAAACAGGGAAAAATATCTATTCCAGCCATTCGGAATGACAAGTGTCCTAACCCATGTGCATGAAATAAAGTGTGTGAAGGAAATTATCACCTCCAATATGATATGAAATGTCTATGTGTGGTTGGTTGGGTGATACTCAACTGACTGAAAATCTAAAGGGCAGTTAACAGATAAAAAAAAATTAAAAATATAAAAAAAGATTTTTAAAAAGTCTAAAAATTACTACTGTTCTTTGCCATTGCCACAATTTTCTTCAGAGACAAAACAATGCTGCTCATCCCAATAGTCTCTTCCAGGTATCCTAATGCTTTGTGTAGTCCTGTTAGAGACATACTTCACCAATCTTTGGGTAAGGAAGGGCAAGTAAGTGGCTGGGAGAAGACTTCCATTATTTTTCCTCCTTCTTATGTGTAACTAGCACCAGAATTCATGTTCCAAGTTGCTATAAATTTGGTGAGCAGAAAGAAAAATCTTTTCCAGCAAAAACCTTTCAGAAATATGTATCTCTTGCTGAAGTTTCACTTTGGTGGTTTTTTTCCAACTAGCTATCTAGATGATAGCTGGTTTTGTGATAGGAACACAAGCCTATGATAAATAAATAGATATTCAGGCAGGTTGTAAAATGAAACAGGGGTTGGACTCAAAGATCTCCAGAGGGCCCTTCCAAGCCCTAACATCCTGTGATCCTGTGAAGCAGGTTTTTTTATTTTAAATTGGGTTTGGACATGGTTTAGGTCAAATAAATTTACAAAAATAATCAATAGAAACATCTTCATTACCTTGCCACCTACTCTCTGAGGCCTTCTTGATGCTATCATGATAATCTCAAAGGAAGCAGGCTTTACCGCTGTTTGGTTCGAGGGTTTTTGGTGTTCTGTTTTGTTTTTCTTTGTATTTTTTTTCCTTTGTTTATTCATTCTGGAATAAAGTGAGAAATTGTAGAAAAATTGAAAAAACAAAACAAATAGCAACAAAACAAACAGACAAACAAAACCAACACAAAACCCCAAACAAAGAAATAAACGCACCCCCCCAAAAAGCACAGAAAAAAGCCCCACAAAAATAACAACCAACCCCGCCCCCCAAACACAACAGAAAAGAACACCTAAAACAACACCCCAAAGCAAAGCAAACCAACCTAAAAAAACCCAAAACAACCCCCCACAAAAACACCAAAAACCCAAACTAAAACTCAAACCACTAAAAGTTTGACCAAAGAGAGGTAATGTCTTCAGTAACTTTGGTAGAAACTAAAAAGCAGAAGTCTTAAAAGCAAAGTAGAGTGGACTACATGACTTTTAAAAGTCCCTTCCAGCCCAAATAATTTGATGCTTCTGTGATTCTATGATTAATTTTACACAAATGATAAATTCTCTCAATTGTAGCTCCTGGTTTGGGTTATGGGGAGGACATTGTACTTCCTGCTGCATAATAACTGATCAAGAACTGGCTTGTTTTGGAAGAGAGAAATGGCAATGCCTCTTCAGCCCTATCCTCAGATTAACTCCTGAGGTATGGAAAAACACAAGTCTCCCTGTTATCATCTTGCCATCCTTGATCTATGGATTTCATTTGGAAACTGCTAATCTAAGATTAGTCTCATTGTTTCTGGATTATTTAATGTTGGTGTAAGTGTAGTGGAGTGTTAAACTAGCATCTTCTTGTGAAATACTGTATTTGTTTGGATGACAGCTACTGTGATTGTTTTAAAATTTACCATGAGTTCTGTGTTTATATTTTACACATTGACAGGCAGATATGTGTTTGTGTCTGGATTACATAGATCTGTTTCCATCAGCACTTTACACAAATCCAATGGATAATTTAGCAAACAATTGAAAACCCTGGAAAAGCAATGTCCTCCAGGCTGGAAGGGAAAATCACACATTGCAGGCTCACTGTTACTAAAACTAGGATTAGCAAGAAAGCTTGTAGGCAGGGAGAAACTTTACCAACTCACTATCACTGATGAATTCTGAAAATTAAAATGCAGTGAGAGAAAAAGCAAAGCTATCACAGAATCATAGAATATGGTAGGTTAGAAAGCAAGTTGGGAGATCACCTAATCCAATCCTACACTACAAATGGCTATTTCAGTTCATCTGAAATTGCTCAGGGCTTTTTCTACTGAGGCTTGGATGTCTCTACAGATGGATATGCCTTTGAGAACTGAGTCTATGGGCAGCCCCTTCTAGTGCCTAACTGCCTTCACTACGAGGAAAATTTTGCGACCCTTACCTAGGAGTGGTGGATCCTTATTGCAGACATTTATTGCAACTTCAGTTTCTTGCTTGTCCTTCTACAGCACACCTCTGAGAAGAGAATGCCTTCTCCCATTACCTTTTGTCATTTTAGGCAGCAAATCAATCTCCCCTTCCTCCTTCTATGAGGCTGAAAGAGCCTCTTCTCCTGGTATGTTTTATGCTCCAAGCCCCAACCATCTTGGTAGTCCTCAGATAGATTCACTCCACCTTTGCTGAGTAGAAATGGTCATACTTTTCACCAGCCTTTTACTGTGGTGGTTCAGCCAATTTCCAGTACTCCCAAGTCCTTGTCTGCATGACTGTTCTCAATCCTTTCATCCGTCAGTTGTGCATTGATACCAGGGATTGCCCCTACCTAGGTCCAGAACTTTGCACTTGGCCTTTGTGAGCCTCATGAGGTTCACATGATCTGACTTCTTGAGCTTGTCCAGGACCCTCTGGATGGCACTCCACCCCTCAGATGTGTCAACCATACCACCCATCCGCTTGTGTGCTAACTTGCTGTGTGTGCACTCAATCCCACTCTCTGTGTCACTGATGAAGACATTAAACACTGAGGGATATCATTCATTACAGATTTGCCTCCCAGCACTGAGATTTTGATCACAACTCTCTGGATGTGAACATCCAGCCAATTCTTCATCCACCAAACAGTCCACCTGCCAACTCTACATCTCTTCAGTTTAGAAAGGAGGTTGTGGCGGAGCATCTCAAAGGCCTTACAGAAGGCCACTAGATTGCCATTGATGAAGCCATGGTGACTGTTTTGAATCACCTTCCTGATCTTCCATGATCTTCCCAGGCAGAGAAAAGAGGCTGACAGGTTGATTGTTCCTAGGGTCCTCCTTTCTACACTTCTAAAGAATAAGTGAGCCATTTCTCTTCTTGTGGTCACCAAGGACTTAGTCTGACTACCATGATTTGTCAAATACAAGGAGAGTTGTTAGGCAACTACATCAGCCAATTCCCTCAGGACTCTAGAATGTATCTTGCCAGGTCCCATGGATTTTTGTATGTTCAAGTTCCTCAGGTTGTCATGAACCTGATATCCTTTTACAGTGGGAAAGGCTTTTCTCCCCCAGTCCATTGCTTGCAATCCTTTCACTCAGGAGGTGTGGGACAGGATGGTGTCAGTGAAGACTGACTCGCACAGACATTGTTGAGTATCTCAGGCTTCTCCTCATGTGTTACCAGTTGGTCAGTATGGCTCATCAGAAAGGTATGCTTTTTTTGCCCTTTGTTTTCTGACTGACATTCCTGTAGAAGCCCTACTCATTATTTATCAAGACTACCTGCAAATGCACTCCGGCCTTCTTGACGCCATCCCTGCATAACATAGGTACAACTTGTGCTCTATAAATTCATGTTGGTTGTTCCATACCACTGTCTTGTCCTTAAAACACCTGGATCTGGGCTCCAGGATTATTTGCTAAATGCTCATCCTAGGCACTGTGATGAAGCTTACTGGTCAGTAGTTCTCCATCTTCTCCTTCTTGAAGATGAGTGTTGCAGTTGCTGTTTTCCAGATCATAGGGATACTCTCCCAGTTGTCATTCTATTATAAGAATGATTGATACTGGCTTTTGTAGTGTTACCTGTCATTTCCCTGGGCACCTTTCTGGACTTGTTGCCTGTATATGTCTAATTTAATTATGTGGCCTGTACTCTTCTGTACTGTGGATAATGCTTTGCTGGCTGTCAAAGGTGAAAAATAGCTTTAAACTGTGAACACTGAGAGATGGCAGATAATTAAGGGTGACCAGGATGAACTCTCAAAGCAGAAGCCTGCTGCTTGCTAGCTCCAACCAATATGAATTGATAGTAAATTCAGGTAAAAACTGGACTAAACAAAAGCGGCACATCCTGAATGTCCCAACTGGTAAAAAGACACAAGACAGACTAGGAACTCAGAGGCTGATTATGAGTTGTGCTTTTGTACACTGAGTATTTAGATTGGGAAACCTGAGGTCTTCAAACAAGGTTCCCAGGAAAGAAGTAAAGTCTGTAAAGAAAAAGTGATCTTAGAGAGAAGGAATCTCAGACAGAAGAAGGTGAATACCCTGGATGCAGGAAGGAAGAGAAGGTTCTGAGGAGACCTAGTAGCAGCCTTCCAGTACCTGAAGGGGCCTACAAAAAGGCTGGAGAGGGACTGTTTACAAAGAGTTGTAGTGGTAGTATGAAGGGCAGTGGGGAAGATAGAAGAAACCAGAGGGCCAAGTGCTAGGGGTATGTTCAGTAATGGCAGCCAATGATGCTCAAGTTGGTGCCAACAGGGAACTGCACCACACAAACCTCATGACTCCAAATTCTTCCATTCTTCCTGTGTCAACAGTGGTGTCCCTTAGGAGATGGGCAGTTAGGACCTTGTGGCCATAGTGATGGGGACAGAGGGTGGATGAATGAGAGGTACCACCCTGTGGGGTACAAGATCAGTTCTCTTCAGTGCTTAAACAGACCCTAGATTCCAGGTCCACTAAAGATTGTGGTGTACTTGGTCTCACCCTTGGCATTACCAGAAAACCTGACATTTGGCCCAGGAACCTGGGAGGCCTGAAAGCAATCCTCATCAAAAAAACCTGGAGTAAAACCACAAATTACCTCATCATTTCCCACACACTTCATCACAAGGTCTCCTGGCCTAATGAACAGCCTTCTCTGTATTTCCAGCCTTTCTTTGGCTTTTAGCATACTTATAGAAGCTCTTCTTGTTGCCTCTCACATCCCTCACTAGTTTCAGCTGTCATTGTGCTTTGGTTTTCGTAATTCCAGCATTACAAACTCAAATAATGTTTGCGCATTCCCTCATCATCCTTTGTACCTCTGTGTAAATGTTTTCACAGTATTGTTCACCTGTGACAGCCACTCTCATGAGGACTCAGCTTTCCATATGTGGATTTTGAAGAGCCTATCTATGATTTATGACCAGCTACCCTATCATCCATGGCAAACTTCCATGAGAAGCTGCAAACCAGATTCCTCAACCAAGACTTTACTTTCTGCAGCCTCATGACACTGCTGCAGAGGCTACCCTAGACATTCACATACTCAACCTCTTCTTCATTCTCTATAAAACAGCAAGCCAGTTGCCTCTTTGATCAATTAATTTCTTTCTCTCTGGGATCAAGTGCCTATCTTGCGGCCCTTTCCTATAAACTCTCAACTGGCTTGTCACCCCTTTCAAGACAAAGCTTCATTAACTCAGGCCCCTCCTATCATTCCTTGCCTTCCTCCTCTGAAAAGCCTTTGTGCGACACAGACAGGACTCCAGTCTGAGCAAGCCCACTAAATCTGTGCAATTCCAATGAAACTGTACCTGTGGAAATGCAACAGCAAACTGATTCTTCTTACTTGTCTTCTATGCTGTGTGAGCTCATGTTCAAGAACTTGAGGTGGACTGCCAGTGATACCAGTTTAACAAGGAAGTGCAAGAGCTTGCTCTGTCTGGACAGTTCCTTAGTGACCCCAGTGCCTCCATTTCTCCTCTGAAACCTCCTGAGAAACCAACTGAAAAATCTTACCTGGTTGGAAAAGCTGGTCTTGAGCTGCTTAGACACATGGATCAAAACCCTGTTTTGTCTTACTTACCTAAAATAGATTAAAATATGTGGAATGAATGATTACGAGAGTTCACATTAACTAGACTGAAATAACTACTGATTAGTTTTGTGTCATCTGAAGTCTTTAAATACAGCAGACAGAATTTGGTAATATATATGTTGTTGATGTAGAAATGGGTGTCTGAAATTCTGTAACCATCTGACAAAAAGTTTGTATGGCTAAGAGATCCTTTCTGACCTCTACAAAATTGTTTGCTGGGACTGCATAGAATACCTGGTGCTCTCATATATCTGAGAAATTTTATATGATGTTATACTTGTCTGTTTTACTTAAACTTTTTAACAGTTCCATATTCTGTGCTTCAGTAGAACTGGCTTGAATCCTTCCTGGTCAGGACAGTGACAGGCACTACAGGAAAAGGAGTTAGCAAGAGAAAAAGTACACCTGTAGAAACTTCTTCCATTAACTTTCTGTCATCTCTAAGCACAAGGAAGAAGAAAGTTATTTGGAGCAGTCAACATAGATTCAAAAAGGGGAAATCATGCTTGACTAATCTGATAGCCTTCTGTCATAGTGGGCCCAGCTGCACAGATGAAGAAAGACCAGTGGATGTTATGTACCATGACTTCACCAAGGCTTTTAACACCATCTCCTATAACATCCACATAGATAAGTGCAAGAAATATGGATTAGATGAGTGGACAGTTAGATGAATTGAGAACTGACTAAACAATAGAGCTCAGAGGGTTGTGATCATCAGTGCAGGCTCCAGTTGGAGGCATGTAGCTAGTGGTGTTCCCCGGGGGCCAGTACTGGGTCCAGCCTTAATGAATGTACAGAGTGCACTCTCAGCGAGTTTGCTGATGATATGAAACGGAGGAGTGGCTGATGCCCAGCCAGGCTGTGCTACCATTCAGCAAGACCCGGACAGGCTGGAGAGCTGGGTGGAAGGGAACCTTATGAAATGTAGCAAGGACAAGTGTAGATTCCCACACCTGAGCAAGAAAACCCCATGCATCAGTAAAAATCAGGGGCTGACCTGCAGCAAAGCAGCTTCACAGAGAAGGGCCCTAGTGTTCTGCTGGGCACGACCATGAGAGAGCAATGTGCCCTTGTGGAAAATAAGGCCAATGGAATACCGAGATGCATCAAGAAAAGTGTGGCAAGCTAGTCAAGGAAGCTTCTCCTTCCCTCTGCTCTGCCCTGGCAAAGCCTCATCTGGAGTATTGTGTCCAGTTCGAAGCTCCCCAGTTCAAAATACAAAGGGATATACTGGAAAGAGTCCAACAGAGAAACTATGAGGATGATTAAGGGAATAGAACATCTCTCTTAAGAGGAAAGTATGAGATACCTGGAGAAAGCAGGGGGGGAGGTCTGATCAATGTTTATGAACATCTGAAAGGCGGGCCAGTCTCTTCAGTGGTGCCCAGTGAAAGGATGGGGTGCAACAGGTACAAACTGGAACACAGGAAGTTCAGCCTCAACATGAGGAAAAAATTGTTTGCTCTGTGTGTGTCAAAGCACTGGGCCAAGCTGCCTAGACAGCCTCTTTCTCTGGAGATTTTCACAAGCCACCTGAATACATTCCTGTGCAACCTGCCCTAGAAGAACCTGCACTGGCAAATGGATTGGACTGGGTGATCTCCAGAGGTTCATTCCAATCCTCTGCCATTCTGTGGTTCTGTGACGTCTGCAGGTCTTTACAGTGCATTCCTTTTGGAGCATCTGTACTTTAAATCTCAGATTTAAATGCCTGACTTGTTGCTGCAGAGATATTTCTAGCCACCAGATATTGTGCTTAATTTATTTTTTCAAGAAGATCTAAATTTTATTTGAATATAATGCTTTGTGTCTTCCTGGAGGAAATAAGGAAATCAAAAGTAACCTTTTACAGTATGTCTTGATATCATGAGTATATCCTCTTATGAAAAGAAGTTAAAATGCACAATTCCTAAAACACAGCTGAGGGAAGACTAAAAGGACTCTAAATATATAAAGAAAATTAGATGGAGTTACCCTGAGACTGAAATGAAGCGCAATTTATTTTAAAACTCTCTCTGGGTAGTACCTTGCTGTGGGGTCTATGTTAACTTACATTAAAGTTTAGGGCTTTTTGTAAAGTTTCTTACTTAAACTAACAACACTGGCTTTTCCCTTCAGATTCTTTGACTCAAGACGCTGTGAAGTGAGTACAGTTTGAATACAGGACACATTACATCTTCAAGATCAGCCCATGAGAAATTTTTGGTTATTTCAAAGGGTGCCCAAAGAGACAGGTATGGTAAATTAGTCCCTCAAAAACAGCTGTTTCACCTCTTTTAGCTCACTGTGTACACACATGCCTGTGTATGAATATGTTAAAAAATTAGAGGATGAGGTGTGGGGGGTTTTGTGGCAATCATAGGAATAAGTAGTGTGAGCAATATGATAATATAAGCTTAGAGCTTGATATAGTGGTAGGCCATGCTTAGCATAAGTGTAGAAATAACTAGCGGTTAGCAAAATAGTGCTGTGCTAGCAGTGTCTAACTAAAACAAAGAACTGGTAGCTGTAAACACAAAGAATTATCTTGGAATAACAGGATGTATACATCAACCAACAATTTCACGTGGTATTAGTAGTTTAACCAATAATATATAACAGTAGGATGCGTGGACAGTTGTATCACAGTATCACCAAGGTTGGAAGAGACCTCAAAGATCATCAAGTCCAACCTGTCACCACAGACCTCATGACTAGACCATGGCACCAAGTGCCACATCCAATCCCCTGTTGAACCCCTCCAGGGACAGTGAGTCCACCACCTCCCTGGGCAGCCCATTCCAATGGCGAATGACTCTCTCAGTGAAGAACTTTCTCCTCACCTCCAGCCTAAACCTCCCCTGGTGCAGCTTGAGACTGTGTCCTCTCGTTCTGGTGCTGGTTGCCTGAGAGAAGAGACCAACTCCCTCCTGGCTACAAACCCCCTTCAGGTAGTTGTAGACAGCAGTGAGGTCTCCCCTGAGCCTCTTCTCCAGGCTAAACAATCCCAGCTCCCTCAGCCTCCCCTCATAGGGCTTGTAAGGAACCAATGAAATTATACTAATCATGCTCTGTGAGTCTGTGTGTCTATATAAGCTGTAGATGTTTCTTAATTAAACTGAACAATACTTTGATCATATTGGTCTTCCGTATTGATTCCGATCTCCATCATCTACAGGGTTTTCTTACAATATCTTCTAATCATTTAATCTTATTTTACTACTTTTCTAGACTTCTTCCTGAAAATTACTTATAATCTTCTTTTATCAAAACTTTAGTGAATATTTTAAATGAAAATTATTTGGAACATTTTCTATAGTTAGCAAAGCTGAATTCAGAACTGGAAGTCAGGAAAGCGTGAGAGAAATTATGGCATTTGGAAAGAAATTCCTCTTAAGGAAATATTTGTAATACAAAAGCTGTTGCAAACTTCTGCTACAGTAGATTGTGGAAGGGCTTACAGGTGTCGAAAATGATGGTCTGTATCTGAGCCAGAACAGTTTGCAGCAGAGCTGATAACAAATATTGCAGCCCAAAAGTCAGTATACCATCCTTCATGTGAAATATTAACATTCTTCCCTGGACTAATATTGCCATAAGTTAAAACACCTTAATGCAGTAGTTCATGACTGCATAATGCAGCATGTAATCCTGAGGACATACTTCAATGCCACCTTTAGTTTTATTAGTACTTGCACTGCACTACAACTATTAAAAATCTCTGATGAATTTGTATTTTAGGGTGAATAATGAACAGCATCTCAGGAAGGTGTAGTGAGAGAGAATGTACAGTCCAGACTTTGTGACTAAAAAAAGAGTCCTTCACTCCATAGAGTGAAAAGACAAAATAGAAGGGGAAAAGTGGTTTTTTTTCCTCTCATTAGTAACTTTTAGAAAGTATTTACACTAATAAAATTGTTTTGTGGGCATGTGAAATTGTTTAAAAAGAAGGAATTACATCTCTCTGTCTGTGGTGTAGCGTGTAAAAATTCCTCTTAAGAACATCTGATATTTTGTTGAAGGTATAAACTTAAGGTTTTTGACTTGATTATTGTTATCAAGTACAAATGTACTTGACAAATAGATTAGGTATTTACATGCTCAGAAAACAGTAATTTTAGTAATTATCTGCTATACTGTCGAGAGGGAAAATCACTTCTTCCACCAGACTGCTTGTCAGAATAATTATGACCAAAAACTTCTGATCTTGTTTTTGCTGCCTTTTATTTTCTGTGATCATCTGACTGCTTGCAAAGACCGAGTAAACGTCATGGTGAGCATAACACAAACATTCCTTACACTTACTCTTCATGAGAAAATTTATGCACCTGTATGATGTACACACCACAGAGCAAACACTCTATGTTGAGCAGGTTCCCAGTGGACTTGATAGAGCAGAAGAATGATGCGTCTGTAGACCTGATTCCCAAGAAAACTATGTTGTCATTTCACATCCTTCTCCACTGATTGATGACATCTGTGCCCCCCAGAAAACTCCATGAGAATTTTGCATGGATTGTAGCTCTTGAGAAGGAAGGTCCATGCAACCCAGAAGGCCAACCATATCCTGGGCTGTGTCAAAAGAGGTGTGACCAGCAGGATGAGTGAGGTTATTCTTTACCTATACTCTGCTCTCATGAAACCCCACCTTGAGTACTGTGCCCAGTTCTGATGCCACTAGCATGAGAAGGACACTGAACTGCTAGAGTGAGTCTAGAGGAGGGCCATGAAGATGGTCAGAGGGCTAGAACACGTTCATTATGGGGACTGGCTGTGGGAGTTGGGGCTGTTCAGTCTGGAGAAGAGAAAACTCCAGGGAGACCTTACAGCAGCCTGCCAGTATCTGAAGGGGGCTACAGGAAATCCAGGAAAGGACTTTTTAAAAGGCTTTCTAATGATAGGATGAGAGGGAGTGGATTGAGGAGGGTGGATTTAGGCTGGATGTTAGGAAGAAATTCTTTACAGTGAGGGTAGTGAGACGCTGGAACAGGTTGCTCAGGGAGGTGATAGATGTCCCCTGCCTGGAGGTGTTTAAGGCCAGGCTAGATGAGGCCTTGAGCAACCCAGATTACTGTAAGGTGTTCTCTGCCCATGGCAGGAGGGTTGGAACTAGATGATCTTGAAGGTTCCTTCCAATGCAAACCATTCCATGAATCTGTAAATCTATGAATCTATCTTCTGTATCAAGGACTCCACACCAGCATCTAACAGGCAGCATTTAGTAACAATGGCATGATAAACAAAGTAGTCTATAGGAAAAGCTGACCTTTTCTGAAATGTTGTGAAGTTCTGTTAACTGTTGAAAAGAAAGTAAAGGAATAATGCCAAGCTACAAGCCTGATAAAATGAGTCTTATTATATTTCCTTCTCAATCTGTTGCAGATCCTGCTTTTGTGGAGAATGTGGATGGTCCCTCAGAAAGTTGGTGACAGAGAGGTAAATTTTGCAGCTACAAAGGAATAAAATTCATTGGAAATGAGGATGCAACCTGTTACTTCACTTGATTCTCAATGTATGAAGAAAAGCCTAATTATTAAAGTGACTAGATATGACTTATATAGAATCCTAAAATGCAAATCTGACCAACCAAAGGACAAATTTTGCATTGGCAAAAAAGCCCTCGACAAGCCAAAAGAAAATATGAGAGACGAGTAAAAATAGAGCTTCATGGTTATAGCAGTATGGTTTTGCACATATATTTATAGGTGATTCTTCTGTTTCCCTTTATTGTACACTGAAGCAGTGAGTTCTTACCTTTCCTATGGAAATATGAAATCCGTGTTTGCGGTTGTGCCTGTTGTGGAAGTAACCAGAATATAATTTAGATCAGATGAGCACAGGAGTAGAATACTTCAGTATCCCTGGGAAAGAGCACAAAGCAGAAGCATGACAGCCTCTGCTAATGTGAGATCTGTCCAAACAGAGCAGTTACAGGATTTAGATAGCATTAGAGTGCACAGTCTGTTCTTCACCATCCCTGTTAGGTATGTAATGCATGGTAAATAACAGCAGCAATTGAAATCCTTCAGATAAGGAGGCTCCAGACTCCATTCCTTATTAATAATAACCAATTCCTCTGTTAATTAGAATAGAATAGAATAGAATAGAATTAACCAGGTTGGAAGAGACCTTCGAGATCATCGTGTCCAACCTATCATCCGACACCACCTAATCAACTAAATCATACAACCAAGCATCCTGTCAAGCCTCGCCCTGAACACCCCCAGCGTCGGCGACCCCACCACCTCCTCAGGCAGCCAATTCCAATGGGCAATCACTCTCTCTGTGTAAAACTTCCTCCTAACCTCCAGCCTAAACCTCCCCTGACGCAGCCTGAGACTGTGTCCTCTTGTTCTGGTACTGGTTGCCTGGGAGAAGAGACCAACCTCTGCCTGTCTACAACCCCCCCTCAGGTAGTTGTAGAGAGCAATAAGGTCACCCCTGAGTCTCCTCTTCTCCAGACTAAGCAACCCCAGCTCCCTCAATCTCTCCTCATAGGGCTTGTGCTCCAAGCCCCTCACCAACCTTGTTGCCCTTTTCTGGACACGCTCCAGCAAGTCAACATCCTTCCTAAACTGAGGGGCCCAGAACTGGACACAGTACTCAAGGTGCGGCCTAACCAGTGCAGTGTACAGGGGCAGAATGGCCTCCCTGCTCCTGCTGGCCACACTGTTCCTGATGCAGGCCAGGATGCCACTGGCTCTCCTGGCTGCCTGGGTGCACTGCAGGCTCATGTTCAGTCTACCATCAACCAGCACCCCCAGGTCTCTCTCAGCCTGACTGCTCTCCAGCCACTCTGACCCCAGCTTGTAACTCTGCATGGGGTTGCTGTGGCCAATGTGCAGAACCCGGCACTTGGATGTGTTCAGTCTCATGCCGTTGGACTCTGCCCATCTGTCCAGCCTGTCGAGGTCCCTCTGCAGAGCCTCTCTACCCTCCAGCAGATCAACTCCTGCCCCCAGCTTGGTGTCATCAGCAAATTTACTGATGATGGACTCGATGCCCTCATCCAGATCATCAATGAAGATGTTAAAGAGCATGGGGCCCAGTACTGATCCCTGGGGCACACCACTGGTGACTGGCTGCCAGCTGGATGTGGCACCATTCACCACCACTCTCTGGGCTCGGCCCTCCAACCAGTTCCTAACCCATCGCAGTGTGCTCCCATCCAAGCCATGGGCTGACAGCTTAGCCAGGAGTTTGCTGTGGGGGACGGTGTCAAAGGCTTTGCTGAGGTCCAGGTAGACTACATCCACAGCCTGCCCTGCATCCACCAGACGGGTCACCTGATCATAGAAGGAGATCAGGTTGGTCAGGCAGGACCTGCCCTTCCTAAACCCATGCTGGCTGGGCCTGATCCCTTGGCCATCCTCCAAGTTCTGTGCGACTGCACTCAAGATGACCTGTTCCATAATCTTGCCTGGCACTGAGGTCAGGCTGACAGGTCTATAATTCCCTGGCTCATCCAACCGGCCCTTCTTGTGGATGGGCACCACGTTGGCCAGCTTCCAGTCGTCTGGGATGTCTCCAGTGAGCCAGGACTGCTGAAAAATCATGGAGAGCGGCTTGGCCAGCACATCTGCCAGCTCTCTCAGCACCCTGGGATGGATCCCATCTGGTCCCATGGACTTGTGGGGATCCAAATGGCTAAGCAGATCACCAACTACCCCATTCTGGAACAGAGGAAGACTATGCTGCTCCCTAACTCCTTCTGCCAGCTCTGCAGGCCAGCTGTCTGGAAGACATTCTGTCCTGCTAGAAAAAATTGAGGCAAAGAAGTTATTAAGTAACTCTGCCTTCTCCTCATCCTTTGTTACAACATTCCCCTCCGTGTCCACCAAGGAGTGGAGGTTGTCCCTGCCCTTCTTCTTGCTATTAATGTATTTATAGAAGGACTTTTTGTTGTCCTTCACAGCAGAGGCCAGTCTAAGCTCCAAATGTGCTTTTGCCTCCCTAATTTTCTTCCTACAAGACCTAGCAACATCCTTAAACTTTTCATGGGTTGCCTCCCCTTTATTCCAAAGATGATACACCCTCTTTTTTTCCCTTAGTTCTTTTAGAAGCTCATCACCCATCCAGGCTGGCCGTCTGCCCCGGTAGCTCCTCTTCCGGCGCATTGGCACAGCCTGATCCTGTGCCTTCAAGAGTTCCTCCTTGAAGTAGTCCCAACTCTCCTGGACCCCTTTGTTTCTAAGGGCTGTCTCCCAAGGAACCTTCTGAGTTAGTTCCTTGAGCAACCTGAAGTCCGCCCTCCGGAAGTCCAGAGTGGAGGTCTTCTTAAATTATGCTAACTGGTAAGACCAAAAGCTGCAAATGTTTCTTAACCAGGAAGGCCTGCCAAGGCCTATTTTGCTTCCACCTGCCTTTTTGTAGGATCCTGACTTTGAAAGTGAATCAAATGCAGTCTGTGATGCAAAAGACTTCAGGAGAGGAAGTATCTGAACCTGTAACCTTAATATGCATCACAAAGCTATGATGCTAAAGATTATTTACTTGAGTTTTTATGGTCATCAGGCAATACAAAGTATCAAAAGAGCTGTTTTCAACTTTATCACTGACCAGTGTTTCTGCAGATGAACTGGTAGTGCTGGTAATATAAAAAAGTGATGACCTACAGGGTGTTTTACCACTTTTTTTTGTGTGTGCAGATATATCCAGAAAATACTACTTTTGCTATATTTATGATATTTAAAATCATAGAATCATTAAGGTTGGAAAAGACCTCTAAGATCACTGAGTCCAACCATCAACCCAATACCACCATGTCCACTAAACCACGTCCCAGAGTCCCATGTCTACATGGTTTTTGGAACACCTTGAGGGATGGTGACTCCACCACTTCCCTGAGCAGCCTGTTCCAATATTTGACCTCTCTTTCAATTAAGTAATTTTTTCCTAACGTCTAATCTAAACCTCTCCTGGTGTATCCTGAGACCTTTTTTAGTGAACAATGTTTGGTTCTGCCCTCACCCCCCCACCTTTGTTGTTGTCTCTCCCTGACATACTGATGGTACTACATCTTAATCAGGCAATTCTGGAGGCAAGTGAAGACAAGTTGTATTATTCTTTGAAAACAAGATGTTCTCTGGTCAGTGAACCCATGTTTTTCTTTGTATTTCAATTATTGATCAATTATTCAGTGGATACTCTGATGGGAACTCATATTTATTGATTGCATTCAGAAAGTCAATAGGCAGCCGACAGATTCCAAACTGTCTACCAAGTAAATATGAACTTGAACAGCTGTCTGGTTTCTGGAGTGTTTCTTTTCTGTCTGATTAGCACATCATATTAGGAGAAATGTGAAAGTATAAAATGAGAGGCAAGCTTTATATATTTCCCAACTATGAAGACCAGAGTAAAGTGTCCTAGCCTGTGTGCATACCAGGTGCCTTTTAGAACTGCAAAACCTGCTTTTTTTTTTGGTTAGTTTTCATTCAAGCAACTTATTTCTACTGGAAATTGAAGTATTCCTCTGCCTTTGTCTTTGTGAATACATTTAACAGTAGTTAAATTAAGTTTATAAGACAAAATTCTAACTTGACAGAAATGTTGAATTTAATGGTGGGTCTGTGTTAAAAGTCCCCTCAAATCTGAATCAGATGGACTGGGCTTTTGATCCAGTTTGCAGCTGTTTAGCCAAATCATAATGTGCAAGAACTGTTAACTAAGAGTAATTCTTAATATGAAACTGATAATTGGTAATGACAGCTATAGTAAGTTAGAAGCCCTATTCAGATCAACATAATAATACCTATGGGGGTAACTGACCACATATTCAAGGATAATTACAATCCTTTAATGTCTTTCTTGGAAATGTACATTGTGTTCCCTATCATTCATCTGGCTTTGTGTTTTTCTTTCTGTATTTGTCTGGTGGTTTTTTTTCAATGCATATTTATCACATTTTGAAGAGTAAAACTTTCTGTACCACAGTGATAATGATTAGTAGATCAAACAAAAATTGTACAATGATTAAAGAGACTGGGCTCACAATAGCTCTTTTCAGCCAAAAAAAAAAAGGATTTTCTTTCAAATCTGTGATACTTACTGAATTATTTGCATTATGCTACAGCAGCGATACATCTGATGATAAAATGTAAAAGAAAATTGGTCTAGAATTTTGATAATCAGCCAAATTCTGCATTCAGTTTAAATACAAAGCGCTTTCAGATACAGTACTTACTAAGACTGTATGTTGCTTAAAGTTACTTAAAAATAGAAATATTTTCATCTAGGTGACCTGAAAGAAGTGTTGTTACTATCATTGTATTAAAACTCTGGGACATTACTGAAGCCACTTATTTGTGTGATTCCAGGGACTATAAATTCATGATCATGTAGGTGTAGGTTTGAAACCATGAGAAATCACATCTTTCAGTCTGAACTTTTCACTTTGTTGAAGTTACCTTATGTTTTTAATTAATGCAGGCAAACACTTCAGTTTTGTTCCCAAGAGCTGAGGTGTTCCACCTGATGGTAAGTGGGTTTCTTTTTTCTCTTTTTAAAATCACAACAATATATACTCTCATTTTTCACAATTTGTTTTTAGTTGTCTTTCAGGAAAGTTGGGAGATTCATCTTTTTTGCTTCATTCTTCCAGGGACAGCTAGAGAGGAGAGCACATGTACAGAATCACAGAATCATTTGGTTTGGAAAGGACCCTTAATATCATAGAGTCCAACTATTATCAGTCTACCAAGTCTGGTGCTAAACCATATCCCTCAGCACCACATCTATATGTCATTTCAACACCTCCCTCAGCACCACAGCTACATGTCCTTTAAACCCCTCCAGGGATGGTGATCCAACTAGCTTAGTGGAGACCCTATTCCAATGCTCGAAGTGAAGAAGTTTCTTCTAATATCCAACTTCAGCCTTCCCTGGTGCAGTTTGAGGCCATTTTCCCTTGTCCTTGTATGAGCACAGAAAATGCAAACAACATTTTGAAAGATGAGAGTTATGTCACTTTATTTAATTTAACTTAGTTCACCATATGCCTCTACTGAGAGTACTTTTGAATAATAAAAGAACTGAAGTTTCATTTTGAAATTACTTATGTTTAAATCATTATGCCGAGAGTGAGGCAAAGGGACCCATAAAGCAAACAGAAGTTGTTGTCAGAAAAGGCCAGCAGCAGGGAACACAAACAACAGAAAATCATGCACACTATAGCGTAACTATGCAATTAGACTTCAGCCTGAAACATTTTTTGCAGTGCAATCCTTTCTAGTGTATCATTTATCTCCATAGCAGTCATACGCTTTTTATGTTGAGACTGGAGTGATAGAAATAATATTTTTTGGATCAGAGGGGTAATACTAAATGACTCATTAATTATGTAGAAATTGTAGTGTAAATTATAATTCCATATAATTCCATCTTACAGAGTGTGGGGGGGGTGGGGGGGGGAAAGGAAAGAAAGAAAACAGCAGCAAAGCAAGTTACCTAGGGCTGAGTGACTCTGAGGACAGCACCTTAAATAGAATCTCTCCTGTTGCCCACATGTTCAGTGGGAAAGCCAGTAGGAAAGTATTTTCATGAGCTCATTATGTGGTTTGAAGATTTGTAACTGCTCATTATGTTGTTTCTTAGGATCCTACTAGCCATCCTACAAGAAAGTATAGGAAGTTGCAAATACACTTCACTAAATGTGACACATGTAGTCTAAGTCTTTCTTCATGTTATTGTAAGATTATGTGACAGCCTTAAACAAACCAAATGGTTAAGGGCTCTGAAAATCTACAGGTACAGCTCTCAGTATTTTGGAATCTTGTATGTTCATACAAACTTTTGAGAAAATCACTTTTCTTGATCAAAAGAAGCTGTAGCATCTACCAGTGTTTACCGGTACCATATAGTTCCAGGCCAGTTCAAAAGATTGTGTGTCAGTCTAGCCATAGAATCATAGAATGGTCTGCATTGGAAGGGACCTCCAAAGCTTCAGTAACAGTTTCCAGGAAAGACTGTGTGATTTCAGCAAGCATCCTGGTAAATGAAGACACAGTTCTTGGTAGAGAGAAGGGATTAATGCCTTACTTCTAGCTATGAAATTCATTAACCCTAGTTGCACCAATATGCATTGGAGTCTCAGCCCAGCAGCTCATAGAGCTCAAGCTAAATTCAAGGAAAGCTTTAAGGTTGGAATCTGAAGCTACTGTCTGTTGCAGGAGGTGAGATGCTGTGTTCAGGCAGCATAAGTTTTATTTCATTCTTTTTTTTAGACAAGAAAGGCATTCCCTGCTTGAAGAATGCATTTTTTCCTCAGGATTCTGAAAATACTTGCTAAACAAAATCTTATTGCAGAAATTTTAATTGTAATGAAAAACCTCTTTTAGACTCTGTCTCATTATACAAAAAGAAGGACTGAAAGTCAGCAAATCTTGAGAGCATTGTGCATTTTGCACTGTTTTTCACTAGCATTTTTAGCAGTGGGTGATGGCTTTGTTGTCCAGGCACACCCAGATTTACATCCTTAGATTGAAGCCATGGTTTAGTTAGTCATGAGGTATTAGGTAATAGGTTGGACTTGATGATCTCTGAGGTCTTTTCCAACCTGGTTGATTCTGTGATTCTATGATTCAGCTAACGTTATCACAGAGTCACAGAATCATAGAATCACAGAATCATTGAATGGTCTGGGTTGGAAGGGACAGCCAAAGGTCATCTAGCCCAACCTCTTCTGCATCAAGCAGAGACATCCTGAAGTAGTTCAGGTTGCCCAGAGCCCTGTCCAGCCTTACCTTGAATATCTCCAGGTATGGGGCCTCAACCACCTCCCTGGGCAACCTGTTCCAGTGTTCCACCACCCTCATAATAGCGAGCTTGTTCCTAACATCCAACCTAAATCTGCTTTTCTCTAGTTTGAAGCCATTGCCTATATTGAGGGCTCCAGAGCTGGACACAGTACTCCAGGTGAGGTATCACCAGAGCAGAACAGAGTGGCAGAACCACCTCTCTGGATCTCCTGGCAACGCTTTTGATGCAGCCCAGGATGTGATTGGCCTTCTGGGCTGCAAGCTCACACTGTCTGCTCATGACCAGCTTCTTGTCCCTCAGCAACCCCAAGTCCTTTTCCACAGGGATGGTTTCTAGCACCTTGTCCCCACTGATTTCCTTCAACTCTCCATTCCTGGGATCTTCATTTCATTGGAAAAAAATGTTTATGTATAATAAAAGAGATGGGGTACAAATATGGTGTAATACTAAGTTTTCAGTCCTAGGTTACTTTGACTTGACATATTTTTCCCTCGTTTTTTTCATCAGATAAATACCTAGTAGAGGTGAAAAAGATTCTATCTTGGAGCATGAACTGTAAAGGAAAGGATGGAAGTGCTTCATGATGAATAAATGGCTTTACAAAATCATGACTTCATTTCACTCTGTAATATGTGCCAAGAGGTGTGTTCAAGAACCCCACATAATGTAGCATCTGAATTTATTTTCTCCCACTTCTTATAAATCAAAGCCATAATCAAAAGACTTTTTTTAAAGAACAGGTATGGTATCTATGGAGCTTTTTGACTCATCCCCTGAGGAAGATATAATCTGAGACTTCTATAAATGGAGTTTGTAAAAAAATCATTCTTACATATTTTGCAAATGTAATGGTTCATATTCCAAGAAAATTGAAAATAAATTACTTTTTATTTTATTATTTATGTATTTTATTAATGTCTCAGAATATCTGAAGCATACATAATGTGGAAAAAGTATCTCAATTCCCTTTCTGACGTGTGTGGTTTCACTCTTGATGCTGTTCTATGTACTCCCTGGCTGTGTATCTTGTAGGTCTGTACAAGAACACAAAAATAATTAAGAACAAATTACTAATTGAATTGTGACACGGATATTTGCTTTCTAAGACACTTTACCTTCCTCCTTCCTTCCCAAGACTTCTCCCACATTTTGGTTTGCTTTTTACTGTTATTTATCTAGGACAGCAACACAGTTTGTTCCCATAGGAACCAACCAACTATGTAACACAAAATTTCCAGCTGCTGTTTTCCAAGGTATATAAAGACCCATTCTATACATCATCATGATAAAGGCAGAATACTCAGACCTCTTTGGCCTATGGTCAGTATTGCAGACTTCTTGAGCAATGTGCCTGCAAATACTTGAAAGACCAAGGCAAGATGAGAAAGCTGTTGCCAGGGTCTACTTTTCATGCATTAAATATTACTGAACAGAGCACTTCAAATCCAAGGTTGCAACATAAACAGAATTTGTTAAGTAATTATGTGATGTGCACTCTTGGGTTCTGCCAGTCATAAAATATTGTGTGAACAGGATTGTTCTTCAGACAAGGCAAACTGTGGGAACTATTTATGACAATGTAATATGAGATTGCTTGAGCTTCATACAACAGAAAGAGTAATTCATGTCTCAATTAAAATTAAACAAAGTAAAAATATATGATGCATTTAAGAATCACCTTGCAGACAAAATCTAAAGCAATTATGGCAAAATCTATTTACTCATTAAATATTTATAAAGGAAATAATTTCTGACTTCTTCTGATTTCGCTGTAATTTCACAAGTGGTATCTCTGCTTTCAAGTATATTCTAATTCCTGATAATTTGTCATCACTCGTCAATGTGCAACTTGAACTTGTGAAGAGTTCTAGTGTTATTCATGGTCAACATTAGTAAGATTATCCTCTTGATCTCAACTAGTGCCTCTGATCATTAACCTTTCTGTCTGATAACACTGGAAAGAGAAAATGATGCTCATCAACATCATTTAAACACATAGAGTAATGATCCAGGGTTTAAGTGTAACTTTCCTGTTAGAATCTAGCATTTATCTCAGTGACAGAAGCCAGTGCAATCATCTCCATAGAGATAACAAGCTTTCTGTTTGTTTTTACAGTTCAGGCAGAGCCTGAAATCTACCAAATACTTCTCTAGAAAGATGCCTGGAAAAATTAACAGGAAAAACTATTTTGCAGAGATGTCTGTAAAAAGGGGATTACCAGTGGGCTGTGATGTGTATTAGCATTACTCCTTTGAAAAAGTCTACAAGTGTCAATATAAACCACACTGAACAACATCAAATGTTCATCTGTTCACTTTCTGGTAGCATGTAGCAGCAAATATTTAGAGAAAACAAACAAACAAACCCCAAAACCCAAACAATCCAACAGACAAACAAAAAAAGCCCACCACCCACAAAAATGCTGGGGTGTCTATGGAGTTACTTTGCATTTACCATTCCCTAGCCATTTTTGGCAACCTAAAGTTTAGTGACTCACTGCCTCCAACTTTACCCAGGCTGTTGTGTCTAATGATAGTATCTTTCATGAACTTGCCTAATCCCTTCTCTGAAATTTTCACGTACTTTTGGTTTCCATGGCATTGTATCACAATTAGTTTTGCAGTGTATTTATGCAACATGGAAACCCTCAGTATCATTTTCTCTAAGTGATAGCTTTGTGGTCTCCCTCCTATTTCCTCTTTTGCCTTCTGATGAGCAAGAGTACAAGGGATTTTTATTGGAGTGGCATTCGTCAGCAGAGAGGACAAACAAGCAAGGACAGGGTATTTTGCATCCAGCCTCCAGAGTGTCAAGAAACAGTGCACACAAACCAGCAGCAGTGTAAGGTTAAACTGGCAGTAGTGACATGGGAGAGTTCGTTGAGATATGGGTTATTTGAAACCATTCCTTAGCATTTCTTCCTCCAAGCAAACCCTGCAGAAGCTGCCTTGCAACATCCAGTCATCTTTAATAAGGTTAAAAGCACAAATATGAAATATTTCCACAACCAA
The DNA here is from genome assembly GCF_014839835.1 of Dryobates pubescens. Taxonomy (NCBI): domain Eukaryota; kingdom Metazoa; phylum Chordata; class Aves; order Piciformes; family Picidae; genus Dryobates; species Dryobates pubescens. The sequence goes on from NC_071657.1 coordinate 7,103,361, forward strand.
TCTAACACTTTAACCCCTTTTAACTCATTTGATATAAAAACTGTCTAAAAATACTTGAAGCACAGCCATGTGATTGTCTCTGCTGAAAAAAGTAGTCATCGTGTGATCAGGGAGAGGGAACTTATTTCATCCTTGTGCAGAGTTTCCAGGTAATCCTACCCATTTCTTATGGCCGCAGCAGTTTTACCAGCAAAACCAACACTGTTCACTTTCTCCAGGAGGATGCAGCTGATCCATTACAGTAGAGGACCTTCTAATGCCTAATAAGTTGTCAGCTAAAGGTCATGTTTGGTCTTATTGCATGCAGTCATACCACATCCAACTACTTTTTAGCAGGTGTTACAATCAACAAGGGAACACTCTTTCCTCATACAAACAAAAAACCTCCAGTTTTTCATTAATTTGACTCACTCGCCCTCCAGCCTAAGCACTTAGCACTTGAATAACAAAAGTCAACCATGGAAGGATGTTTGGAATGTCTTCACATGTACCACTTGTTGTGATCCATGACAAAGCATTTGCTGGGCTAATTTAAAGCCACTTCCCCTGAAATGCAGAGTCTGCCGAGGATTACCTGTCTTTTTTATCTGTAACAGGCATCTTAAGGCATCATAGCAAACTGGTTGTACATCACGGCCTGATTGCTTTTGGGAAGAGCAAACAGTGATCAAAATGTATTTTATTTTTTCATCTGTTTCCATCTCTTCAGACATTAAATTTCATAGGGCATAACAGAGAAATTGCCAGATGTATCTACAAAGCCAACTTCAGAAATTAATCAGTGGCCTTACCTTTTTTTTTTTTTCCCCCCCCCTCTAAAAATAATTAAAGGAGCAAACAAACAAAAACAACCCTGTGAACATTATTTTATTTGAAGATTTGTATTTTCCAGCTACTCACAGGTTTTATAAGTTGGATGAAACCTTTTGTTCAAGGTGATTTGGTATCTGCAAATATTTGTAAGGAAAACGTGTTCAAATTAGAGTTCCAAAAGGGCAAAGTTCAACACTTCGGTATGGAATATCTCTTCATGAAGTAACTGTAAAGTGAAGGCTACTGGAAAAGTTAATTTTATTAAAAAACAATCTATTTATTTTCCTTAATTACCTAGACAAAATCATTAGGAGTTAGATGGGCAGCAATCTTCATATACAAAGCAATGCGAAGGTAAATAAAAATAAGAACTCTGTAATTAAGTAGCAAACAGCTTCATTAATCTTTTTAATCTTTATATTTTACCTTCTACATTTTTTTTCCCCTTTACTTTTTTCTTATGTGTTTCTTCTTACTCTTCAGGAATTAAAAGAATAGAGAGTGCTTACCTGTAGATTCTACTGGGTTTTAGTTATAAAATAATTTTTTTAATTATCTGATAATAATTTACCTAACAATTATGACAAAATCGCTACAGCATGAATATTGTAGTGATAAAAATGCATAAGAAAGAAACTTTAAACAATAAATATTTATCAATAAGTGTGATAACTGCATAAAACACACATTTGAGGTATGCTTAGTCAGAGCCAGCCCTCTGTTTCAAAAGCTTTCCCCTAATTCTTGGCACTTTGTAAGAGAACATATAAATCAATACTAGTTCCATCTGTAACTAAGTGGGAAGTAAACATGCTGCTTATTTTCATCTATATGAGCACGACCTATACCTGTTTGCAGATATAAAAGAAACCTTTAAAGGCAGAGTAGAACGCTATTAGGAAGTATATGGTGAGTGACAACTTCTTTCTGTATCCACTCGTGGTATCTGGAAGTGGTATCTTGGTAAATGCAAACTGAATTGGCAGCATCTGCAGGAGAGAGTGAAAAGAAATTAAACTTATTTTCCTCTGTGGGAATTGAAACAATACAAGTTGTAAACAGCTGCTTGTTTCAAATGTATCTTTTAATGAACTGGTGTGATTAGAAACACCAAATCATTGTTACTAGAAGGAGTTTGGTATTAAGGGAGCACATTCAGTGAGGCTTGCTTTAAGCAAATATATGTGATTCAAAAGTGGAACACAAAGAGGTGTCAGGCTGGTTATTGATATCCTTTTCTATGTTTCTCTGATTTACCTCGTTGTATTACTGCTCTAAATTCCCAGAAGAGGTTTGTACCAGAAATTCATTGTAAATTCCTTCTTTTTCTTAATTTACCTTTATACTAAATTACATAATATTTCAACTAGTGTATTAGTTATGGGTTCCTTATCATTGTACTGATGTTTCCATTGTGCTAATATGCAGAAATTTTTAGGGTGCTCTGTATGACTTGATTTGCTAGTAGCATTTTAGATTGAAAATTAAATTATTGAGAAGGACATTTATTATATTTACTGGTGCTGCATGGTAAAATCCTGTGGCTCGTTCATTTTGGATGGTGAAGCTATGTGACTCATCATCATGGGCTGTTAAAAAACTGGTGCTTCACACTTCTGCCTTCAGTAAGCTCTACATAAATCTGCCATGACAAATCTTAATGTGCATCCATATGAGCCTGGTGTACACATAGTTAGGAGGCCATTATGGAGTTGGGCAGTAGATTTTTTACAACAGATAAACTGAATCATTAGTTGCCTAGTAGCATAGCTTCAGATTTATTTGAGTATAAAGAAACCTTACATTCTAAATTTTCTTTCTTGGCAGTACCCATTTCATATTATAACCAGAAATATGATGATTGTCTTAACGAATTTTCTTCAAGTTGCCAAGGTAACCAACACATAAAAATATTTACCAAATTTACACAAGTGTGGTTACAAAGTCACTGTGTTAAAGAGTTATGGAACAGTATCTGACAAGACAAGCTGCACAATTTTCTATTGGTTGTACTCTGTATCATCCATTCATTTAAGCAGAAAGCCAAAAGATCACTATAAATATCAAACTGTAGTAATGACAGAATCACAGAGTTGTTTTGGTTGGAAAAGACTTCTACAGTCATCAAGTCCAAGCATGGACCTAATACCACTATGGCCATGAATATGAGACAGCAAGAAAAGAAACTGCAGTTGTGGGTTAAGGACTAGCCTAGGTGTCATACCACAGACAGGTGCCCTAGGAGTTCCATCCCATCATGTCTGCATCTACTCCTCTATATAAAAGGACACTACTGGTTTTACTGCCTTTTTCCTCCCTCTCTTTTCTCCCCCCTCTCTTTTCTCCCAGATGAACCTTATCTCTTGTTTGGTACTTTGAGGAGAGTTTTGGCCTTGAGCAGCCTAGTTTTCCAGGGAAAAGCTAAATTTATTTCTGTGCCATTAGGGCCCAGAGGCATGGGGAGGGTAGGGGGGTGTGTGTGTGTGTGTGTGTGTGTGGTGTGTGTATAAATTGAGGTCTGAGGTTTTGGCCTAATTGGAGGAGGTTTTGAAAAGGTTTTTTGTCTTAAAGAGATTGTTGAAAGTCCAGGTGGAAGGTTTGGGCTGAGTCTGAATGTGAATAGTACTTCTATTTAAACTTTCAGCTTGTGGTGGTTTGAAAGGAAAGGCTCTGCTTTCCCTCCCCCACTGAGAAAGAGACCACGGCTAAACCCAGTCAGAGAAATGAGATTATATTTTACAAGGAAACAGATTATATGTAACACAACAAATACAGGTATTTTACAATATATACAGGAATATACAGCAAAAAAACACAATCAGAAACCAGACCCCCAACAGAGGGGGCTTCCCCCTGTGCCCCCTTCACCCCCCTACCTCCCTTCTCTCCCAAAGAGGTAGAAGACGAGAAGAAAGGGGAGTTAGTACAGCAGACAGAGGCCTATGCACAGGGAGTTAGTTCTTATCTTAGTTGGCCAGAATCCCAGAAGCAGATCCAGCCGAGAGGGACAGTGAAGGAAGGAAGACTGAGAGAAAGTTCCCAGCTCCCCTGGGTCCAATCTCACCTCCCCCCTATACTTGGCCAATGAAATTCGTTTAGACTACCAAAATATTTTACAAACATTTAGCCAGTGTGCCCCTTTCTTAAAGGCACAGCGTCAAATGGTCACACAGCTCTTGCTTGTCCAGTGTGAGAGTGTTTTTATTTTACTTCCTTTGGTGGGGGTGAAATACTATTTTCTGCCTTCTCTTAAAAGCAAGACAATATTTAAGGGGAAAAATAGGCACAGTAATTCTTTGGAAAGAAAGAGAGAAAGAGAGAGAGAGAAAGAAAGAGAGAGAGAAAGAAAGAGAGAAAGAAAGAAAGAGAGAAAGAAAGAAAGAAAGAAAGAAAGAAAGAAAGAAAGAAAGAAAGAAAGAAAGAAAGAAAGAAATAAAGAAAGAAAGAAACAAAGAAAGAAAGAAAGAAAGAAAGAAAGAAAGAAAGAAAGAAAGAAAAAGAAAGGAAGGAAGAAAGAAAGAAAGAAAGAAAGAAAGAAAGAAAGAAAGAAAGAAAGAAAGAAAAAGAAAGAAAGAAAGAAAGAAAGAAAGAAAGAAAGAAAGAAAGAAAGAAAGAAAGAAAGAAAAAGAAAGAAAGAAAGAAAGAAAGAAAGAAAGAAAGAAAGAAAGAAAGAAAGAAAGAAAGAAAGAAAGAAAGAAAGAAAGAAAGAAAGAAAGAAAGAAAGAAAAAGAAAGAAAGAAAGAAAGAAAGAAAAGAAAGAAAGAAAGAGAGGAAAAGAAAGAGAAAGGAAGGAAGAAAGGAAATAAAGAGTCTTTATTGGATAATGTGGAAGAATTTCACCATATCTTCATGAATACCATATTTTTATCATAAAGTAGACAAAAGAGAGAAATACCAAAGCTTTCTTTCCACATGTTTCTAGTCATTCCAAAATACTTCAAAATACACTTCTCTCATTAAATACAATATTCTAAAGCTTTATTACAAACGACATAAATGGTGTTTCTGCACCAACCAATTGTCTGTGATCCCTATTCCAAATAAATTAACCAAATCTTTAGTTTTCCAGCTCCGATAGATTACAAGTAGTAGGACAAAAGGCTGGACATAGTAGAAAAAAAGATTGAATTAAATAGTTCTGGATTCATATTGTGATCCTTAAATAATTTAACTACCTCCACAAGATTCTTTTTTTAAATTTTGAACTATTTTTTTTTTCAGCAGTATTTCCTCAAACTCTAAGCTTTAGCATAAAAATCAAGCACTTTAGGGAAAAAGCTGGGGCTGGAATAGAAATAAAAACCTGGAAGGCTTAATTTTGGAATTTTACTTACTCTATTATGTGGGGAGAAAAAAAAATAAAGGACATTTTTAATGAAGCAATATTTGGATGAGCAAATGGCAGTTTTCCTATAGTCATAGTGCTAGATGCCTTTTCCTTTATTTCCCTGAATAAATTTGCTCTCAAGACAAAATAATGTTGCTTATGAGTGTTTAACATTAATGCAGTCAGAGTCACATGGTTGTAACATCTGATGTGAATAACCTGCTTTGTATGCTGGCAAAGTATAGTGGGAATTAATGAATCATGTAATGATGGCTGACATCAAAGACCAAAAATACATCATTGATATACAAATGTAAAGATCCTGTTGCCTTTATTAGTGAAATTAGTATCTCATAATATAACTTGCTACTATTCAGTCCTACTTTAGACACATAATAGATAACTCTTTAATATGGCTTTTAAGATCTGACACTAAGTACACCATGAAAGGAAAAATGTGTGTCCTGAGTTTACAAAAACACAGATCTGCTGAATCACTCATCTGAACAGTATCTCTTGGGCAGAGGAATAGAATTATCAACTTCTTTCACATAATCCAAGTATTATCCTAATATTCAGTGTGGATCAGGAGTGGCTTTTTCAGTGACTGTGCTAATCCCACTTTCTTTGCTTCAGGTCATGCACAAAGTCATGCTGGTAAGTACACACTGGAGGCCTTTTAACCGTAAGGGAGGAGTCCATTATAATCACTCCAAGTGCTGCTGGACCTTGAGTATAGAAGACCATTTCTGGAGTCTCTAGTCTGCCTCATTGCTCACACATGTAAAATTATCCTTGCTCTTTTGGAACAGTGACTGTTTTCTCTGACCATCTGGTGGAGCCTGCCTTGCCCATCATGTTACAGATTGGAACTGCTGCATCATGTCCCACACAGAACTCAGTCTCCTAAGTAATAACTTTATTAGAGATATGTTGGTCAATCTGTCTGTCTGACAGGCTGTTTGTCTGTTGTCTATATAAAGTTCAAAGGGTATTCACAATGAATAAATTAGCTGCCCATCTTGTCTTCTTCTAAGCCCTGTCTGACTACTTCTGATAGGTAGTAGAATCCCTTTTCTCCTGTGAAGTGAATGTTTCTTCACTTTGAAGAAGTGCAGGTCTATTTCTACCCACTTCAGCAACCCCTGCTGTTTACTTTCTTGCAAGTAATAGAACTGAATTCAAGTGCACTGTGCAGAGCTATTTTTTTCTCTTCTTTTCTTGTTTTGGGAAGAGATTTTATTTATAGTCTCTTCCTAGTTTTTTGCTTCCTATGTTTAACAATGTTTATGTAAGTGGCATTATAATGAAAACTCATCTGGCCAACTCAGCAAGACAAAGCATTGCAGCAGCTTCCATGTTTGCTATTAAAATCTGCAATGTGATCAAGGGTCAGTTAGAGATCCATATTGTGTTATTTCATAATACAAGCCACATTAAATGGCTAGTCCAATAGAAAAGATGAAGATAAATACAAGGGGAAAGGGAGAACTAAGAAGCAGTGAAGGAATTGCGTGCTTATACCATATGTGTAGTGCCTCTACTGGCAAAAATTGTAGTCAAGATGATCACAACAATCTTCATCTAGCACAGAATGATGGAAGATCTTAAGATGAATGTTGAAGGAAAAAGGTAATTGCGTAAGTGGAGAGAAAAGAGAAAATAGTCCCCCAAACCCCCTAAATTTCATGCAAAGTAAGTTGCAACAGACAAATCTGATATTCTTCACAAGAAAGGAACTGAACTGAATTCTTAGACAAATTTAATGGAGCTAACCATAATGCCCTGATTGACACAAAGCAAACTCCAGTGGTCCCACAAGAAATTCCTTGGTAGTTCTTACCTTGACAACTGTAATATGTGACCTTACAATGGATTTAAATGAAAGGGACTTCATCAGGATGCAGAAAAATTAAGAATTGTCAAGAAATGGTTATTAAGTTAAGAATTGTCAGGGACTGGTTATTATAAGAATATTGTGTGATGCTTTCATTAAATCTCATGTTAGTTAAAAAAAAAAGAAGACAACACAACCATGTCACATTTTGGCAGATTGGGAATGTTTCAAAGAAGACCACATAAAGCACAAGAATTGTTCTGTTAGCTCTATTTTCATATTATGTTCCACTAGTGCTAGTTCAAAAGAAAACTCTTACACAGAAAAGTACAGTACTCTTACATACTGATATGAGATTTTCCTCAGGTTCATCCTCCATAAATGGAGGAAGAATAGATAGGAGCCTGCTAGTATGTACACGCACAGAATGACTATCACAAGTGAAGACATGGTGAAAGAAGTCCCTTTTCTACCACTACAGAATACATTTTGGATACATAAATTTTTTTTCTAGTCTTCTTAGTGCTTCCTTTTATAAATCTTGCATGATTTAAGTGCAACAGAGCTGATCTCTTCCAAATAAAAAAAAAGTAAACCATAAAGAATTCTGTAATGCCAAAAATATATGCTGGAAACATTTCATACGTCCTTATTGAACATAGCTGACTGTTGTTGTAATGCAGATTTTTTCATTATTTGTTTTCCTAGGAGATATACTGTAGAATTATATGCATTAAAAGATGAAAATTTAGTTGCAGCTTTGTAAATGTACATATTTTTAACATAGTTGTGACAGTTTTAGGCTATGCCTTTAAAATTTAGCTGCAGATTTCGAGCAGAAAAGTAGAAAAATATAAATAATTCACTACTGGGTGTAAAAAGGAAAACAAAAGTTTATTCTGAACAAATTCATTGGATAAAAAATGTGTGGGATGGATGTAGAAGTACAATAAACATCTTTCACATTTCGCTTCCACTCCCATTCCTTTTCTTCTGTTACAGGAGGGCGGAGGATGTTTGGGGGGGAGTGAAGAAACTTCCCTGTTCTCTGGGAATACCAGAGGGAGTACAGGGAGATTTCTGTGCTATTTCCTAATTGCAAATATCTGTATAATATTGTAAATACAGTATATTTGCACATATTCATTGCATTCCATTGTAGAGTGTAGTTTTTGCTTTGTAAATACAGCTGCCATTTGCTTCCAACTGAGTCAGTCATGCTTAGTTAATGTGAATGGAAAACTTCAACCCACCACACATAGTGCATAAGCAACTATATGAAATTGCTTGTGTAAGTCTGTAGCAGTTCACAAATTAACACAAAGCCTTTTGGGTTTTGATATTATCATTAATTTTCCTATGCTTTCAATTCAACAAAAATGAAAATCCCGGTAAATGAAGAGCTTGTTGGTCAAGGAAAGAGTTCAGAATTACAGGTTTACATCTATTTTGAGGAATTACATTTTTCTTTTTCCCCTTCACTTTCTTCAGACTAGAGTCTACACTGCACAAAGACTCAACACAACTGACTTTGGGAAATGGCTTTATTTTGCTTCTGCAGGCTTTCAGTGATGATGAAAACTGAAGGTTATGAACAATTTGGGCCCTTTCTCCTGGTGATAAGCATCAGTAGTCCATGCTGTTTTCTTTGCCTTACTACACACTTAATCCATAATGTTATCTTGGATGTAGTTTGAACAATTTGAGAATATATGCTGAGCACAAGGAATCATTTCACTCTTTCCTGGTTTGGGATTGTTTTTGAAGGAGGGCAATTTTAATGGACTTTTTAGAGGGGGGGTGGGGATTGATTCCAGAAAAAAATTAGTGACCAACAAGGAGAAAAAACATGAATTGTTAAGCCATATGGCACCTGTTTTAGAGGAAACATTTCAGACACATAACTGCAAATTTTTAATTTATTTCCTGGTCCTTGTATCTCCTGCAACTTAAATTGAAAAATTCTCCTGAGAGTTTCTCTTTTCTGCATGACTTTTTTCCTCTGTATGAAATTAAATGTCATGTTTGTTTCTTCTTGTTTTATAAAGTACATTACATGTTAAAAACTAATGAATCTTTATTCAGAATGTAAAAAATATCATGTTAGATGCACAGTGATTAGTGCCTTCTTTTTGAGCAATAAAATGTGGCTATCTCATTGAATTAGGAATTATCCAGTTATTGATCATCAATCTTTCTTTCTTTTTCATCTCATGTCATTGTTTGTACAACCTGAATTTTACCCTCAGAGCCATTCACCTCACTAGGAAAATTTTGTACTTGGAAAGGCACAAAATCTTTTCCTTCCCTTTTTCTTCCTTTTTTTTTCTTTCTCTTTCCTTGCTTGATCTTTGACTATTATAACAATGAAAAATATAAAATTGCTTCATTAAACCAGAAATATTTTTAAAGAACTTAAAAAAGAGTAAAGAGAAAAGTATACCCAGTGAATAAATACACAATATGTTTTGATGCATACATTTAATTAATCTAGTGGAGAGTTACTCCATGTAAAATACACTGATGGAAGCTGGCTCTAAGATGAAACTTATGAAACAGTCTGCTATACACTAATGCACTTAGCAGGTCCATTAGCATTTTGTTTGCTCATTAAATATCTTGTGTGTAAATTAACAACTGCTATTGAAAGAATGAAAGTTTTCTGGGGTTTAGCTCATGGTGCAAGGGATGATTTATAAAAAAAAAATAAAGAGAGTCATGTGAAGCAGAATAAGAAGTCATTGTGAAAACATTTCTAAAATACTGTTAACTCATGATGGTACAGAGTTCTGGAATTTGAAATATGTGGTTAAGAACATTGAAAATTTTACTGATCTGGCATTAGATGTTTCAGTTTCTGTTTTCTCACACATCTTGAACAGGATGACAACAGAACATTTCTTCAAGTGGTAAGAATCAGAATTTCTGGAAACTTTGATTCCTGAGTTGTCTCTCTTGCTCTAGTTTTGATACCTTCTGTGATGTACATTCCAGTACCTTTGCACTTATTGTGAGAGCCAGTTAATATCTGTATAACATTTCAAGCTCTTCTGAGACAGTTATAAAGACTGCCTGCTCTTTATGTAGTATTAGACAACAGTATACACATGAGTACACACGCATTTTCCATCTAGAAAACTCAAAGAATACCAAAATTACAGTGCATTACCAAGCTAATAATTATGGTCTGTTTCCTGTTGGAAACATGAATGACATTTTAATGAAAGCATTTGTGTTTCTATGGGCATACTTTTAGTTTGCATAATCCAGTTGCCACTGTGGTGACTGGTATTATCCCTTGTTTATAGTATATATCTCAGCTTGCATCTGGTTAGATTGCAATCAATTATTTTATTTTGCTTTGATGTCTTTGAAGATAAAGAAGAATTCTGCACTCTTCCCAGTGTCACTCAGTTGTGAACAATTTCACAGCTAGTAGTAGTGCTAATATGAGGCAATTAGGAGTTTGTTGACCTGCTTCAGCACTAATTTACCTCACGTAACTCAAATAATGAAAACCTAGCTCTCCTGCACATCTCATTTAGGAAAGTCATTCTTGCATAAATCTTCCTACAGTGATCAATCAGATGTGATGATCTACAAAGAGGCAGGAAGCAAAGACAGGTTCCCCAATCAATCTTTTTAACAGAATCCCATTATGCTGTTTGAATTTATTTTCTGAGAGAAAAATATTAAAAAATTTTGCAAAATTAGGACATACTAATACAGAAAGCAGAACAATATACATAAAAATTATTAATTCAGTTTAAAATGTGATACTGTCATCCCTGCAGCTGTTTCGTTAGTACAAGCACTTCCTGCTGCTTGTATGCATGGTTGTCAGAGGCAGGAAAATACTGCAGAGGGGAAAGATCAGGACAAAACAGGAACAGCAAGGGCAGGCAGATCAAAAATGTTGATTTTGTTGCTCCTGGACCAAATGCTTGGGAGTGAAGAGGTTATTGCTAGAGAGGATCCAAAAACCTTGCAGCATAAGCCACTTACTAATCTTTTAACACCTTTTAGTAGGATCCTGTACATACATAAATCTGCTTGAAGACCTTGGAAGTGACCTTAGAAGGACTTAATTTGTATTACAGAAAATATCAGCTCTTTTCCAGGCTAGGTTCATGTTTACTTACTCAAAAGCTAATTTCCTGTACATTTCTTTCCTAAAGCATGTTATATACAGACATCCTGCTTTGAACTTCTAAGTAATATGGTCCTCAAGAGGCATTGAAAAGCTGAATTTAAGAATTTTGGTATAGTTCATTTTATCAAAACAAATTATTTAATATATATCAGAATTAAATTTCAACCTCTTTTTTCCCCTATTATTTTTATTTGGTTGGTTGGTTGGTTTTTGTTGGTGGTGTTATTTTCCCACACAGAAGGGATTCCTTGTTTATATTTAAAACAAGACTTTAAAGTGTGGGTTTTATGCATGAGGGGAGGGTAGACTTCTTTCAGTCATTAGGCTATGCAGAACAGCTTGATATTTTGGACTATGAAATTTCATCAGTGTTACAGGACTTATCTAATTAATCTAAAGACTTGCCTTACTCTTTAACATCTAAACAAAATGAGCCAAAATTGTCAATCTGTGCCAAAATTAAGAGACAGAAAAGCTGCTAGTGTTTTACTAGCCAAGACAGTAGTTCAGGTTTATGCTAGCTATATTTATAGAACAATAAATGGAACATTACATATAGGATTTTTAATCCAGAACTTGAGCTAAATTCCTAATTGAATAAAGCAAATTTAGGAAAGCAAGAAAAAGGTGTCCTGGAGAGGCACTGAAAAGAAAGTGGGACTTTTATATAAATCATTTGATGAAAACTAAGTATTTAGTCCATACCAGCATCAAGTTTAAGTAGTTTTCTCTTCATTTATTCAGTCCTAGTAAATTTTGTATTTCATGATTTGCTACGATAACTTACTTGTTTGAAATACAAGTGAGACTTGAAGTGGCATCGGCTTCATATATCTATATCTATATCTATATCTAACTATCTATCTATCTATACATATCTTATTTTTTTTCCAAGGAAGATTATAAATGATAAAAAAACTCATGATATAGAAAGCAGGGAGAAGTAAGGCAGAGTCCAGAGGATGTTGCAGTAATCTTAGATGGTGTATTCTTGTGAGAGAATGTACATAAAATCAATCTGGAGAAAAACTGTTTCCATTCTAACACTGATTATATTTTTATTTTGCTTTTTAATTTTTGGTGTCTATGATGGCTTGAGCTTCTTCTAGTTTTATTGCCTCCAGGCAGAATCTGGATTTGGCTTCCTAAGGGGTTGCCTCAGCTAAATGCTTTGGGCTTAAAAACACATAACACCCATAAGATTAATTAGGAAATTTTAAAAAAAAAAAAAAAAAAGAAAAAATATCTGCATGTGGTTATTATTTGTGTGATAGGCCAAGCTCTGTTAGAAAGATGATCTCATCATGTAACTAGAATACATATACATAGAATACATAGAATACATAGAATACATAGAATAAACCAGGTTGGAAGAGACCTTCAAGATCACCTCATCCAACCCATCAATCAATCAAACACCACCTAAACAACTATCCCACAGCACCAAGCGCCCCATCAAGTCTCCTCCTGAAAACCTCCAGTGATGGCGACTCCACCACCTCCCCAGGCAGCCCATTCCAATGGGCAATCACTCTTTCTGTATAGAACTTTTTCCTAACATCTAGCCTGAACCTCCCCTGGCGCAGCCTGAGACTGTGTCCTCTAAGGACCACGCTGGCTCGTGAGACCGCCGCCGCCACCTTGTGTGAATGCCGCCGTGAACTACGTGAACTACTGAAGAACAATAATAATAATGATGAATAATAATGAATAATAATAATAATGGACATTTATTTTTCTGTCTTCTCACTGGCAACATACATTTAGGCAATCTTCTGGTTCAAGACAATGCCTGTCCTCCTTCACTGGCATCTTTTTTCCTGATGAATTTATGATACGCTTTCATACCATGTATGCCACTGCAAAATATACAATCAAATGTCTTTTGACAAGGAAATGTTTCACCTCACTCAAAATTTATACTTCAAATATATTCAGCAATATTAATTAAGTTGTAGAATATTAATATTCTATGCCTACCTGAAGGGAGGTTGTAGCCAGGTGGGGGTTGGTCTCTTCTCCCAGGCAACCAGCACCAGAACAAGAGGACACAGTCTCAAGCTGTGCCAGGGGAGGTTTAGGCTGGATGTTAGGAAGAAGATCTTCATAGATAGAGTGGCCATTGGAATGTGCTGCCCAGGGAGGTGGTGGAGTCGCCATCACTGGAGGTGTTTAGGAAGAGACTGTATGGGATGCTTGGTGCCATGGTTTAGTTGATTAGATGGTGTTGGATGATAGGTTGGACTCGATGATCTCAATGATCTCTTCCAACCTGGTTAGTTCTATTCTATTCTATTCATACACAAGTTAATATCTTTTAGCAAACAGATTTCTCATCCTCTTTTTCTTTCCAGAAGTAAAATTTCCCAGTCCACAAGACATTTCTTTATTTTCCTTTTTTTTTTTTTCTCCCTACTTTAAAGCTTTTTTTATTAAGTTGGGGTTTGTTTGTTTATTTGTGCATTTGCTTGTTTTTTCCTTTGGTTATTTATGCCTTCATTGCATGAGGAGGAAAATAATTTGGAAGTTTGAAGACAAAATCCTACAGTTTTCAAAATTACTTTGCTTTCATTTTAAAATTTGCATAAGAATTCAGGGAGTTCTCCAGCCTGGTTTTATGAAGCTTCTTTATCTAAAAAGTTGGTGGTGAAATCAAATAGCTCTTGCCTAGGTTCTGATAAAATGGCAGTACATCACTGAAAAAAAGAGAATTTGTAAGACAGAGTGATATGTTGCAGCCTTCCTGAGAGGTCAAATGACAAAAGATTAATGAACAGTTGTTAGGATAAAGCAGGGAGGAACATGCCCACAACATGCAGGATAAATCAGGGAACAATGTGCCCACAACATATTCTATTTATGATTTGGGATTTAACAGCAAAGAAACCTTCTTACTCAGAATTCATTATTTTGACAGGATAGAAGACAGAAACTCTTTTTCTGAATTTTTCAGTCTCCTTCATCTCTATTGCAGTGAATTGTTACTCTTTGAAAAATCTTCAGGGGAAGTCAAAAAACAAACTCCCACCCCCCCAAAAAAAACCCAAATTCAAAGAAAAAACAGCCAAACTAATAAAAACAACAATAAAGAAACCAACAAAAAAAAACTCAAACAACCTCACCCCCTGATATGCCCTAAAATTACAACTTGCCATTCTGGCCTTAAGTCTTTATGAGCTAAGATGACTATGAGGACATATTTCTCAACCAGTTTTGGAGGTTAAAAAAAAAAAGTAAGAGAAGTAGAGAAACAACCTGTTGAAATAAACATTGAGGAACAAGCAGCCACATTGTCTCAATGATATCAAGGAAGTGTCCTGCACAGTGAAGTAGCCCAGAGGTACGCAAAGTGTGAGGTAAGTACAACAGGAATAGAACAAAGTCACTGCTATAATTAACAAAAATGCATGTTTCTTTCCTGTTCCAAGTTTGAGAGGAAAGATGTTCCAAGACTGCCTAGGGCAGATCTTTGAAGTGTGAGACCTAAAAATCCAGCTGATATGCAGTAAGTATTATAATGATGAAGAAAGACTTAGCTGTTACCGTGCCTCTAAAAATGGTTCACAACTTGCAAACTAATCTGAAATGCAGAGATGATTTTTGCCTCTTCTTGATTTTCTTGTTATTTATAGCGTCAGAATTGTGGTCAGAATTGTGGTTTCAGAGGAATGGGGAGGAATTTTCTTATTTTCCTCCATGTCAGCTGACAAAGGCAAGTTTATTCTTCTGTGACTTACACTTTTTTTCATCTGAATTTGTTATTATGAATGTAAAAGTACTAAAACTGTAAAAAATTACAGAATTCTGTATAGGACTTCCTGTTGCAGGCATCATGTTATGAATAGCTGTTATTTTAGTAAGACATGGCTGGGAAGAAGTGCTGCAGTACCTGCTAACCAAGTTCACTATGGCACCTTTCTTTTTATTGCATAAATTCATCCATCATTGTGACTTCATTCACTGCTATTGTTGCCAAACTGAATGTTGCGTGAGTGTCAAACCATCATCTGTGTGAAATTCCCCGTAGTTTGTCATTGTCCCTTTAATATTTCATAGCTTTATATATAGCTGTTAAATTATTCAGACATGTTTGTTTTCACGATCACAGTAGCTCTTTTATAGAGGTTTTGTCAAAAGGACTGAAATGTGATCTACTACCAGGAACTTGGCATTGCATAAACATTAGATGGGTTTAGAAAATTATTCAAAGCATTAAGATAATTCTGGATTTTTAACCATTGCTGAGAACTGAAAGTTCTTGAGACATAAAGGATACATGATCTTATGGGGGGAAAAAAAAAATAAAAGAAAAAGTAAAGTCTTTCAATTTAAGAGTCTGAACTTCTTATTATGCAAGCATAAGGATATTTGCTATATAGAATTTTGTTACTTGGAATACTTTCTGTCTTCTCCTACTTTGTTGTGCTGACGTTGCATTACAAAGTATGTTTCCTTTGAAATACACTCTGTTTAAATTCTGCAGACAATCCTATGAGACAAGATAATGCTTCCTGAGCTAGTGAATTTTAGTTCACTTTTGTATTTCAGGAGCATGATTTAACAGCACAAAAACATCTGTCATGGAGAAATAGCTGCTCTGGGTTTTTTGGGTTTTTTTTTGTGAACGACATTAAATGACCTCTCATCACCAACTGTGTTTAATAGCTGATACAGACCTTCCAAGTGATAGACTATTTCATGTAGTTGACAAGTTAATTTTGTGTGGAAAACTTTAGATTTGCCTATTAAGGATCTTGCTGAAAGATATTAAAGTTAATTCTGTGGACTCTAGATCAGGCCCACAACAATTTACACTTCCAAATGATTGGTGGCAGATTAATTGCCAGGAATACCAATGACACTGTGATACATTTTGTTCTAGTTGAAAAGAAGCTTCTGTCTGAGGTGCATTAGAAGATTACTGGAAATATCAATCCTACTTTCAATCCTGCTGGAGCACTGCACCATTGCTTCTACTTTACACAGTGCAGGTACTTGCAAATCATACAGCCACTACAAATGGTGCCTAGTTCTCCAATGCTGTTTTTTCATTGCTAACAAACCTGCAGCTTTGTTTAAGAAGCCCTTCAATTTTCACTGAGTGGTCTTTTTCAAACTATCTTTCTTAAACCTCACAAATCAAAGCTCTTTAACAGTATAACTTAGCTCCTCATCTTTGCTAATAATCACCTACCCTTGCCTTTTACTTTACTTTCCAGGTTATTTATTAGGTCCACCAGGTGTACCTGGCTTCCCTGCCAAATGATCTTAGCCTTTTCACATTTAATGCTGTGGAAGAATATGTCTTGGAAACACCAATTAAAATATGCATATATAGAGCTATATTCCTATGTGTATGTATGACAACAACAGCAATAAAAAAAAAAAAAAGTATATTTATCTGCAACACATCTCATTGTATAAATTTTTATATGTGAAATGCAAATGTCAGGAAACTGCTTATAATTTGCTTGATACAGGGTTTTCCCTGGTGTCATTAAGGAACATTCCACACGGGCAAATTATGAAGTTTATAGTAGGATATCTCTTGAGATTTGTAGTATTCAATAGAAGAAACAAATACATCATAACTGCAAAAGCAAGGTATATGCAGTATGGGAGGCCCTTGTCTGAAATACTCCTTTCTGAGTTTCACATTTCCCTGCAAACATAGTCTGAAGTAATGTATTAATTTTAACTCTTTAGACAAATACTTTTTAGACTTCAACAATGCTTTGTGTCACAGAAAATCAGTTGATAATTTAACAGTATCTTTAAAAAAATAAATAAGTTGACAAAAGGTCAGTCAAAAGGAATTCTAGGGAAGCAAACATAAAAGGAAAGAAAGGAAAACAGAATCACCCCATAAGCAAAATCATTATCTAAATTATCTCGGAGAAGAGAAGCTCTGAAGCTTCTCTATGATTTCATTTTTTCCCCTCCTTAGGACTTAGTGAATGAAAAAAGTTGAGAAAACAGAGAAGCTCAGGGGACTTCTCTGTGACTGTG